>NC_133451.1:142576006-142916506 GCF_048565385.1 Saimiri boliviensis | reverse complement strand
ATAGCAAGTCAACTGAACACTTCCTGGAATGCAGTCCACTTTAACCCCATGTTTTCCCATGAACATATAAGAATTATGTCCCTTTTTTGTTTCTGAAGCTGAATTGATGAGAGATATTCCTTTGACATACAGTCATATGTCAGAATATTTTGCTTTGGCTAAGGGATGGGGAGAATGCTCCTGTGACAGGCTTTGCTATAGGGATATCACTAATATAGGGGACATTATTCTATCCATAGTGAAAGTGAAGATGATATTGGAAAACATTTTACAAAATGATTTTATAACATTAGGTCTTACGCCCCATTTTTCACAAACATCAAATGTGCCAGATTAGAATGTGATCTTACATGCATGTGATTCATAATATTGCCACGGTCTGGGGGTTTCTGTGTTTCATTTTAAAACCAAGTAAAGGAAAACTTCCCACATCCTTTAATGATATTTTGAAAACGCTTTTTAGAAAGACCATTTAATTTGTAGTATCCAGAATGTATTTAAATAGAACGACACACTGAGAAAATTCCACCTGTGTCACAGCAGAGCATAGTATTTAGTGAAAATCAATGACATACAAAGGTATGGAAAAATGATGCTGTCACATGCCATCTAGAATTGTAAAGTTGTGAATATGTGGCATTTAGTCACATTGCAACAAGGGAAGGTAGGTTTCTTAGGGGAGTAAAACCTCAGAAACTTTTGGAAGGGAAAAGGAAAGGAAATCAGAGAAAAGTGGATTATTTTTGATAAATTATGTGAAGTGACGAGTATGGATACAGAGTTGGGATTAGAGAGGAAAAGAGTTCAAGGAACTTTTGAACTGATTTTAAAATCAATATCTAAAGGAGGTGGTAGGGATAGATGCACTGAGTAAAAGCACTGATTTGAAGTGCTTTCCATATTCCATCTGCGAATTTGTAATAAGGTTCTGCAGTACTAACACTACTAAGAAATGCTATCCTTTAAAAATACACTTTGTTGAGGTGTGATTGACACATAATGATCTGTACATATTTAATGTATACAACTGGATGAGTTTAGGGATAAGGAAATGTTATCTTAAGACTCACTAACTGGGTTTACATGTATTAGTGAAATATCATGTATTCATGAGGAAAAGCTAACCTTGCATTAGAATCTCCTGGTGAGCTTGTTAAAAGCAGATTCTTAAGCCCCTTCATTAGAGATTCTGATTCAGTAATTCCAAGATAGGATCCTAGAACATACATTTTTAACAACTCAACACCACCTACCCCTTATATTTTGATGCCAGTGGTCCTTGAGTTGCACCTTGAGAAACTGCCTAAGGCTTATTGTGAAGTTTAATTTTCCACAGGGTATCTTAAAATACTTGTCCATATTGGAAATGCAACAGAATGTCTTGTCACCACTGAACATTTTTTACTTCAGTGTCATTTTTTTCCTCTTAAAAATCGTCTACTTCTAGTTTCTTTGAAATTATTAAAATATGAAATAGACTAGGCTAGACTACAACAGAAAGATAGAGTACTTCACAGGTGATAAGTAGTGATTTGTCAAACCGTTTATTCAATTACGTATTCTATGTCACAAGGTAAAATATTTTTTACCATAGATTTTAATAAAAAAGGCTACTGCTTCACAAGCTATTCTTCACACAGCAGGCAAAGTGATCTTTTTGAAAAGTTAGAGTTCTCTTCTCACACCTCAATGATAATTTTCAGTAACAACTGGAAAAAATCTAGAGTAATCACCATGGCTTACAAGGCCTCAATTAACTGGCCACCCTCAAACCTCAATTCTTACTCCTCTCCCTCTCACTCAATTTGTTCCAGCCATATTGGTCTTCTATCCAGGTGAAACAAGCCTAGCTTTATCTGGATATCTTCTCCCCACCTTTCTACATATTCACATGCCTTGCTCCCTCGTTTTAATTACGCTTCTCTTCAAACTCCTCAAAGCCTTCTATTTAAAACAGCCCTCACCAAACCCAATCACTTTCTATTTTCATACCTGCTGTTTCTTAGCACTTGCCGTTATTAATAGAGATTGCCCACCAGCATCTAAATCCATTCCTATGCTTAAGTAATTTCCTACTTTATAAATGTAGGTGGAAAGTTGAGAGTTGTTCTCACTGTAGGTGTTAAAAAGCCAGATACTCACCTACAACTTCAGGAAGTGAATATCCTTCCTGACCACACTAAACTTTGCATCAGAAGCTGGGGACCTGCTAAGCAAGACTGTGCAGAATCCAACTCAGCAAGGGATGGCACCAGGCAGTGTTCAGTATTGTAAAGCTTCCTTAATAGTTCTCATGACAAGAAATTCACCCACTAACATGCATGCACTGGTAAAAAAAAAAAATTCTGGACATTTTTTGTCGTTACGTAGATTTAGTATATGCAAACCTGAAAAACTTGCAGCTCATAGTTTTACTCCTAGAACAGGGCAGCTACTTCTTTTGTATACTTGTTATCAAGTTTGTATAAATATTTATATGGCCCAAAGTTCATGAAAGTATGATTATTACTCTCATAAGTATAATGGTTGAATTATATTCTCAATTGTGTATATTTGTGAATGCAGATTGTTCCATTTATAAGTATTTCAAATTTCCTTTAATTGTACTACAAGCATGCACCGTTTTATTGTGCTTTGCTTTACTGCACTTCGCAGATGTTGCGTTTTTTACACATTGAAGATGTATGGCAATCCTGCTTCAAGCAAGTCTCCCAGCACAATTTTTCCAATAGCATGTACTCAGTTCCTCTGTGTCGCATTTGGTAATTCAGCATTTCAAACTTACTATTATATCTGTTATGGTGATCTGTGATCAGTGATCTTTGATGTTACTGCTGGAATTGTTTTGAGATGCCATGTATTGCACCCATATAAGACAGTGGATTTAATTGGTAAATGTTGTGTGTGCTCTGACTGCTCCACTGACCAGCCATTCCCCTGTCTCTCCCTTTCCTTGGGCCTCCCTATTCCCTGAGACACAACAATACAGAAAGAGGGCCGACTAATAACGCCGCAATGGCCTCTAAGTGTTCAAGTGAAAGGAAGCATTGCATATCTCTCACTTTAAATCAAAAGCTAGAAATGATTACAACGCTTACTGAGGAAGGCATGTTGAAAGCTGAGATAAGTCAAATGCTCGGCCTCTTGCACCAAACAGTCAACCATGTTGTGAATACAAGAGAAAAGAAAGTTCTTGAAAGAAATTGAAAGTGCTACTCCAGTGAATACATGAAAAGAAAGCAAAACAGCTGTATTGCTGATATGGAGAAAGTTTTAGTGGTGTGGATAAAATATCACGAGCCACAACATTCCCTTAAGCAAAAGCCATTATCCAGAGCAAGCTCCAAACTCTCTTCAATTCTGCAAAGACTGAGAGAGGTGAGGAAGCTTCAGAAGAAAAGTTTGAAGCTAGCAGAGATTGGTTTATGAGGTTTAAGAAAAGAAGTCATCTTCATAACATAGAAGTGCAAGGTGAAACAACAAATGCTAATGGAGAAGCTGCAGAAAGTTATCCAGAAGATCTAGCTAAGATAATTGATGAAGGTGGCTACACTAAATGGCATATTTTCAATGTAGATGAAACAGCCTTTCATTGGAAGAACATGCCATCTAGGGCTTTCATAGCTAGAGAGGAGAAGTCAATGCCTGGCTTTGAACGACAGGCTAACGCTTATTAGTAGCTACTGCAGCTGGTGACTTTGACGCTGAAACCAATGCTCATTTACCATTTTGAAAATCAGAGTCCTTAAGAATTATGCTAAATCTACCCCACCTGTGCTCTATAAATGGTATAGCAAAGCCTGGATAGTGTCATATCTATTGTAGCATGCTTTACTTAATAGGTTAAGCCCACTGCTGAGACCTACTGCTCAGAAAAAAATATTATTCTCAAAGTATTATTGTTCATTGACAATGCATCTAGTCACCTCAGATGGCTCTGATAGAAATGTATAAAGAGGTTAATGTTGTTTTTACGCCTGCTAACACAATGTCCATTCTGTAACCCTGTAACCCATGGATCAAGAAAAAGCTCTGACTTTGAAGTCTTAGTATTTAAGAAATACATTTTGTAAGGCTTTAGTTTCCATAGGTAGTTGATTCTTCTGATGGATATGGTAAAAGTAAATGGAAAATGTTCTAGAAAGAATTCATTACTCTAGATGCCATTAAGAATATTTATGATCAATGGGAGGTGGTCAAAATGTATCAATAGTTACAGGAATTTGGATGAAGTTAATTTCAACTCTCATGGATGACTTTGAGAGGTTTGCGATTTCAGTGGAGAAAGTTACTGCAAGTATGGTGGAAAGAGCAAGAGAACTAGAATTAGAAGTGTAGCCTGAAGATGTGAGTGAATTGCTGCAATCTCATAATCAAACTCCAATAACTGAGGAGTTGCTCCCTATGGATGAGCAAATAAAGTGGTTTCCTGAGATGGAATCTACACCTGGTGAAGATGTTGTGAACATTACTGAAACAACAACAAGGAACATTACATAAATTTAGTTGATAAAACAATGGTAGTTTGAGAGGTTTGACTCCAATTTTAAGAGAAGTTCTACAGTGGGTAAAATGCTATCAAACAGCATTGTGTTCCGCAGAGAAATCTTTTGTGAAAGCAAGAGTCCATCAGTGTGACAAACTGTATTATTGTCTTATTTTAAGAAATTACCAGAGCCACCCAAATCTTCAGCAACCACCACCCTGATTAATCAACAGCGATTAACATCAAGGATTATGACTTGTTGTAGGCTCAGATAATAATTAGCCTTCTTAGTAATAAAGTATTCTTAATAAAGGTATGTACTTTTTTTAGACAAATGCTATTGCACACTTAATAGACTGAAAAGTAGTATAAGCATTAGTTTTATATGTACTGGGAAACCAAAGAATTTGTGTATCTCGCTTTATTGCAATGATCTGAAACTGAACCCACCATATCTCCGAAGTATGCCTGTATATGGCTTGATCTTTTTCCCTTTTCCTTCACACTGATGTGCAAAAGAGAGTCTGGAAGAGACCCTGAAGAAAAGCAATAGGCTGGTTTTTGTCTACTTATCTTTTATAAATTATATTTGTACTGAGAACTCTATCCAGTAGAAAGCTGAATTTTTTTAAGAAAGAAAAATTCCTATGTTACATATAGTAAGTGGCAGTATTATGCATAATTACCCATGCAATTACACTTGCACATGCTTGAAAATTTTTAGCCAGGAATGCTTAATAACATTTGCATGGTTAAATGAGACAGCAGAAACAACTGGAAGGGCCTCAGGGCATGGTCATCTATTTAAGCATCCACTTGGATTTTCAACATAATTAGTCATATAATTGTGTGCCCAAACTTAGTAGATTCATGTAAGTAATGATAAATTATTAAAAAGCTGTGCTTGTAATGTTTTGCTTCTTATTTCCTGCCAATCAAATTAGTAAAAAAAATTACTATATTCACATTTCATCATACAAATCTTCAAATGTGATTACAATTTAAAGCCCTGGATAAAGGTGAGTAGACGAAGTCATTCCTATGAAAGGTAGTTAATGTAGCTATTTGGACATCTATGTTTTTAGGGAATATTCCTATGATTAAATTGTAATAGCAGCCTGCTCATCTGTGCCTTCTATGATTTTAATGAAAAAAAAAAAACACACATTGTTTCTTTTACTCACATTGTATTCAACACAATTAGTTTTTTCATATTGTGATAGAAGGAAATTAATAGCTAAAGGATGAATGTAATAGCTTCCTCTTGCATAGCTTATTTCTCCTTTTCCATAATCCCGTTAGCTGGGGGTGGTAAAAACTTGGGCCAAATAAATTCATGCAGTACAGTATAAATATTAACCTCAAAGTTTTAAGATGGTTATTTTCACCCAATTTTCCCAAGTTTTCTCACTGTTTCTTTTCCTATTGATTTTGAAGCTTCACTTCATTTTATTTTTCCACACTGATACTTTAGTATGGGAAGTGAATTATGGGACCAATTAAAAACATGCGGCATTTGAGTTGGTTCCAGGTCTTTGCTATTGTTAACAGTGCTGCAATGGGGAGAAATGCCAGATATAGGTGAAGGGGAGGAAGGCAGCCAATCACACTGCCATGTGTGTACCTATGCAACAATCTTGCATGTTCTTCAAATGTACTGCCAAACCTAAATGCAATAAAAAAAAGAAAAAAAAATCTGTAGTGATGCCCCCCCCCCAAAAAAAGAAAAGAAAATCAAAGTTGATTCAAGAAGAAGATAGAGTTAAACACACCTATTATCTAAGAAGCTTGCTTGAACACATTGGATGAGCACATACATGATTTAAATTTATGACTTGGCAAAATTAAAAATTGCTAAAAAAAAATATGTGGCAACTGGAAAACTGTTTCCCTCCTTAGGAGCTTACTATCACATAAGCAGGCTAGAAGCCCTTTGAAAGGTGGCACTAAACTTCTTCTGATAACACTGTCAAATATACTTGGATTAGCTGCTGATATGAAATGCATAGTCTTTTTGTTAAATTTAAATTTTAAGTTCCAGGGTACATGTGCAGGATGTGCAGGTTTGTTACATAGGTAAATGGAAATGCACGGTTTTAATTCAGAGAAATCAGGCTTATCTCACTAATGTTGGAAATTAACTAAGCTTTGTCTCATTTAGGTATCTGATTTCAGATTAGAGGTTAATAAACACAACTCCTCAAAGGAATAGCACTTAAGTGAACTAACTTTAGTGTTTCCTATTGGTTTGACAACATCCAACTTTGTTCACTTTAAGGGCATAGTAAAAGAAGGCCTATTTGTTCAGGCTTTTTGACTGAAGTTCAGAATGAAATGAAAGGAACAGAAAACCTGAATACAATGTAGTGTGAAAAGATTTGGAGATGGTGAATATTGGTTAGTCCTTTTAATATTTATTTAATTGCTACAGTAGTTCAGAGGATTTTGAAAGTACATGTGTGCAGGTACATTCATAGCGATTCAAAAATTAATTCCAGGGAAGTGTGAAAACACTGGTCAAGATGGACTGGCATTAAAATGAAGAAATATGCTATCACTTCTTGGCATTAGAGTCTTGCCCAATATTTTCCATACTGAACCCACTCACCCATCCCCAGGAGGCAGACATCATCCACATGAAGTGAAATATGCATCTGGGGATAAGGCATTAGAAATAATTTCTAAAGGGATATTTGTCATGAAAAGCATTCATTTTTGTATGAATTATGCTAAAGAATCTAGATCATAGAATATTTACCCTTATCTTGGAGTTAAAGAGGCATGGAGGACAGAATAAAAGAACATAATGAAAATAAATTATGGAACCATAAATACATTTTTTCTAAAAAAACCCTGAATCAGAGAAGGTTTATAAAGAATTAGAAGGCAACAAAAAGCGAGCCTTCAATGTGTCTATGTTTTAAATACAAGTCATGTTGCTTCTTTTTTCAGAAGAAATCTTATGGACCAAGAACCACTAGAATTGTCCTAAGAGGCCAGGCGCAGTGGCTGACGCCTGTAATCCCAGCACTTCGGGAGGCTAAGGCAAGCAGATCACCAGATCAAGAGATCGAGACCATCCTGGCCAACATGGCGAAACCCCGTCTCTACTAAAAATACAAAAATTAGCTGGGTGTGGTGGCGTGCGCCTGTTGTCCCAGCTACTCGAGAGGCTGAGGCAGGAGAATTGCTTGAACCCAGGAGGCGGAGGTTACAGTGAGCTGAGATCGAGCTACTGCGCTCCAGCCTAGTGCCTGGCGACAGAGTGAGACTCTGTCTCAAAAAAAAAAAAAAAAAAAAATTGTCCTAAGAAAGCCTTACCAAAAAAGGTTTAAATATACATAGGAGGGGATCATTTTGCCTCCAAATTCTAGCAATGGTAGAAAGCATCTAGCTAAATGGGTATAATATTTGGAATCCGTGGCTACGGGGCCAAACGACATAGCTAGAGGCAGAGGTAAGACCCCCACTGAAATGATGCAAATATAAATGGCGAGACAACTGAGTTATCAAACTCTTGCCTTCTACTGATTCATTCTTGTTTTGCTATGGCTTAACCAACCAACAAACTTTTTATAAGCTCCTCAAGCTAGCAATTAAAGACAAAGTTGAAATAAAATCAGATTAGAGAAACCCAGCTACATTTTTCTTACAAGTGATGAGTTCAGTGTACATTGGAAAGTTAAAACTGGTAACACCACCAGCTACCAAGAACTGTGAGCAGAATCTAAAAGAAGTATAGTTTTTGTTTGAGCAATCAAGAATTCTCTTTTATTGAACCAAAGCAGCAGATAGAGAAGGAGACTCTCAGAGGGGGAAAAAAAGAAAAAGAAAAAAAAAAAAAAAAGATCTTTCAACCTGAGGGATCTAGAGTTACATTATTATTTCCCAATGAAGTGAGCAACAGTTTCTGAAGAAATACTTTATTCTTAAGGAAGCAACTTGTCACTTGAAGAAAATAAATGAAGATAGGTGAATTGTATTTGAATGAGGAATTTTGTAACTCAAACTCAAATTTTGCTATCTTTTTTATTAAAATTTGGTGACAATTAAGTATTGACTTATCTTTTTCAGCATATATCACCTTTGGAATTATTTCATTTTTCTTATTAGTTGCAGAAGTCACTGAATTCTCTAAACCCTTTCTTGATATTTATTAGAAATATACCTATATAACCTATTATAATTTAAATAAGATTAGCAGAAAATATGCATATCCTTCTTTACACTTTTTTGACACTAGCATGGAGTATATATACATATATTGCACACACACACACACACACACACACACACACACATATATATATAAAACATTTTAAAGTTTTATCCCCATTTGTCTTATCAAACTTGTTTTCTGTGACTAGAAATTGAAGTACAAATGAAGGATTTTAAGAGTCTCTCCCTCTAAAAGAATCACATGCAGACCAACAACCTAAAAATATACAATTTGTAAAGCATCATACAATTCATGGCTGTCCCAGTTCTTCCACTGAAGTTTCCACTGCTGACTTCTTGGGAGCAATGATGAAGAATCCTGAAGCATTTGGCATTAGGGCAGGCTAAACGAGGCTGTGGTAACAAAGTCTGAAGATCTCAGTGATTTGTCACAAAAATGGATTATTCTGTGTTCACACAAGGTCTGCTGCTGATATGAGTGACTTTCTGTGTAAATGTTCTCCCATCGGAGATTTAATTATCCAGACTGCTTTGATTTGGTGGTCCTATTATTTTATTTTATTTTATTTTTTTTTGAGATGTAGTTTCACTCTTGTTACCGAGGCTGGAGTGCAATGGCGTGATCTTGGCTCACCACAACCTCCGCCTCTTGGGATCAGGCAATTCTCCTCCCTCAGCCTCCTGAGTAGCTGGGATTACAGGCATTCGCCACCATGCCCAGCTGGTTCTATTATTTTTAATAAGGCTTTCTCCACAATCACTGTAACAGGGAAATAATCAGCTGCACTCTCAGGTAGGCTCTCCTATGCTTAAGCCAGAAGTGACTTTGACCAAAGCCCACTGGCCAGAACTAGTCAGTCCCAGAGCCCTGTCTAGTTGCAAAGGACTGGGAAGTACAATCTTCCATGTGACAGAAAAGAATCAGATACTTGTAAGTACCTGTCATTTCTACCTATTTAAGCAACGGTTACTGAACTCTCTGAAATTGCAGTTGACCTTTGAACAATGAAGGGGCTAGGGGTGTGGATCCTGCTGCAGTGGAAAATCTGCATTTAACTTTTGACTGCCCCAAAACATAACTGCTAATAGCCTACTGTTAACTGGAAGCTTTACTGAGAACATGAATGGTCTATTAATATATAATTTGTATGTTATAGATACTATACTATACTGTACTCTTAAAGTAAGCTAGAGAAAATAAAATGTTACTAAGAAAATTGTGAAGAGCATGAAGAGAAAGGATTGGTCTTTCTATCTCAGGGATGGCAGAGATGGAAGAAAATCTGCTTTTGAGTGGACCTATGTGGCTCAAACCTGTGTCATTCAAGTCAACTGTATATGCCATAGTTGCCTGTTTTCTGGAAAGAGACGCCTTAGCTTTCATCAGATTCATCAGAGAGTAGTCTATCATTTAAAAATTCCTTTTATAAAATATAGCATACACATTTTTCTTAATATAAATTCTAATGACTTTTTTTTTTCCAAAAAAGGAGGATGTAGATTCATGTTAAATAAAGGAAAGCTCTGAAATTCAGGACAGCTTACAGAAGTTGAATTTAAAGGCAGATTCCCAGCTTTTACAAGATGGATCCATGTATTGGCCTCATTATCCATAATTATCTTGCCCCACACTGCGTGAATGATTGCAATTACATACCATATTACGACTGTCCTAAGTTCTGGCCATAGGTAATCTTCCAACATTTAAAAACACCCTAATTGCTCTGAATAGGTTAAAGCACTTTCAGGCATAATTTGGTGAGGAATCAGTTCTATTTGATTTCTTCCTAACTACATTCATAAGTTTGATACTCTGAAGGAATGGGTGTTCTCATTAGGAAAGGAATTAGTGGGGAGGAGGAATAAGTACATTTAGAACATGAGGCATTTTTTAAATTCAGAGAGCATATCAGATTTTGAGATTTTGCCTAATGCTTAAAAATATTTTCTAAAATTCTATTTTCAAAAACTATTGTTCAACAAATAGTTGCACAGTTTTGGTTTTCCTTGAGCATTATTATGTGCCAGGAATGGTGCCAGCAGCTGGGACCACAGTAATGAGCATAGTTGTTTCTCAGTGACAGATAATGTGTTGGCACAACTGTTTGTTAGATACAAGATTTTTCTTTCTTTCTTTCTTTCTTTCTTTCTTTCTTTCTTTCTTTCTTTCTTCTTTTTTTTTTTAATATAGAGATGGGGTTTTACCAGATACAAGTTTGTTTTTAAAAAGCAGTTAACAATGGCTTAAGAAATAGAAAAATTTGGGGATGGGAGGAGATGTTAGCCAAAGGATACAAAGTATTGGTCAGATAGGAGGATTAAGTTCAATAGATCTACTGGACAACATTGTGTCTATAGTTAATAACAATGTATTGTGGTCTTCCTTCCTTCCTTCCTTCCCTACTTCCTTCCCTCTCTCCCTCTGTCCCTCCCTTCTTCCTTCCTTCCTTCCTTCCTCTCTTCCTCTTTTCCTCTCTTTCTTTCTTCATGGAGTTTCGCTCTCATTACCAAGGCTGGGGTGTAATGGCGTGATCTCAGCTCACTGCAGCCTCAGCCTCCTGAGTTTCAGCAATTCTCATGCCTCAGCCTACCCAGTAGCTGGAATTACAGGTGCCCACCACCATGCCCATCTCAGCTCACTGCAACCTCCACCTCCTGGGTTTAAGCAATTCTCGTGCCTCAGCCTCCCAAGTAGCTGGGATTACAGGTGCCTGCCACCATGCTCACCTCATTTTTGTATTTTTAGCGGAGATGAGTTTTCACCATGTTGGCCAGGCTGGTCTCGAATTCCTGACCTCAGGTGATTCACCCACCTCGGCCCCCCAGAGTTCTGGGATTACAGGCGTGAGCAACTGCACCTGGCCAATGTATTGTTTTTATAAAATCCGTAAGATAGTAGAGTTTGCGTTCTTCCTCCAAAAAAAAAAAAAAAAAAATCATAAGCTTAATTGAGACTGGCTGGTAGGAATGCAAACTATTCCCAGCTCTGTTTATGCTTAACAAATTATGGTCTCTGATCATTTTAGGCAGTACTTTCTCTGGCCATCAGCAAGTTCTTCACATACACACACTGATCAGTACTCAGGTGAAGACTGCGGGGCTCTGGAGCTCTCTGTGCAACTCTTTTCAATGTTTCTTTTCTTTGTTGTGAACTCTAGCAACACTGTCCTCCTTGAGCTCAGTTCAGTCTCCTTAACTCGAGAAGTCTGCTGGGCTCTGCCTTGGCTCCCTCCCTATGCTAAGGCTGGGAACTTTCTCCAGGCAGTGCCCCAGGTCCATCATGAAGCTCAGCTCCTTTGCTTCCCCTTCCTCTGGAATCACTGCCCAGTGCTGCCCATTGTCCACTTTCAACAGTTGTCTTATGTATTTTGCAGGAGGATAAATCTTGTCCCTCTTACTCTCTCTTGGCCAGAAGTAGAGTCTTACTGTTTCCTTTTATTATGAATATTTTTATCCACACTTTAATTTAAAATGTAATTTTAAGCAATGTTAGACATGGCTTATACTAACTCTAAAGTGATATATAAGAAAGGGCAACACATGTAAAGTACCTTGGACTAGAATTCTAGAGAACCAGATTATAGATCCATGTCATCCTTTGGATTATTACTGCATGACTGCACTGGACCCAAGGGCATTTGAAAATAAAAACTGTGCGCCAAGTGACTTCCTTGGTGCCACATGATTCAATTATTTCATGACTTTATAAAACTCAAAAAAAGCTCAAGATTTCAAGTCATTTTCAGAAGATGGAAAGACGATATAGGAGTGGCAACAGATTTAAGAGGGAAGAGGCAGTCACAAACTAAAGTTTACGAAGAAGGATAATCACAAGGAGAAATGCAGGCATACAATTATTCAGAAATCAGGAGCCCCAGGACCAGTAGGGGATAGGGCAGGGTTGAGGAAATGCTACAGAGAAGTAAGATACAGGGTTGAATAAAGGAAGATATTAAAAGTCTTCAGATAAAATAGTTCACTACAACCAGCAACCTCAACAGTGCTAACCAGGGAAAAGTAAAACTGCATAGACATCAGATAGTTAGAAACTTCATTATTATAAATTCCAGCAGAAGGATCAAATACACTTGGTTTTCCTCAGTTGTTTAATGTATAAAAAAATACTAAGTTTTCTTTTGTGTAAACTCACAGAAGCCAATATGTAGGGAGGAAAACAACAAGTAAAATGCTCATAAACATCTAGATTGTACTCTTAAAGACTACAAAATACCATATTTAGTTAGAAAGATGCTCTTACTGAGAAATCATGGTCAGTTCCAGGGGTATCTTATTGACATCTATTTTGAACCTCAGGTAACAGGCTAAGGAGATGAAATGAAATCTTTTGCTAAAAGTCACAAAGCTAATTAGTGCTCAATATGATGCTGGAACTCGGATCACTGGACTCTTCAGTAATAGCCTCTCTGAATGACACCAAGCTGCCAGCAAGTGAGCTCTGATGCAGTCATATTTTTCACCAGACTCTTCTTTTTCATTGTCTTGGTTTTGAAAACATTAATATAGACAGAGAGTTGCTCTGTGATGATAAGATGAATGAAACTTACTTGCTTTCTGACTTTTTGGCTAATTCCATGACTTCCTGCTCATTATTAAAGTTATTAACCAACAGAAGTAGCTGATTGTAATAAAAGCTGAGGACTCATTTGTGAATGTGATTTTTTTCATGTTTCAGCTTTTAAAGGGTTGAGTTCATGAATGAAGAATACAAGTAAGGAACAGGTTACAAAAACGTGACTCAATGTTAAGCTCAGGGTTCAACATGAAGCCAACATAAACCAAGACTGTGAGATAAAGTCATGGTTTTGATAATTTTCTTTTAAGAATATTAAATGATTTATAAGCCTAGGATGATATCATTGCCACTCAAGGAATCTTTACATGCCATTTTGTAGAAAATAGTGTCTTTAAGTAATGACTGTCACCATTTTAATCTACTATATTTCTATAGTCAGGACTTGCACCTTATTTCTCTGATAACATTTACATTTGGCTACAATAAGAAAGTACATTAAAACCATGTTACTGCTAATTATTATCAGTGAAGTGGTTAACAATGTTGGTGTTTAAATAGCTATAATTACATTTCTAGGTTAACACTGCTATTAAGTTGAATAAGAAAAGCTTTTGTTTCTGTGTTACTGTTCCACATGTGGGTCTGAGAGCTCTAAAGGCCAGATGAATGAGCCTTTCATTTAAGAAAAATTCTTCTTGATTGTACAGATAATAGCTCTATAGCTCTAGTAAGGAAAGTAAACCATATTTTGGAGAAATCAGCAGAAATTCATAGGCCCTTAAGCCTTTTGGAGCCAACCAATTTCAGTTGCTTTAGGATGAACAATTTTATTGAACTGCAATAAATTTGAATTTCTTCTAAACCCCTAAGTTTGGGAGGATAATCTATTCTTATTTTAATATTGGAAAGGAAGAATAAGCAATCATTTTAACCATATCTAAGAGTGTTAGAATAGAATGAAGGTGTAGGTATTTCCTGTGTTCCCTCTGAAAGGTATAAAGATGAGAGATGATTGCTGGTGAGTCACTGTTCTATTTCATCTAGAGGCCTGAATGCTCTCACTGCTCTATTCCCTTAGGGGGTCATGTTCCTCTGCTTTAAAGAATATTGCCTGCTCTCTGAGCTAATGATTTGTTTGGAGGATGGAAGTCTCAGAGGTGAAGATAACTGCACAGCTTTTAAAATGTATCTTTCAGATCTTTGATCTGCTTTTTTTCTGAATACATGGGACCCTTCAATGGCAAGATTAAAGATGCCTCTTAGAAGAAAGGCAAAAGTTGAAAACTTAAAAGCTGCTCAGATTTCCAAATAATATTTTTGTATTTTTGCATTTTGTTGACATCATGTCAGGTGAGTGTCGTCCTTCATTCATGTGGTAATTGGCTGGTAATCAAAATGCAGTGTTGGATCACAGGATTTTCAAGAAGATGGGGAAACTATGAATTTTGTTTTAAAAAGTAGTTAATGCAAACTAGCTTATGATTAAGGCATACATACTCATTTTGAATTCTATTTAATTCAACAAATATTTACTTGGTACCTAATAGATGTCAAACATTGTGTCTTCTTTTGTAGGGAATACCAAGAGCCAGGACCTGTTTTCAAGAGACTTTTACCCTTAATCGGGCAATTAAGGTGATTACAGAAATGGCTGTGGTAGGATACAGAATACGCCAAATGCAAAGTGGGTGGAGAGAAATGAATGACATTCAATGAGGAACAGAGAAGAGACCACATTCAAGTGGGAGGGCATCATGGAAGGTTTCAGCATTTGAGAATGACCTAGCAAAATGAGCAAGATTTTCCTGGTTGGGGCTAGAGCTGAAAGTCAGTGATAATAAGGTATGTGGTGTGTCAGGGGTCGGGGGAATGGCAAAGGGCAGGGGAGGGAGGTGGTCAGAAAAGGCCAAGAAGCTTGTATTTAATGAGTAGGCAGTGGGGAGCCAAGGAAGATTTTTGAGCAGAGCAGAGATAGTGTTAAGAGTTAGGGATCAAGAAGTATTTCTGAAGCACTTTAAAGCAGAATTTAAAGTCTTTTGAACTAAAAAAACATGTCTATGTGAACAAATGTGTTTGATAATATCCTACAGGTCATATTTCCAAATAAAATGGCTACCCCTAAAAATGTTAAACATGCCGGTAGTATGAGAATTAATTTCTTACTTATACTTGGATCCCAAAGGTTATTATTTTTCAGTTTTATAATGTTGTGGTTCATCCATTCATGTATTTCTAATCTAGGTGAAATAAATCAGCAAGGGAGTGTTTTATTTTACAGCATTCTGAACAACTTAATCTGCCCCCCTCTACCATACAAATAGCTGAGTTTTTAATGTCTGAATAATATTTTGATATGCTTTTATTCTGCTCCTAAGTCCTGTTGGAAAAAAATATGACCATGTAAAAACCGGGAAATAAAACATACAAAGTATAGAAAAATAAATAATTTCACAGAGTAAAGAAAAGCAAAAGAGACCTTTTTAAAAGCAAAATTCAGGATTGCCTTGACAGACATAGATCTGATCAGAAGACACTTTTTTCGGGAATTTTTTTTTTCATAATTACCATTGTGATGGCTGAAGTTTATCCAAAATAAATCTGAAAATGTGAGTAGCTTCACTTATCTTCTACTAAACCTTCGTCAGAATAAGTCACCTAATATGGGTCATGTTTCCTATGTTTTATGTTTCTTCTGCCCATTCTGGGCAGAAAATATGAGAATCTGAAGGATACATAACTCAAAACTACAGAACACTCAAACGTGATGACAAGACAGCATGCTGAAGTAAGCACAATAGGACCTTGGTGGTGTTTTAATACACTGAAATTCAACAAGCTGTCATTTTTAAAGATATCTTCTTGTTTTCTCTTACTATGGATGTATTTGAAAGAAGATCTTTCCTTATTTTGTAACTAGAGGACAGTGAGTAGTTAAGTAATATTCTACTGACCTAAAAAAGTTAACAAAACTCATTTGTGTTTAATTTGCTAGTTTTTACAATTTATCTGTGGAGGAAGTAAATACCAAAATAGATTGTTGTTTCATCTAAATGACCACAGGGGAACACAAAGAACTCAAATCAAATAGAAGACACTTCTTTACATTACAAAAGCTTTGCCTTATGATTCCATTTGAGTTAGATCAAAAATATTTAAAATATTTTACTTTGAAAAGTTTGATTTTCAAACAAATAAAATAAACCCTAAAACCTATCATAGGCAGTATTGTTTTTATTTTATTTTGGTTTGGTTTTTAAGATATCCCATTCTGAAGTTCTTAACTGGGGACTAGAGCCAAGCCTAGTTGACACATAATACCAACCCCTGAATCCTTTCTAGTAGTTTGCTTTTAATGCACTATTTTAAATAGAATTCTTCATATAAAGAAGCATGTAGGAAAAAAAGTAGAATTGAGAAAGATTACCACCATGTATTTTCTAAATTAATATTCAAACTCGAACTGATTAAAAAAATTGGAAAATTATCATCAGGGAAGTATGAGCACAAGACAAATTGGCGCTCATCAACAGTCACTCTTTTCCGTAAGGTATAACACTGAGCATACTAAAATACCATGGGCTTATTTCACATTCCTTATGCCTCATCAGTATATAGTGTTGACTAAGATAACTAATGAAAAAATAAAAAACAGCATGAGAATAATGATTTATCCGGTACACCACATTATTACCACTATTTTATGCTTCCCTTAAACATCAAAGGTATAATTTAGCACAAAAGTTTATCTAACCTTCTTGTAGTAATGGATTCATAAAATGAAAATTACCAATCAAATTAAAATCACCAACACTTGAGTAAACCTTTCCAATGAAAGTGACTTAACCATTAAGAATGATATGAAACTTAAAGTGTTCTAAAAACCAATGTCTTACCAGTAACTGGATCAGGTTCAATGTCACCTCTGTGCTCCTTCCATGAGAGCAGGGAATTGAGGCTGGTAAGATCTGCAGACTCTATGTAGTTGTTCACTGTAAGCATCATCTGATGAGCTTTTGCTATTCCATAGTGGACTTTTGTCTCGTCCATCAGAGGCATGCTTACTAGCTCTAATGTTGCATCAAAAGCTTGCTGGAAGCATTCAGAAGCTTTCTTGTAGTGTCCCTAAAAAGGAAAGAGAAAGAATTTTCTTTATTACTTCTAATGTCACCATTTCACATATTTTCTAACTTTATCCTTGCATGTCCCACACTGACCTTTCCACAGTTACACAGTTTATATTCAAGAAGAAAAGGATGGCAAACATGCTGTTTGGATAAGGTTCTTTTAAAGACCTGTCATTTCTCACCATTCAATATCTTGAAATTAACTTAGCAGGAAAGTTGTATCTATTAGACTAAGCTATATCGAACTTAAGTTCTGTGGTGGCTGTCAAGATGGCTGAATAGGAACAGCTCTGGTCTGCAGCTCCCAGCGAGATCAACACAGAAGGCCACTGATTTCTGCATTTCCAACTGAGGTACCCGGCTCATCCCATTGCGAGTAGTTAGACGGTGGGTACCCGGCTCATCCCATTGGGACTAGTTAGACAGTAGCCCACGGAGGATGAGCTGAAGCAGGGTGGGGTGTTGCCTCACCTGGGAAGCGCAAGGGTTTGGGGAACTTCCTCCCCTAGCCAAGGGAAGCCATGAGGGACCCTGCCATGAGGAAGGGTGAATTCCAGCCCAGATACTACACTTTTCCCATGGTCTTTGCAACCTGCAAACCAAGAGATTTCCTCCAGTGCCAACACCACCAGGGTCCTGGGTGTCAAGCATAAAACAGGGCAGCTGTTTGCACAGACACTGAGCTGGGTGCAACAGGTTTTATTCATACCCCAATGGCACCTGGAATGCCAATAAGACAGCATCATTTACTGTCCTGGAAAGCGGGCTGAAGCCAGGGAGCCAAGCGGTCTAACTTAGTGGATCCCATCCCCACAGAGCCCAGCAAGCTAAGATCTACTGGCTTGAAATTCTCGTTGCCAGCACAGCAGTCTGAAGTAGACCTGGGACACTTAAGCTTGGTTGGGGGAGGGGCATCTCCCATTACTGAGCCTTTAGTAAGCATTTTCCCCTCACAGTGTAAACAAAGCCACCAGCAAGTTCAAACCTGGCAGAGCCCACCTCAGCTAGGCAAAGCCACTGTAGCCAGACTGACTCTCTAGATTCCTCTGCTCTGAGGGCATCTCTGAAAGAAAGGCAGCAGCCCCAGTCAGGGGGTTATAGATAAAATTCCCATCTCCCTCCGATAGAGAACCTGGCGGAAAGGGTGGCTGTGGGCGCAGCTTCATCAGACTTAAACCTCCCTGCCTCCTGGCTCTGAAGACAGCAGGGGATCTCCTAGCACAGTGCTTGGGCTCTGCTAAGGGACAGACTGCCTCCTCAAGTGGGTCCCTGACCTATGTGCCTCCTGACTTGGAGACACCTCCCAGCAGGGGTCAAGAGACACCTCATATGGGAGAGCTCTGGGTGACATCTAGTGGGGGCCCCTCTAGCTTCTAGAGGAAGGAACAGGCAGCAATCTTTGCTGTTCTGCAGCCTCCGCTGGTGATTCCCAGGCAAACAGGGTCTGGAGTGGACCTCCAGAAAACTCCAGCAGACCTGCAGCAGAGGGGCCTAACTGTTAGAAGGAAAACTAACAAACAGAAAGGAATAGTGTCAGTATCAACAAAAAAGATGTCCACACAAAAACTCCATCCAAAGGTCACCAACATCAAAGACCAAAGGTAGATAAATCCTCAAAGATGGGGATCAGTGCGAAAAGGCTGAAAATTTCTAAAACCAGAATGCCTCTTCTCCTCCAAAGGATCACAACTCCTCGCCAGCAAGGGAACAAAATTGGACAGAGAATCAGTTTGACGAATTGACAGAAGAAGGCTTCAGAAGGTAGGTAATAACAAACTCCTCTGAACTAAAGGAGCATGTTCTAACCCATTGCAAGGAAGCTAAAAACCTTGACAAATGGTTAGACAAACTGCTAACTAAATTTACCAGTTTAGAGAAGAATATAAATGACATGATGGAGCTGAAAAACACAGCACGAGAACTTCATGAAGCATACACAATTATCAACAGCCAAATTGATCAAGTGAAAGAAAGGATATCAGAGACTGGAGATCAACTTAATGAAATAAAGTATGAAGACAAGATTAGAGAAAAAAGAATGAAATGGAATAAACAAAGTCTCCAAGAAATATGGTACTATGTGAAAAGACCAAACCTACATTTGATCAGTGTACCTGAAAGTGACTGGGAGAATGGAACCAAGTTGGAAAGCAATCTTCAGGATGTTATGCATGAGAACTTCCCCAACCTAGCAAGGCAAGTAAACATTCAAATTCAGGAAATACAGGGAACACCACAAATATACTCCTCAAGAAGAGCAACCCAAGATACATAATCGTTAGATTCACCAAAGTTGAAATGAAGGAGAAAATGTTAAGGGCAGCCAGAGAGAAAGGTCAGGTTACCCGCAAAGGGAAGCCTAACAGCAGCTCTCTCTGCAAAAACCCTACAAGACAGAAGAGAGTGGGGCCAATATTCAACATTCTTAAGGAAAAGAATTTTCAACCCAGAATTTAATATCCAGCAACTAAGCTACATAAGCAAAAGAGAAATAAAATCCTTTACAGACAAGCAAATGCTGAGAGATTTTGTCACCACCAGGCCTGCTTTACAAGAGCTCCTAAAGAAAGCACTAAATATGGAAAGGAAAAAGCGGTACCAGGCACTGCAAAAACATACCAAATTGTAAAGACCATCGACACTATGAAGAAACTGCATTAACTAATGAGCAAAATAACCATCTAGCATCATAATAGCAAGATCAGACTCACACATAACAATATTAACCTTAAATGTAAATGAGCTAAATACTCCACTTAAAAAACATAGACTGGCAAATTGGATAAAGAGTCAAGATTCATTGGTATACTGTATTCAGGAGACGTATCTCACATGCAAAGACACGCACAGGCTCAAAATAAAGGGATGGAGAAATATTTACCAAGCAAATGGAAAGCAAAGAAAAAAAAGGAAGGGGTTGCAATCCTAGTCTCTGACAAAACAGACTTTAAACCAACAAAGAAAAAAGAGACAAAAAAGGGCATTACATAATGGTAAAAAAAAAAAATCAATGCAACAAGAAGAGCTAACTACCGTAAATATATACACACCTAATACAGGAGCACCAAGAATCAGAAAGCCAGTTCTTAGAGACCTACAAAGAGACGTAGACTCCCACACAATAATAATGGGAGACTTTAACACTCCACTGTCAATATGAGACAGATCAACAAGACAGAAAATTAACAAGAATATTAAGGACTTGAACTTAGCTCTGGACCAAGCAGACCTAATAGACATTTACAGAACTCTCCACATCAAATCAACAGAATATACTTTCTTCCCAGCACCACACCACACTTACTCTAAAATTGACCACATAACTGGAAGTAGTTCACTTCTCGACAAATGCAAAAGAACAGAAATCATAACAAACAATCTCTCAGACCACCGTGAAATTAAATTAGAACTCAGGATTAAGAAACTCACTCAAAATGACAAAACTACATGGAAACTGAACAACCTGCTCCTGAATTACTGCTGAGCAAATAACAAAATTAAGGCAGAAATAAAGAAGTTCTTTGAAACCAATGAGAACAAAGACACAACGTACCAGAATCTCTGGGACATTGCTAAAACAGTGTTTAGAGGGAAATTTATAGCACTATATGCCACAGGAGAAAGTGGGAAAGATCTAAAATTGACACTGTAACATCACAATTAAAAGAACTAGAGAAGTAAGGGCAAATGAATTCAAAAGCTAGCAGAAGACAAGAAATAACTAAGTAGAGCAGAACTGAAGGAAATAAAAACATAAAAATACTGTTCAAAAAAATCAATGAATCCAGGAGCTGGTTTTTAGAAAAGATTAAAAAAAATAGACTGCTAGCCAGACTGATAAAGAAGAAAAGAAAAAAGAATCAAATAGACACAATAAGAAATGATAAAGGGGATATCATCACTGATTCCACAGAAATACAAACTACCATCAGAGAACACTATAAACACCTCTATGCAAATAAATTAAAAAATCTAGAAAAAATGATAAATTCCTGGACAAATACATCCTCCAAAGACTAAAACAGGAAGAAACCAAATCCCTGAATAGAACAATAACAACTTCTGAAATTGAGGCAGTAATTAATAGTCTACCAACCAAAAAAAAAAAAGCCTAGGACCAGATAGATTAACAGCCGAATTCTACCAGAGGTACAAAGAGAAGCTAGTATTATTTCTTCTGAAATTATTCCAGATAATAGAAAAAGAGGAACTCCTCCCTAACTAATTTTATGAAGCCAACATCATCCTGATACCAAAACAAGGAAGAGACACATCAAAAAAAGAAAATTTCAGGCCTATATCCCTGATGAACATTGATGGGAAAATCCTCAATAAAATACTGGCAAACTGAATATAGCAGCACAACAAACAGCTTATTTACCATGATTAAGTTGGTTTCATGTCTGGGATACAAGGCGGGTTCAACATATGCAAATCAGTAAATGTAATCCATCACATAAACAGAACCAATGACAAAGACCATATGATTATCTTAATATGCAGAAAAGGCATTAGATAAAATTCAACACTGCTTCATGCTAAAAACTCTCAATACGCTAGGTATTAATGGAACATATCTCAGAATAATAAGAGCTATTTCTGACAAACCAATATCTGACAGCCAATATTATACTGAATGGGCAAAATCTGGAAGCATTCCCTTTGAAAACTAGCACAAGACAAGGATGCCCTCTCTCACCACTCCTATTCAACATAAATTTGGAAGTTCTGACCAAAGCAATCAGGCAAGAGAAAGAAATTATGGGTATTCAAACGGGAATAGAGGAAGTCACATTGTCTCTGTTTGCAGATGACATGATTTTATATTTAGAAAACTCTATTGTCTCAACCCAAATCTGCTTAAGCTGATAAGCAACTTCAGCAATGTCTCACAATACAAAATCAGTGTGCAAAAATCACAAGCATTCCTATATGCCAATAATAGACAAACAGAGAGCCAATTAATGAATGAACTCCCATTCACAATTGCTACAAAGAGAATAAAATTCCTAGAAATACAATCTACAAGGGATGTGAAAGGCCACTTCAAGAAGAACTACACATCACTGCTCAAGGAAATAGGAGAGGACACAAACAAATGAAAAAACATTCCATGCTCATGGATAGGAAAAATCAATTATCATGAAAATGACCATACTGCCCAAAGTAATTTATAGATTCAATGGCATCCCCATCAAGCTGCCATTGACTTTCTTCACAGAATTAGAAAAAACTACTCTAAATTTCATATAGAACCAAAAAAGAACCCACATAGCCCAGAGAATCCTAAGCAAGAAGAACAAAGCTGGAGGCATCACACTATCTGACTTCAAACAATACTACAAGGCTACGGTAACCAAAACAGCAGGTACTCTTGTACCAAAACAGAGATATAGACCAATGGAACAGAACAGAGGCCTCAGAAAGAAAGCAATACAACTACAGCAATCTGATCTTTGACAAACCTGACAGAAACAAGAATGGAGAAAGGATTCTCTGTTTAATAAATGGTGTTGAGAAAACTGGCTAGCCATAGGCAGAAAACTGAAACTAGACCCCTTCCTTACACCTTACACAAAAACAAACTCAAGATGGATTAAATACTTAAACATAAGACCTAAAACCATAAAAACCCTAGAAGATAACCTAGGCAGTACCATTCAGGATATAGGCATGGGCAAAACTTCATGACTAAAACACCAAAAGCTATGGCAACAAAAGCCAAAATTGACAAATGGGGTCTAATTAAATTAAAGAGCTTCTCACAGCAAAAGAAACTATCATCAGAGTGAACAGACAACCTAAGGAATGGGAGAAAATGTCTGCAATCCATCCATCTGAGAAAAGGCTAATATCCAGAATCTACAAGGAATTTAAACAAAAGAACAGAAATCATAACAAATTTACAAGAAAAAAAACCATCAAAAAGTGACCAAAGGATATGAACAGACATTTCTCAAAAGAAGACATTTTTGTTGCCAATAAACATATGAAAAAAGCTCATCATCACTGATCATTAGAAAAATGTAAATTAAAACCACAATGAGATACCATCTCACTCCAGTTAAAATGATGATCATTAAAGTCTGAAAACAACAGATGCTCGAGAGGATGCGGAGAAATAGGAACGCTTTTACACTATTGGTGGGAGTGTAAATTAGTTCAACCATTGTGGTAGACAGTGTGGCAATTCCTCAGAATACAAAACCAGAAATACCATTTGACCTAGCAATCCCATTACTGGATATATACCCAAAGGATTATAAATCATTCTACTATAATGACACATGCATATGTATGTTTATTGCAGCACTATTCACAATATCAAAGTCTTGGAACCAACCCAAATGCCCATCAATTATAGACTGGATAACGAAAATGTGGCACATATACACCATGGAATACTATGCACATGGATGAAGCTGGAAACCATCATTCTCAGCAAACTAACACAGGAACAGAAAACCAAACACCACATGTTCTCACTCATGAGTGGGAGCTGAACAATGAGAACACATGAACACAGAGAGGGGAACATCACACACCAGGCCTGTAGGGGAGTTGGGGACTCGGGGAGGAATAGCATTAGGAAAAATACCTAATGTAGATGACAGATTGATGGATGCAGCAAACCACCACAGCAGGTGTATACCTATGTAACAAACCTGCACGTTTTGCACATGTATCCCAGAACTTAAAAGTATAATTAAAAAAAAAAGATTTAAGTTCTTGTCAATAAAAAGTCAAATATTAGCAGTTTCATTTGCTTCAATCTAATACATGGTAGTAAAAAGAAGTTTGGAAATGAGTGAACCAATTCACATTGATTTGGATAGAATTTTACTATTCATAAAGGTGGATGTAGCTAATTAAATATTTTTTAAATACCTGTGGTTTTTTTGTGTTTTTTTTGTTGTTGTTGTTGTTGTTGTTATTGTTGTTTTGGAGGTAGAGTCTCACACTGTCACCAAGGCTGGAGTGCAGTGGCATGATCTTAGTTCACTGCAACCTCCACCTCCCAGGTTTAAGCGATTCTCCCGCCTCAGCCTCCCAGATAGCTGGGATTAATTTTTTATATTTTTGGTAGCAGTGGGGTTTCACCATGTTGTCCAGACTGGTCTTAAACTCCTGACCTCAAGTAATCCACTCACTTTGACCTCCCAAATTGCTGGGATTACTGTGTTTTGTTTTCGGTCACAGCAAAAGGTCACTTCAGCTGACTCATTTAGTTAATGGCTGATGAAAATAAATGTATCTATCCTCTAATTATTTTATGGCTCTTATTTTCCCATGTGCACATGCCATTCTTCTTAATGGAGAATGTTGAAACATTCAAGATTTCTGAAAAACGTGATCTTGATGTCAATAGCACCAATCAAATGATCATGTAAATATCTCTTCAATAAGTCATTTGCAACAGCTTGAGCTGCAAAAATTCAGGTTTTATTGTTTTTGTTTTTTTGTTTGTCATTGTCACCTCTATTAAAAGCTATAGTGCACAAAGAAATACTGTTTACCTAGCTCTTATGAAGCATCTGGCCCAATGCTAAAATCTGTCATTCTCAATTCTGACATAATATTATGTCATTAACTTTCACACTAGGAGAAAAATACTATTGTTATTTTACAGATAATGAATGACATTGAGCCTCAGAGAAAAGAGTATCTTCTGCCACCCCTGAATCTTCTAAAAATTCTCATGAAAATCTCTTTCTTAGAGGAGGATATTATCTAGGACTGATCTGCATTTGTAAAATCTCTAGGGTACAAAATTTCCTTTCTTCACTGACTTATAACCCTTTAGCTTCCACCATCTCCTCCCCTCCATTCTTCTCTCTCCTCCTCACCCCACCAAACACACAAATAAAGACATACATGTATACTCTTTTGAACAGAAACCCTTATAGGAGAGATTGTCTTACTGTATGAGTTTTTAAGTCAGTTTCTAGTATTTTATGAAGGAAATGGACATAAAAAGAGCACAGGAACAGCTTTGTACATTACAGCAGTACAGGTAAAACACATCCTCAACTCTGCACACCTCTGTGTAATGAAGCTCCAACATTAGTCAAACTGATTGAATAAAAAAATTGCTGGCAAGGTGAGGAGGGGGAGAAATAGGACTTATGTGATAATTTTGTTACATGTAGGAACAGCACATATACCACTATGTTATATTCCCACAAGGACAGTTTAGGTGAACCGTTTATTCAAATGATTCACTCCAACTTTAAATTAACTTTGTTAATTTAAAGAGAGTCCCTCCATATTACATCAAAAATAATTTTTGTTTGTTGAGGTGAACCATTCTTTCTTTCTTCAAAGAATAAAACATAAAATTTATACAAGAAAGGTTAATTAGGAAAACATAAAACTGTATCAAAGATATTTGTATGCCAATGAAGTAACCTATAATTGAGAAACAATACAAATATTGATGATGAAAATAAAAGTCATTAAAATTATAGATTATCCTGGTAGATATCAAAGACACAGGACAAAATATATGAATACATAAGAGTAGGCATGGATGAACCTGGAAACCATCATTCTCAGCAAACTGACACAAGAGCAGAAAATCAAACACCACATGTTCTCACTAATAGGCGGGTGTTGAACAATGAGAACACATGGACACAGGGAGGGGAGCACTACACACTGGGGTCCGTTGCAGGGAAATGGGGAAGGGATATGGGGGTGGGGAGGTGGGAAGAGATAGCATGGGGAGAAATCACAGATACAGGTGAGGGGGAGGAAGGCAGCAAACCACACTGCCATGTGTGTACCTATGCAACAATCTTGCATGTTCTTCACATGTACCCCAAAACCTAAAATGCAATAAAAAAAAAGAGTAGACCAAACATTACCATTTTTTAGACAAAAGTATAAATATCTAATTGCTATTCTAAATATATTTCTGAGATTTCAGTTATTTATTGTTTTAGGTAAAAGTCTTAATTAGAAATATTAGAGACCACAAATAAGTGGACATATATATGAATTTCTGAAGTTATTTTTCTATGTTATTAAGCTAAAATTAACTCATTCATTCATTCTTTCACTTGGCAACCACTCTGAGCTAAGTCAAATGCCAGGACATGGAGAGGTAGCAGTAAATGGAGTTTCCACTCAAGTTTTTGAGCTTACTATTAAGTGGAAGTATTCATATGCCTAAAATTTTGATTAGATCTTACTTAAGTGTCTTTTTGCCCTTAAAATAGGAGATTTATAATTAGTGAATTATTCCTCCTTCAAACTGTACTTAGTATTCCATCTTTAGATACACACAACTGCCATTAAATAGATATAAACCTACCAGTTTTTCTAATTTCTCTAGTTTAAGATACTACTAAAGAAATACAACATTAATTCTTTTAAGATGCAAGCATTTCTATACATACCATTTTAGAATAAGATTTTGCTAATGTATATTGTATTTTTGGATGTTTAACTCTTAAAGAGCTTACTGTCTAAATCTATTCTCCAAATATTAAGTACGACTTTCTACTGATTATTTCTGTTATCAGATAATCCCTATTCTAATTCAGAAGATTCTAGTAATTAGTCTTGGCAATCTTAAATATGAATTTGAGAATACACACTTCCTAAATTAATCCTATGGGAAGAGAACAATGTCATTTAATGTTACTAATATCCCTGATAAGCATTTAGCGGACAATTCCAGAACAAGATCTTGATGACATCATAGGCCTTGAAATAAGGCTTGAATTATGACATTATCACATAGAATTTTCATGAATTATTCTGATCTTTAGTGTCTAAAATGTCACTCTATTCAATGAGCAAGCTCCAAATAAATGAGCATTTTCTCAGTAGTAAGGATAAATCATTTCCTACCCATTTTCCCTATAATTTTATTGTTGGAAACAGCATTATTTTAACCATGTCATTATTCTATGATTTTATTAAGGAATGAAAAATCTTATAAACCTAGTTATTTCCTCTAAAACATTCTCATTTGACCACTTTACACTAATTATATATTTTCAATTAACAGGCCATCAAAAGACCCAGAGGGTAGGATGAATGGCCCATTTTCTATGATTACATAGTAAAAGGTAACTAACTAGGATACAGGATATTTTTAAGATGCGTTCATTCTAATTATAACTATTATAATAATTACGGAAAAGGTAATGCCAATATTTTTCTAATTATTACAATTTTAGTCTTATAATAGTATTTTTTTCTTGAAAATTGTTAAGAATACAATTACATTTCATGAGTAGTATGAAGCCAGAAAATACTGAGTTTGCTTTTAAAGATTCAGGAGAAGTTTTCAGAATCTTAAAATATTATACAAAAATGAAATAGAGGCTGGGCATGGTGGTTCACACCTGTAATCCAGCACTTTGGGAGGCTAAGGAAGGAGGATCACTTGAGGTCAGGAGTTCAAGATCATCCTGGCCAACATGGTGAAACCCTGTCTTTACTAAAAATACAAAACCGAGCTGGGCATGGTGGCAGGTGCCTGTAATCCCAGCCATGCAGGAGGCTGAGGAAGGAGAATTGCTTGAACTGGGGAGGCAGAGGTTGTAGTGAGCCGAGACTGCACTACTGCACTCCAGTCTGGGTGACAAGAGTGAAACAGTCTAAAAAAATAAAAATAAAAATAAAAATAAACTAAAAAATGAAATAGAAGTCTAAACTTTCACAAATGAGAGAATACTACTCTTAAGTGGTATCAAACTGGCTACAAATGTATTTATTGGTCCAAGGAACTGGCATATTTTTGATCACCAATTCTGTGCCAGGTTTTTTTCTAGACACTAGAATAATAAACAAGGCAGATATAGTGTCTGCTCTCACTAAGCTTACATTTTGCACAAATTAAACAACAATAATAAGAAAATAACATGATCAAGAAAACTCTGAGATAAATGATACATAGATAATTCAAATACAGTAATTTTAAAGAATGACCTGGGTGGGGCAGCTCATGCCTGTAATCCCAGCACTTTGGGAGGCTGAGGCAGGAGGATCTTTGAGTCTAGGAGTTCAAGACCCATCTGGGCCACATGACAAAACTCTGTCTCTATTAAAAAAAGAGGGGGTGGGGAGATGACCTGATGGCCACTCTTTGGTTGCTAAGGGAAGGCCCCTCTGAAGATGTGGCATTGAACAGAGATCTGAGTGATAAGAAACCAGCAATGTGAAGTTCAGAGCATTTCATGTAGAGCATTCCAGCCAAGGCAAATGTTGTAAGGCAGGAACTAGCTTGGCATGCTTAAAGAACTCCAAGAAGGTCAATTCAGCTACAGTGAAGTGGATAAAAAGTAGAAAGCAATGAGGTCAGAGATAGGGGTGGGAGGTATCTCATATTTTAGAACAGGGTAAGGATTTATATTTATGTTCTCAGAAGAATGAGAAATCATGGAAGTGTCTTAAGCAGAGAAATCGCATGATTTGATTTACATTTTAAAAGAATTACTTTGGCATCTGTGTAGAAACTGACCTATGTGGGAGTGGGAGGGAAGAGAGTGCATACAGGAAGATGAGTTTAGGGCTTTCTGCAGTGTCTAGGTAAGACAATATAGTGTCATAAACTGATGTGACAGTTGTAGAGATAGAGGGAAGTGGGTGGATTTGAGATATATTTTGGTAGCTTAAAGGTCAGAGTTTGCTTTTGGGTTGAATAGGAAGCTGGGGGAGAGAAGACTTGAAAGAACTGAAGGATTTCCAGATTTTTGGCTTAAGTGACTGGGTAGATGGATAACTTACTAAGATGGGAAGACTAGAGAGGAGCAGGTTCCATTTGAGATATGTGTTAAAAATGCGGGTAGAGGTGCTAAAGAAGCAATTGCCTTTACAAGTTTGGAGTTCCAGGAGAGATCAGGATTGGAGATACAAATCTGGAAGTCATTGGCATACGGATAGTATTTAGAAGCCATGGGACTGGATGAGGAAGATAAGAGGAGCTCGTAGATTAAAAAGAGAAGATTGTCTGGAAAATGAATAAATAATACTCTAATGCGGTTGAGATTTAAGTTGGAAGAAGAATAAAATTTAGAGAAAAGAACTATGAGCTCAGTTTTTAGTACATTATAGTTCAAGCAGTCTAAGTGAAGATGTCAAGTAGGTGGTTGGGTGTGAGTTTGGAATTGGAGGGAGAGATCTGAGCTTTTAAAAGGAAAGTTCTTCACTTTTAGGATTACATGGCTCACACCTGTAATCCCAGCACATTGGGAGGCTGAGGTGGGAGGATCATGGGTCAAGAGATTGAGGCCATCCTGGCCAACATGGTGAAACCCAGTCTCTACTAAAAATACAAAAAAAATTAGCTGGGTATGGTGGCATGTACCTGTAGTGCCAGCTACTCAAGAGGCTGAGGCAGGAGAATCATCTCAACTCAGAAGGTAGAGGTTGCAGTGAGCAGAGATTGTGCCAACAACCTTTTATCCTACCTCCAGACAATACCCAAACCCAGACCTTCTGTATAACATGAACGTTGCTAACCTATATTTTCCTAATAACAGAAAGCATAAGGAAGACAAACCTTTTTGAGGGGCAATATTTTTATGCTTGCATTTTCTTAATGTTTTCACCAAAAGTTTATATCTCACCAGTGTGTATTTTATTATCTGATGTTTGATTCTTGGAGAAGAGTTTAATATCTGAAGGTAAGATACAAGAAATTAATATCCAAAAGCCGTGTCAACTGACAGAAGTTAAATTTTATCAGTTTATCCCTTTTCTAATGGAAAATTTGGAGGATTCTGGGTATTTGTACTATCTTCAAATGTACATGCATTTAAATATACAAGTTGATTCATACACTGAATCGTACTGCATGTATTCATAGACTATGTCTTTTCTCCTATGTTATAGGAGAAGCTCCCTCATTTAAACTGTGAGCTTCACAGGGGTTTAGGTCTTGTCTTTTTTTCACCACTGTATCGTGAAAAGCAAACAAAAGCCAGTACAAAATCAAGGAGAGAGGAGTCAATAAAGGCAAAGAAATGGGTGGGGAGCCAGAGGGTAGCAGAGGAAGCACACGACAGGCAAAACCTGAGCACAACTAGGACAACAGACAGGGGAGCGCTCAAAAAAAGAGGGGAAACAAAGTGGTGGACATGGGAGAGAGGCAGAGGATGACCTGGGGGTTAGAGAGCAAAGGAGAAGAAAGGGTGCAGGAGAGAAGGGAGCAAGGTGAGCAAGGGAGGTGGGGAGAAGGAGGGTGAGAAGAAAAGGGGGCTTTTCAGATATCAAGTAATAGGAGACAGGGGAGGCAAGTGAGCCCAGAGGAGCAAGAGAGGGGATGAAAGAGAGAAAGAAAATGAGAGACTTTGTCTGAAAGCACTTTCCCCACATCAGGGATTAAAATATTAGTTTCACTCATTCAAATTAATTTCAAATTTGATTTCCTTAAAAAAACGCCAAATCCTTCTGAAATAAAGTTAATTTTATGGTGAACAACAGAATACTGCAGTGGTTAGGAGAATGGGTTTGAATACCATTGCCACCCAGAATCATCTGAGGGTCTGGCAAAGGGGAATTGTTTGATGCCACTCAGGGTGCAGAACAACAAAAGTTAATAAAGATAATACTTCTCCTGCTGTAAAGCACTATTCTAAGTGCTTTCCATATATTAATTTAATACTCACAACAACTTTATGAAATGAGAAAATTGAGGCACCTAGAAATTTAAGTAACTAACCCCAGGTCACAGATCTTGTAATTGAAAGAGCTGGGTTTTTAACTCAAGCAGTGCGGTTTTGGAATTAGTGATTTTATTCACTACATACTTAGCCTATCAAAGCGATGAACAGAAAGTGTATAATACACATACAGAAAGTGTATTAACAGAAAATGTGTAAACATAATTACCCTAAAAAATGATAAATCTTATTCATGATCGAAACAGCAATTATAGTTAGAGAAACAAGGCTCTTTCACATCATTTCTAAAGGAGAGTATGCAATAAAAATTAGGAAAACATATGACCAAAGTCCATTATGACCAGTATATGATACTAATAATAGCTTCGTGAATTGGATAATTTTATTTCAGACTTTTTTTTCTTCTTTCTGTTTTCTCTCAGGTAATCAATCTGTTGCTAAAATTCCACTCTACAGTGTCTGCAGAATTATTTTTAGAATTGTCGCTTCTTTTTCTAAGGAACCTAGCAGGGATGCCACAGCTGGATTAATAAAGAATTTGGAATGAGAGAGATGAATGTCAGTGGAAGCAGATAATAGCCAACAGTTACAATCAATTTCCTTTGAATTAAATATTTTAATTGCTCCTCAAATCCAATGTCACTTAGAATCCTCACTGAATGTGAATGTATGAATCAGGGTTAGCACCTCGTAAGTACTGTCCCCATATGGCCCTGAGGTATTGGAAGAAGAAGAGGAGGAGGGGGAGGCATTTCTCCTCCCAGTCCTTGCCATGGGCATTAACTACATCCTGCAATCCCTGGCCATTCTGCATAATACATTGTGGGAAGACAAAGATGACATGAGACTTTTAAAACTGCAAATTTCTCCCTAAACACTGCAAATTTATCTATAAAAAAGAAACACTTAGACTCACTTTTTCATTGTAGATGTCCCCAAGCATTGTACTTGCTCTCACAAAATCTAGGCTTTGAAAATTGTTTCTTGCAATTTTCACAACTTTTTCCAAGTATTTAATTGCTTCTGTCATCTCTCCTTGGCTAGAATGAATGAAATAAGAAGTCAATGGAGTATCATCTCAATGTCACAGTAAAAAGTATCTTGTGTCTTGTGTCTTGTGCTGTAGAAAATGCAAGATAGTTATTAGGGTAATGAGATTTAATGTATAAATACCAAATTAATAAATGTATGGCTTGTTTTTGTTGGAGCATACATTGAGTTAAAACTGAAAGTTTTAAATCCTCATGCATTGCTAATGGAAATGTTAAATGGTACATCTTGTTTGGAAAACAACTTGGCAGTTCCTCAAAAATTTTAACATAAAGTTACTATATGACCCAGAAATTTTACTCCAAAATATGTACCCAAGTCGAAGCAAAAACATGTTCACACAAATAGTCATATACATAAAAGTTCAGAGCAGCATTATTCATAATAGCCAAGGCATGAAAACAACTGAAATGTATATCAACGGATGAATGGGTAAACAAAATGTGGTATATACCTACAATGAAATATTATTCACTATTAAAAAAGAATGAGGTAGTGATACATGTTGCAACATGAATGAAATTTGAAAATCTGCCAAGTGAAAGAAGCCAGACAACAAAAGATTACGCATTGTATGAGCCCATTTACATCACATGTCCAGAATAGGTACATCATGAGATGGAAAGCAAGCCAGTGGTGGCTAGAGGCTGAGGAAAGGGAAAGATTGAGGAATGACTAACACTGGGTACAAGGTTTCCTTTGAGGGTGATTGAAATTAGAGAGTGGCCATGTTTGCTCAACCGTGTGAGTATACCAAAAACTACTGAATCATAGACTTTAAACTTCTAAAGTGAGGACTCTTAAATTGTAGACTTGTGAAGTCTACAATTGTTAAAGTCATAATTGTATAACACATAAACTATGCCTCACTAAAGCTGTTTTTTTTTTTGTTTTCAAAAAAAAAAAAACTTTCAAAGGTTTATAAAAGGTAAATGCTGGCTTACTCTTGCATGCTTCCCTTGGTAGTGAAAGCTCAGGTGTCACTAAAGTCACATATACAAGCATTAAACATTCTGACAAAATGTTCAGGACGACATATAATTTCCAGCAGAGCATTTGGCATATAGAAAGCATTAATATATTTTTGAAGGAGGGAAGGTTGAAAATTTGCGAAGGGAGACACATATACTGCACATATGAAAGCTAAGTATCCAGGTGAACTGTGGGATACATATAGATGTTTGGAGTCTGACTATAAACTCCGGACCCCTGATTATTTGAGTAACATCAAGAAACTTTGGGAGCCTAGCAAATGTCCTAAAATTTGCTAGTTGCTGAAGAAAAGGGTTCCCATGCTTGAAGAGTTGCACTGTCAATTTGGATAAATAAGTGTATAAATTCATACATGGGATGAACTGTGACAGGTACTGTGACTTGTATGCAGTGCTTTGACACCTGGAGTACATTCATTTGCCTATCCTCCTAAGAGCATGTCTAGTATTTGTGGGGTAAATTTGGTCTTGAAAGGCAACCAAAAGAAATTTCAAACCTAATCTAGTTAATGAAACAGTAAACTCAAAGAGGTTATATAAATTTGGAAAATTGTAAATATGCGCTGCAGGTGGTATCTTTGCATTTTGTGCTGTAAAAATTCTTGATGTGCTTATCCATTCACAGGCTACTGGCTCTACTCCATGCTCCTTTCTCCTCTACTCACCAGGTCTTCTGCACACAGGTTGGGACCACCTTTTCTTTCTCCAACTGCTTCTCTTTCTAGTGTCTAGCACTGTCAGCCAATCTCTGTTCTCTCACTTCCTCTGTACCTCTCATTTTTTCCTGGATCTCTCACTGACATTGAGGTCTCTGTCCATCTAAAGCTGGCTCTCTGCCATTGAATTCTTACGATGGGCAGTTTCATATATTATGGCATGACCTAACTCCTATATGCATATTTCAGGCAAATGCATATTTCTAAACCTGATTTCTCCCCTGTGCTTCAGACCCACCTTTCCAATTGCCCAGATATACTTAGCATGCAAAGGAAGACACTTCCCTCCAAATGGTTATCATTGAAGATGTCAGTTAATAATGGGGCTTGTGATCGTTTTGAAATTCCTCTTTAGGTAAATCCTTCATAGTATACCATTATTCATATAAAGCATTTATAAGTAATTTAATAAATTTTGTCCTAAAATGGGATTACTCATAGGTTTTTTTTTTTTCTTTTTTCTGGGTTTTCTAAATGTGACTCCATATTCTTTTGGCTATTTCTAAAGAATGAACCTACCTCTTTCAACTGGGGCTATTTAAAAGAAAATGTTGCAAGTTCAGAAAGTATTTTCTTTTTTTTTTTCTTATTTCTTAAAAAAAAATGAGATACACGTGTAGAACATGCAGGTTCATTACATAGGTATAAGTGTGCCATGGTGGTTTGCTGCACCTATTGACCCATCCTCTAAGTTCTCTCTCCTCACCCCCCTACCCTTCAACAGGCCCTGGTGTGTGTTGTTATCCTCTCTGCGTCCAAATGTTCTTCATGTTCAACTCCCACTTATGAATGAAAAGATGTGGTGTTTGGTTTTCTGTTCCCGTGTTAGTCTGCTGAGGATAATGGCTTCCAGTTTCATCGATGTCCCTACAAAGGACATAATCTCATTCCTTTTTATGGCTGCATGGTATTCCATGATGTATGTGTACCACATTTTCTTTATCCAGTATATCGCTGATGGGTTGTTGGGTTAGTTTCATGTCTTTGCTATTGCTAATAGTTAATAACTGCAATAAACATATGTGTGCATGTGTCTTTATAGTAGAATGATTTGTATTTCTCCGGGTATATATCAGGGTAATGGGATTGCTGGGTCAAATGATATTTCATGGGTGAACTAATTTACACTTCCACCAACAGTGCAAAAGTGTTCCTATTTCTCCATAGCCTTGCCAGAATCTGTTGTTTCCTAACTTTTTAATAATCGTCATTCCGACTGGCATAAGGTGTATCTCATTGTGGTACTGAATTGCATTTCTCTGATAATCAGTGATTTTGAGCTTTTTTTCATGTTTCTTGGCTGCGTAAACATCTTCAGAAGTGTCTGTTCATATCCTTTGCCCACTTTTTGATGGGGTTGTTTCTTGCAAATATATTTAAGTTCCTTGAAAATTCTGTGTATTAGACCTTTGTTAGAAGGGTAGACTGCAAAAGTTTTCTCCCATTCTGTAGGTTGCCTGTTTACTCTGATGATAGTTTCTTTTGCTGTGCAGGAGCTCTTTAGTTTAATTATATCCCATTTGTCAATTTTGGCTTTTGTTGCAATTACTTTTGGCATTTTTGTCATGAAGTCCTTGCCTGTGCCTATGTCCTGAATGGTATTGCCTAGGTTTTCTTTTAGAGTTTTTATGGTTTTGGGTTTTACATTTAAGTCTTTAATCCATCAGGAGTTAATTTTTGTATAGGGTGTGAGGAAGGGGTCCAGTTTCAGTTTTCTGCATGGTGCTAGCCAGTTTTCCCAGCACCATTTAATGAATAGGAGATCGTTTCCCCATTGCTTGTTTTTGTCAGGTTTGGTGATGATCAGATGGTTTTAGATGTGTGGTGTTATTTCTCAGGTTTCTGTTATGCTCCACTGGTCTATATGTGTGTTTTGGTACCAGTACCATGCTGTTTTGGTTACTGTAGCTTTGTAGTATAGTTTGAAGTCAGATAGCATGATACTCTCAGCTTTGTTCTTTTTGCTTAAGATTGTCTTGGCTATACAGGGTCTTCTTTGATTTCATATGAAATTTAAAATAGTTTTTTTCTAAATGTGTGAAGAATGTCAATGGTAGTTTGATGGGAATAGCATTGAATCTATAAATTACTTTGAGCAGCCATTTCTATGATATTGATTTTTTCCTATCCATGAGGATGAAATGCTTTTCCTTTTGTTTGTTTTCTCTCTTATTTCTTTGAGCAGGGGCTTGTAGTGCTCCTTGAAGAGGTCTTTCACATCCCTTGTAAGTTGTATTCCTAGGTATTTTATTCTCTTTGTAGCAATTGTGAATGGGAGTTACTCATGATTGGGCTCTCTGCTTGCCTACTGTTGGGGTAAAGGAATGCTTGTGATTTTTGCACACTGATTTTGTATCCCGAGACTTTGCTGAAGTTGCTTAACAGTTCAAGAAGTTTTTGGGCTGAGATGATGGAGTTTTCTAAATGTAAAATCATGTCATCTGCAAACAGAGACAACTTGCCTTTTTCTCTTCCTGTTTGACTATGCTTTATTTCTTTCTCTTGCCTGATTGCCCTGGCCAGAACTTCCAATACTATGTTGAATAGGAGTAGTGAGAGAGGGCATCCTTGTCTTGTACTGGTTTTCAAAGGGTATGCTTCCCGCTTTTGCCCATTCAGTATAATATTGGCTGTGGGTTTATCATAAACAGCTCTTATTATTTTGAGATATGTTCCATCAATTCTAAGTTTATTGAGTTTTTAACATGAAGGGATATTGAATTTTATCAAAATTGATATTTTATGATATCAATCAATATCATAAAAATGGCTATACTGCATCTATTGAGGTAATCATGTAGTTTTTGTCATTGGTTCTGTTTAGGTGATGGATTAGGTTTATTGATTTGCATATGTTGAAACAGCCTTGTATCCAGGGATGAAGCTGACTTGATCATGCTGGATAGGTTTTTAATGTGCTGCTGGATTTGGTTTGCCAGTACTTTTTTGAGTATTTTCACGTTGATGTTTATCAGGGATGCTGGCCTGACATTTTCTTTTTTTGTTGTATCTCTTCCTGGTTTTGGTATCAGGATGCTGCTGCCTTCATAAAATGAGTTAGGAAAAATCCCTCCTTTTCAATTGTTTGGAATAGTTTTAGAAGGAGTAGTACCAGTTCCTCTTTGCATATCTGGAAGAATTCAGCTGTGAGTTTGTCTGGTCCTGAGCTGTTTTTGGTTGGTAGTCTATTAGTTACTGCTGCTATTTCAGAACTTGTTATTGGTCTATTCAGAGATTCAACTTCTTCCTGGGTTAGTCTTGTGAGGGTATGTGTGTCAAAAAATTAATCAATTTCTTCTGGATTTTCTAGTTTATTTACAGAGAGGTGTCTACAGTATTCTCTGTTGGTAATTTGTATTTCTGTGGGGTCAGTGGTGAAATCCCCTTTATCATTTTTTATTGTGTCTATTTGATTCTTATCTCTCTTCTTCTTTATTTGTCTTGCGAGTGGTTTATCTATTTTGTTAATTTTTTCATAAAACCAGCTCTTGAATACATTGATTTTTTGGATGATTTTTTTTTGTATCTCTATCTCCCTCAATTCCTCTCTTATCTTAGTTATTTCTTGTCTTCTGCTAGCTTTTGAATTAGTTTGCTCTTGTGCCTCTCAAGCTCTTTTAATTCTGATGTTAGAGTGTCAATTTGAGATCTGTCTAGCTTTTTGATGTGGGGTTTTAATGCTATATATTTCCCTCTTACCACTGCTATAGCTGTGTCCTAGAGCTTCTGCTCTTTGTTCTCATTGGTTTCAAAGAAGTTCTTGATTTCTGTCTTAATTTCATTATTTATCCAGTAGTCATTCAGGAGTCGGTTGTTCAATTTCCATGTAACTGTGTGATTTTGAGGGAGTTTATTTTCTTTTCTTGTTTGTTTGTTTGTTTTTAATACTTTAAGTTCTGGGGTACATGTGCAGAACGTGCCAGTTTGTTACACAGGTATATAAGTGCCATAGTGGTTTGCTGCACCCATCAACCTGTCATCTACATTAGTTATTTCTACTAATGCTTTCCCCCACTCTCCTCCTCCCCGCTGACAGGCCCCGGTGTGTTATGTTCACCTCCCTATGTCCATGTGTTCTCCTTGTTCAGCTTCCACCTATGAGTGAGAACAAGTGGTGTTTGGTTTTCTGTTCTTGTGTTAGTTTGCTGAGAATGATGGTTTCCAGCTTCATCCATGTCCCTGCAAAGGACATGAACTCATCCATTTTTATGACTGAATAGTATTCTATGGTGTATATGTGCCACATTTTCTTTATCCAGTCTATCATTAATGCACATGTGGGTTGGTTCCAAATCTTTACTATTGTGAACAGTGCCACAATAAACATGTGCACATATGTCTTTATGGCTGAGTGACTTATAATCCTTTGTGTATATACCTAGTAATGGGATTGCTGGGTCAAATGGTATTTCTATTTCTAGATCTTGAAAATTGCCACACTGTCTCCCACAATGGTTGAACTAGAGTCAGTTTCTTAATCCTTAGTTCTAATTTGATTGCACTGTGCTCTGAGAAATGGTTTGCTATGATTTCAGTTATTTTGCATTTGCTAAGGAGTGTTTTACTTCCAATTATGTTGTCAATTTTAGAGTAAGTGCTGTGTGGCACTGATAAGAATGTATATTCTGTTGATCTGGGGTAGAGAGTTCCATAGACGTCCACTAGGTCCACTTGATCAAGAGCTGAGCTCAAGTCCTGAATATTCTTATTAATTTTCTGTCTTGTTCATCTGTCTAATATTGACAGTGGGGTGTCATGGTCCTCACTGTTGTTGTGTGGGAGTCTTAAGTCTCTTTGTAGGACTCTGAGAACTTGCTTTATAAATCTGGGTGTTCGGTATTAGGTGCATATACATTTGGAGTAATTAGTTCTTCTTGTTGAATTTTGTTGAATTATTCCCTTTACCATTATGTATGCCCTTCTTTGTCTTTTTTGATCTTGGTTTAAAGTCTGTTTTGTCAGAGACTAGAATTGCATTGCAACCCCTGCTTTTTTTTTTTTTTTTTTTTTTTTTCTTTCCTTTTGCTTGGTATATTTTTCTCTCTCCCTTTATTTTGAGCCTGTGTGTGTCTCTGAAGGTAATATGGGTCTCCTGAATACAGTACACCAATGGATCTTGACTTCTTATCCAATTTGCCAGCCTGTGTCTCTTAATTGGGGCATTTAGCCCATTTATATTTAAGATTAGTATTGTTATGTGTGAATTTGATTGGGTCATCTTGATGCTATTAGGTTATTTTGCACACTAGTTAATGCAGTTTCTTCATAGTTTCATTGGTCTTTATATTTTGATGTTTTTTCAGTGGCTGGTATCAGTTTTTCCTTTCCATATTTAGTGCTGTTTTCAGGAGCTCTTGCAGGGCAGGCCTGGTGGTAACAAAATTCCTCAGCATTTGATTGTCTGGAAAGGATTTTATTTCTCATTCACTTATGAAGCTTAGTTTGGCTGGATATGAAATTCTAGGTTGAAAATTCTTTTCCTTAAGAATGTTGAGTATTGCCCCCCAATCTCTTCTGGCTTGTAGAGTTTCTTCTGAGAGGCCTGCTGTTAGTCTGATGTGCTTCCCTTTGTAGTTACCCTTGTCTTTCTCTCTGGCTGCCCTTAACAGTTTTTCCTTCTTTTTAACCTTGGAGAATCTGACGATTATGTGTCTTTGGGCTGATCTTCTTATGAAGTATCTTAGTGGTATTCTCTGTATGTCCTAAATTTGCATGTTGGCCTGTCTTGCTAGGTTGGGAAAATTCTCCTGGATAATATCCTGAAATGTGTTTTCCAGTTTGTTTCCATTCTCCTCATCTCCTGTGGTACTCCAATCAATCATAGGTTTGGTCCTTTTATGAAGTCCCATATTTCTTGGAGGCTTTGTTTATTCCTTTTCATTCTTTTTTCTCTATTCTTGTCTGCATGTCTTATTTCAGTAAGGTGGACTTCAAACTCGGATATCCTTTCTTCTGCTTGGCCAATTGGGCTGCTGATACTTGTGTATGCTTCACGAAGTTCTCATCCTGCATTTTTCAGCTTCATCAGGTCATTTACACTCTTCTCTAGACTGGTTATTCTAGTTAGCAATTCCTCTAACCTTTTATCAAGGTTCTTAGCTTCTTCACATTGGGTTAGAACATGCTCCTTTAGCTCATCGTAGTTTTTTATTACCCATCTTCTGAAGCCTACTTCTGTCAATTTGCCCATTTGATACTCTGTCCATTTCTGTGCTCACCTTCCTTGGCTGGTGGGAGGGAGTTCCCTTTTCCCATGTGGCTTTCAGGTGAGTCACCACACCACACTGCTTTTCCCTTTCTCTATGGGTCATGCCTGCCTTCTAGTCAATTTTGATGACAGAACCTGGATACCTTGGTTGACAGTGAAGGATTCACATACTTATAATGGTTGTTTTTTTTTTGTTTTGTTTTGTTTTGTTTTTTTGATAGGAGCCCACAGCTTCTAGCAATCCATCTTGGCCCTGCCCCCACCAGTAGCATTTCTATATGCCCCAGAAAATATTTTCAAAGGAGTTTATTTTAAACAAGTATTCTTAGGATTAGGGATATCTCCTTGCATAACCTCCAAGGTTTGGAAAACATTCATTTTCACAGGTAAACAATGATATGTTTGTAAAGATAAGTTAGATTACTTTAAATTCAAAATGTGTTATGGTGAAATTTACAGAGATATGGGCTTGAATCTCAGTTCAGCCTCTTAGATTAGTAACTTTGATCATACTAAAGTTATGAAACTGAAGAAAATTTTGTTTCTTCATTTTAAAAATGACCACAAGTTGCTGTGGTATGAAAAACTGTGTAAATGTATAGCTTGGCATGTTGTAGGGATTCAATAAATGGCACTAGTGTTTATTATTATCTCTCAGTGAAATAAACAGCTATCACATTCACAGCTTACTACTTGACACTGTCTACCACAAGCCAAGAAGAAAATTCAATTTAGCTAAGCAATCCTTCCTGAAAACTTTCATCATGTGATGAATTAAACACTCTGATTTGAATGTATGCTCTGCAAAATGTCACATAAAGTCCTGGGGTCTATTTTCTAAGGGGCAAAATCGAAAAGCTAACATTTTTTGTTTACTTGAATATCAGGTACTATCAAATATATTCTTTTTCCTTTTATTGGTAAAAGAAATGTTCTACATATCAGAAGTAGGATGGAATTTTATGTTACCACAGCTGTGAATACTACTTTTTATAATTCTGTCCTCACTTTTTCATACCTAAATTATGACTAATCTTCCACATATAGGCATAGGTCAATTCTCCAGAAAAATTATGAATTATTGGAGGAAATTTTCAAATGCAGGCATAGAGTAAAATATAATGAGAGGTTCACTGTTATTTGAATTTAAATATTTGTTTTATGAAACAACTAAAAGTTATTGAGAGACCTTGAGTATAAAATATTAATAAATAAAATATATTATTTAGAATTTTGAGCAAACTTGTGGATTTCTAGGGCTAAAAATGTTCTATCAAATTGTTAATTTTTCATGCTCTTTCCTGGACTATAATATTCAGGAAAAATTGATGGGGAAATAAGTGATGATTTCTCTTAATATCACTTTAAAACCACAGGAAAAATTATTATTATTATTAATTATGTAGCTAAGATGGACTCACTGAAGCTTTTTAATGTACATGTTTCTAAAAACCAATATATTTTTGAATAAAGTACATTTTTATTTAGGTTTGGCCTGCTGAGGATTGATAAATCAAGATATACACAAAGAAACAAGCAAAAAACTAAGTTCAGGGTATCAGAAACACAAAATAGTATAAATTAAACTATTGCTGGGTAATTCAAGTCATTTTACTTCCAAAGGAGCAACAGATCTCCAAAACATCAAAAATTATCTGGAACTTGTTCTAACAAATAATACTAGAGAAAAAAGTCTTCTTATTGTAAGTCATTTGCTTTACTCAGTAAATGTATAGGTCTACAGCCAGCAAAGTTGTTAATGCAGCATATGAAATATTAGCATTATATGTTGGTTAAAGATTTTCCAAATTTAAAAGTTAGCAGCAGATTTAGAAGCCATTCTTTTTATGGAAGAGGAAAACATTGAATATTTTCTTACAGAAAGGCTACAGCTTATTTGTATAAGTTAAAGGACAAGGTTAAAATGTTAGATAAATATTAATTCCAGTTTTCTATATGCAGTGCACAGGTGCAACTTGAACAGCATATTATATGGTATAATCATTAAATTCATTCAACCAGACCTTAGAGAGTTAAAAACATATATTCGGAGGAACAGGACTCCTCGGTCCAAAGAATGAGAATGAAACAGTGCAGAATATTTGTGTATCAAGGTGATTCCAGTTTCCAACTGGGAAAACAGGACCGTTAACACCCACGTCCCTTGACAACTGTCCAATTATGTATATCACACTTGGCCTACTGTTTGCAGTAGAAGTAATCAATAAAGGATGTGGTTGAGTGAACATAGATTTTGGTTGAACCAATGCATGAAAACTTAATCATTTACTCAGAGAGAAGAAATCAAATAGAGCAGAGATGAAACAGCCACTAAGGGGTTTGTTGATTGTGCCACCAAGTTTGTGGGCCACAGATGAAAGTGATAAGGCAAATGGGATCAGTGACAGGAGAAAATGCAAAAAGCTATTCTTAATTTCATGAATTAATAGATATGTTTTGATGTATTTTTTGGTCACTTTTAGGAAATTTCACATCAAAGCCTGGATGTTCCATTTTAAAGAATACTTGAAAATTACTAGGGCATGTCATTTCTCTCAAGCAAGAAGAAATTAATTTTCAGCTATAACAGAAAGGTAATTTTCACACTTGAAACTTTGTACTGATTGATTTAAAGATCCCCATTGTGGAAAGTTTTCTAGGAAATAATTTAACTTGAGTTTGCAAGAAAATTTACAACTGGTATGGAATAAACTCAGAGATGGGTTAGTTGTAAACAATGCATCTTAAACATATTTTTGTGATTTTTTTTCTCTGTATTCTTTTAAGTAGTCTGAGTATTTTGGAAAGTTGTGACATTTCTGCAAATGAGCTGCTTTAGTAAATAAGGCAAAAAAAGAAATGCCATAAGGAAAATTGAGGGGTTTTCTCTCTCTGTATTTACTCAAACTGTCGTTCTGTATAACAATAATATTTACTTGTAATTTCTCAACTCACTTTCTCTTTGTTTTATGGACCATAATTCTAGCTTTTATTGTAGTTTCACAAGGCAATTGTTAGCATTTTAGAGTATCAACTCTTTTCTTCACTATTATTCCAAGCAGGGGAAGAATAGCATTATAAATGCTTATTTTCTGCTATGCTGCTTAACTTCTTACACAATTAATATTATTCAGATCAATGGCAAAAATAACAAAACTTGTTCACTTATTAACACCTTCCTCAATAACTCTAACATCAGGTCTCTATCTACTAATAATGTCACCAGACAGGCAACTCTGTATTACCAAATCCTCAGTCTTGAGGGATTGTGGTGTGTTTTTCAATTGAAGGCTTAGTATAAATTCTTATAAGCATGCTAGACGCTTCCAGCCTTAGATCTTATTCACCTTTCATGCACACTCAGCTGATGGCCTTAGATATACACTTATCCTAGACATGGCTATCCTCTTCCATTTCCTTTAAAGATATGAAATATGTTTATAGAGATAGGGCTACCATTAGTGAAACTTGTGCAATTGCACAGGTTAGGAAAAAGAGATTTAGAGGTGATGCTAAGCTTCATATGCAACTTGATTTATTTCTCAGCTGCCACCACCATAATTTCCTCTATTCGGGCTGTAGTCTATTTCTTGCTACTAACCTGAGAAGGATAATTTAGGACTCTGAAAGGGCTGGTACATGTGTGTGTCTGTGTTTGTGTCTATGTGTGTGGGTGTGTGCACATGTGTATGTGTGCACATGCATGTTTACTGAAGGATATCAAGCAAAATGTTCTAAAAATGATCACAGAATTTACATCAGAGCATTTATACTATGACTGGACATGACTTAATAATGCTTTGCAGCTATTCAGGGTGACATTGTCTATCTTACAGAATTTTAGGTTTGGAAACATCTGCCTGTTAGTAGATCACCCTTTGAATTATTTGCACAGATGTTGAAATGATATGCAGAGGCTTGCATTCCCCCGAGAGCTCCTCTACAACCACCGACAATGCTGCAAATTTACAGATTGGGATTGGAAAGCTGGCTGTGGCCTTGGGACACTTTTTCACTATGGCCTCGGAAGAAGCATTCCCTGCACTGTCTTGTGCATTGTATAACATTATAAAATTAAGAATCCACATCTACCATAAAATCACTGGTAGCTTTACTGTACTTTAGTAGATGAGAATTCTTTTTTTAAATTAATTACAAAAAAATAGAGATGGGTTCTCACTATGTGGCCCAGGCTGGTCGGTCTCAAGCTCCGGGGCTCAAATGATCCTCCCATTTTGGCCTCCCAAACTGCTGGGATTACAGGTGTGAGCCATTGTGCCTAGCCAGGAATTCTTATAAGGGGAATTAGTTTACTTGGCATAAAAGTAAAATGGGGATAAATCTTCTTGCTCCTTTAAATGTTTGCCCTAAGGCACATTGGTCGGTTGCTGAGAGTGTTGGAACAGAATGGTCCCCAGTCCTACCCCAAACAAAGTCAACCTCATGATATACCAAATACAGTGGTATTCTGTCCCACTTCCAAACCCAAATAATACTTAAGTAGGCAAATTAAAACATCAGATTGCCTCTTAATGCCAAAATTCACCAGCTAATTGATTGACTGGATTTATAGAAGCCCACCACCACGCCCAGCTAATTTTTTTTTTTTTTTTTCTTGAGTCAGAGTCTTGTTCTGTCACCAGGCTGGAGTACTGTGGTGTGATCTTGGCTCACTGCAACCTCTGCCTCCCAGGTTCAAGCAATTCTCCTGCTTCAGCCTCTCAAGTAGCTGGGACTACAGGCACGTGCCACCACGCGGAGATAATTATTTTTGTATCTTTAGTAGAGACAGGGTTTCACCATGTCGGCTAGAATGATCTCTCTCTTTTAACCGCATGAATAGAGATGGGGTTTCACCATGGTGGCCAGGCTGGTCTTGAACCCCTGACCTCAGGTGATCCACCCGTCTCAGCCTCCCAAAGTGCTAGGATTACAGGGGTGGGCCACCACACCCGGCCTCCCCTTCTAAATATGTCTATATTTTTAAACCATTTATCCAGTGATGACTGCATTTTATTTATTTTGTAGGGTATCTTTAATTTCATTGGTACTGATATTTTAAACTATGATTATTATATTAGTAATAGTGCTTATATAGTGATTCCAATTTTACCTAACTAGGTACTTTTTAATGTTTCAAATGCCTTTCAAATAACAATTTTACTTTTAAAACACCATCTTGTATGTGTTTACAACTGAATACAAATGGGAAGAAATTAGAATGAACACAATCTGTATCTATTACTACAATTATTGCTATTGCCATTACTATTAAAAAGCTGTATCTTGGATATAAGATAACATAGTAAAAACCAAGGGCTTAACTTTGATAACTTTTCTTATTGTTATTCTTTCTTAAGTCATAATACTACTATATAACAATCAAACGGAGTCAACAATGACTACAATGCAATGAGGGAAAGGAGAATAATATATCTTACATGGAGGAAGAGGTATCAGAAGTTGTTTATATACCTAAAATTTTCTGTTTTAAATGAAATATTGAGAATATTGGTTTTACAAGCAATTGTTTATCCAGATGTGCTCAAAGGAGAGATGTCTTAATGGAAAAAGCATGACTGAAGCATAAATGGAAACTTTCCTCAAAGAAGAGATCTGGAAAGGTTATGGTGAGCCTCAACCACTGAAGCGTACTACATATTTCTGTGCTCTCTGCTTTCTTAACTCATGAGATGTGACCCGATTTTTTTCTCTTTTACTCAAGGTCATCACTAAACTTACAGAAGACCGAAAAGAAAATAATACAAAGGAGGCATAGACAAAGGAGAGTTTAGATGCACATATTAAAATACCAAAATGGTTTAAAATAACTTACGATGAAAGGGTCACTTAAGAAGGGCACTGCTTAAAATTTAAGCAGGCCATAATGGAAAGCGACAGACCTCAAACAATTTAAGCCTTTCACAGTTGAGTGAAGTCACAGTGACAGCAAGACGAGGATGCACTAACTTACCTCTGCAGGACCTTGGCGATGGCTTCATAGGCTCTCCCCAGGCTGAGATCATCATCCAGGTCTGTAGAGATTTTACAGTAAGTGTCAAGGACCTATCAGGAAAGAGAAATACATATTGAACGTATAGCACAGCCAGATATACTGATGTTTCATTTCATAACAGAAAAGATTAAAATTAATAGTTGTTTTTAATGTCTCTATAAAATTTTTGTTGGTTAAAAATTCATATTGGCTTGGTTTATTTTTATCTATAGTATAACTTGTTTTGCGGCAATCTCTCTAAGCCATGACAGTGAGATCTTACTTTTGTAAAAAATAATTATTTTCTTGGACACGTCCCCAAATCTTTCGATTTATTATGAATTAGGTGTGAATAAATAAGTGAATGGTTTTTACAACATTATTTTAAAATACGGGACTATTATCTAAGGTAATATAAGGCAGATTATAATATTCTACTATGATAGCTTAAATATCACTTTTCTTTCTATAAATAGCTATTTGAAAAGCATGAATTTAGGTGTGAGGCAATTTCTAAATCTATCATTTTATTAGATGCATAGCTCATAGTTTGTACATGTATACAGTTTACACCAAAAATATTTCTTACAAATGTATTTCATTACCAACAATCTCTTCAATAATCAGAAGATTACAGCTGCCACAGCCAAACATGTGATCTTAATTTAACACTGACATCATCTGTATAGCATAATTTTCCCTTTTCCTTTATTCCCTCTTTTGATGCACAGAAGGAGAAAAATACATAAAACAAAACCCCCATTCTTCCTTTTTCCTTCATTATTACTTGACCCAACCTATTACACACTTGAGGACACAGGAAGTCTCCAAAGACCTCTATGGAAATCCTTTTTGCACATTTTCTGAGAAAGAATTAGCAAAAGTCATTTGACGGCATTTGGAAGACAGAGTCAGTGTGAGGGATGACATAAAAACACCTTTTCTGCTACTGCTTAAATCAGGCAGCCTAGAAAGTTTAAGTCTGAGTTGCAGGGTTGATATTTTCTTCGCTTTCTTAGTGCTAATATTTGGGAAATAATTTTGCGACACTTCATAAAATTTGAGCTTCGTGTGGCTTGCAAGTGACTGTGACATAATGCTATTATTAAATGTGTTTATTCTTAATTGATAAATAACATATCCATCACTTTACAAATTACCATTTGTTAATGTGGTGAGAATGTTAAAAATGCATTCTTTTAGCAATTTTGAAATATACATTATTATTACCTTTGATTTTTATTTTTAAATCTCTTAACCCTTGTGTAAACCTGAGAATATTCTTTCACCCAGTCTTACATAACTAGTAGCACTTAGATGTAATCTGATATGAACTGACATAGACCTTTCTGAGTTAAAGGGCAGTACCTCTGAATTTTGTGAATTTATAAGAGATCTTTTTTAATCCAAATATCAAAATATTTAGGAAGAGACTTTCTGGTGTCTTTTTAAGGTCCATATAATTTATATGACATTCTAGAAGTTTAAAAGTAAAGACTTAATTCAATTATATTTTGTGCCAAAATAGTTTTTTGTTTTTTCAGCAAATACTGTTACTGTGTCTCAGGTACTATGTTAGACCATAGGCTCTTAAGTAGATGAGAATATGCCTGTAACCTTCAAGGTATTTACAGTTCGGTGCTCCAGACTTTGGACTGATACAACTATGTGAATTAGCAATGACTGAAGACAGGTTTCTCCAGGGCTTAAGCCATGCTTACACTGCACCACTCTGTCACGACCCTGATCTCCATGGGCTCTGAAGCACATGGCAATAATCAGAGGTGCCCATTTTTATCTGTGAGGTGTGACTCTTCAGCCCATGGATAGAAAGGTAGTTTCCAAGAAATTATAGGTAGATACTTCAGTGTTGATGGCTCCTATCCCTCACACTGTGCCATAATTCCTGGGAGCAGAGGGGCAGAAAACAGCTTTGGCTTTGCACTTGATTCCATAGCAGTTTCCCCATGGAAACAGATGTGGCCTGCTGAAATGAACATTACCTTAGAATAAGAACACTTGGATTCATGTCCTAGCTCTTCCATACCCAACACATTTGGGCCAGGAAAGCTAAGTGTAATTTTTTCATAGTAAAAAAAGAAAATCTACCTCTGAGAATTGTTGTGATGCTACTGTGAGATAATATAAAGTGCTATGTAGACATTAGGACAATAATTCTTTGGGAACCTCTTAATTAGACACCAGTGAACAGCTCCTGGTAGGAGTGTCCCTCCTCAAAGTAAAGACCACTGATCTTATTTGTGGTTTGAGAGAGTTTGGATATTTCCTTAAACAATTTACAAAAAAAAAAAAAGCAGGAAATATATAGGCAGTAGGATGAGTATAGTTCGCTATTGACCAAACAGAAAATGTCAATCACATGAAATCCATATGAGGATCTTGCAAAGGAGCTGCTCTAAATCAAAGACACACCCTTTGCTCCTCAGGAACATAAGCGGTAGTGGGACAAAGGAGTGCATACAGGTGAAATCATAAGAAGATTACTAGACAAAACCTAATTGTGCAGTTCAAACTAAAGGAAGTAGGAAGGCCTTTATTAAAATAAAAAAGCATTAAAATGTGTGGAAAAAATAACATAATACTACAAAATCTGTAGAAGATATAGATGTTTTAATTTATAAGAAGAAAATCAACCCTATTAAAAAGTGGGCAAAGAAGGTGAACAGGCACTTGAAAAGATGACACACATGTGGCCAAGAAGCATATGGAAAAAAAGCTCAATATCAGTGATCATTAGAGAAATGCAAATCAAAACCACAATGAGATACCATCTCACATCAGTCAGGATGGCTATTATCAAAAAGTCAAAAAATAACATATGCTGACAAAGGTTGCAAAGAAAAGAGAATGCTTATACACTGTTAGTGGGAGTATAAATTAGTTCAACCATTGTGGAAAACAGTGTGGCAATTCCTCAAGGGGCTAAAAACGGAACTAGCATTCAACCCAGCAATCCCATTACTGGGTATTTACCCAGAGAAGTATAAATCATTCTACCATAAAGACACATGCATGCAAATGTTCATTGCAGCACTGTTCACAATAGCCAAGACATGGAATCAACCTAAATGCACATCAGTGCAGATTGGATAAAGAAAATGTGGTACTTATACACCATAGAATACTATGCAGCCTAAAGAAAGAATGAGATCATGTCCCTTGCAGCAACATGGATACAGGTCAAGGCCATTATCCTTAGTAAATGAACACAGAAACAGAAAACCAAATACTGCATGTTCTTACTTATAAGTGGGAGCTAAATGATGAGAACTCATGTACACAAAGGGGAACAACAGACACTGGGGTCTGCTTGAGGATGGAGGGTGGGAGGAGGAAGAAGATCAAAAAAATAGCTATTGGGTACTAGGCTTACTACCTGGATGATGAAGTAATCTGTAAAATAAACCCCTGTGATGCAAGTCCAACTATATAACAATCCTGCACATGTACTGCTGAACTTAAAGTTTTTAAAAAATACAGATGTTTTATACTGATTTATAGTAGCCAAGATTACCTGCTTAAAGCAAGTAAAGTATAATCTACAAATTAATAAATATTGATCAACTTGAATCCTTAGACAAATAGTGGAACCACTTTTACAATGAATACTTCAAGCATTATAAGAAAAATAGTATGGCAATCTGAGGGGTGCACTGCAGTTGACTGGCAATCCCTGTGGCAGCCGATATGTTGGAAATGGAGCCAGGATCTGGATGGTTAAAATCTAGCATCACAAATCAGAGACAGGCAAGAATAAACGATCCCAGGTACAAATATTTTGGTGAATTGAAAATATATATAATAGATAAACTATAAATGAATTTATCTATCTTTAAAGTTCATGGGAATGAATTTATTCTTTGTTAAAGTCAGAGAAGAACACTAATTTAGTGTGCTACTATGTAAGTTTCAGTGGACACCAAACTACATGATAACAAGGTTACCAAAGTTGGCAAAGTCTGTTCACATACCTAACAAGAATAGAGTGCTACATGGCCACTCTATCCAATTGCTCCAATAATTTCAGGGATTACTGAAGAAGAAACTTTGAAAACAATTTCCTGAGATTTCAAAGACAACAGACTATCTTCTTAGCAAAAGGAAATGGATGTACCTGGTAAAAACATTTTCAGGGTGGGCACAGTGACTCACGCCTGTAATCCCAGCACTTTGGGAAGCCGAGGCGGGCGATCACCTGAGGTTGGGAGTTTGAGACTTGCCTGACCAACATGGAGAAACCCCGTCTCTACTAAAAATACAAAATGATCTAGGCATGGTGGTGGGTGCCTATAATCCCATCTACTTTACTTGGGAGGCTGAGGCAGGAGAATAGCTTGAACCCAGGAGGCGGAAGTTGCAGTGAGCCAAGATCATGCCATTGCACTCCAGCTGGGGTAACAAGAGCAAAACTCCATTTCAAAAAAAAAATTTTTTTTTCAAATAAAATTCAATGTTCTTAAAATAAAATAATTGCTATTGGTCACCTAAAAACAAAACTACTAAAATACTCACCAGAAAAAAATGAGTGCATAAAAGAACAATGCTGGAGATATCCTACAAAATATTTGAAGAAGTGTTTGTTGTAAAATGAAATTTAAGGATTATTAATTTATTTTACTATAATAGCCTAAGGGAATATTGGATTTAAGTCAAAGATTGTCAACTGTCAAAAAAAATGATTAGAATATCTATTTGTCTTAGAGAAAGTAGAAAAATACCCTTGTCCTCTCAGAAGATAGGAAGTTAAAATTTACAAAAATATGTTTGGTGCCTGAGTTTTAGTACCTTTAAGGAGACACGTAGGCATTATTAGGTCTAATAATTTCAAGCACCCAGTTGTCTTTTTTCCTTTCTATGCTTAGGACTACCAGTTAGGAGGGTATCTTGGACAGATGCAAAGGAACTACAGTTGACTCTTGAACAAGTTTTCATGAGTCTACTTAAATGTAAATTTTTTTCCAAATATAGATAGAAAATACCGTATTTGAAGGATTTGGAACCTGCCTATAGAGACAACTGTATTTGGTATTCATCCACCTTCCTGACTTCATCTGTTTTCTCATTTCTCACCCCACTGCAATTAATCTCTTATATACCTTTATTTTAGATACCATTAAAACAAAATCCTACCATTCTTGACCCTTATGTTCACTTCAACAACTGAAACTAAACCACTATGAGAACTATCACTTCAGACCTACCTTTTCCAAATTAGATGGAACTGTCCCCTGACTCCTCTGCCCAGACAGCCTTTATAAGAAAACACTTCTCCAGTTAATTTGTTTTTAAAAAGTTTAAAGACACTTGTAGAGTTGCATAGGCTTGTTGGAAATAGTAGAGAGTAATCCCATATACCCTTTGCTCAGTTCTTCCCAGTGATGGCTTTTTTCATAATTATAGTACAATATCACAATCAGGGAATTAACATTGATGTAAACCCACTGGCCTTATAAGTACTGTGTGCTAACCAAGTAAGTGCTGGTTGTTGATAGTGCAGGAGAGAAATTACAGATAATAATTATATGTTTCAAAATAGCTAGGAAATTGTACTTAATAACTTTTTGTATACTGAAAAATAGCTGAAATATTTGTAATGTTCCTAACACAAAGAAAAGATAAATATTTGAGGTGATGTATATCTCAATTACCTTGATTTGAGCATTGTACATTTTATACAGGTATCAAGATATCACAGGTAACCCCTAAATATGTATAGCTGTTATATATCAATAAAGAAATTTTAAATTTCACTAGACTTATTCAGATTTCACCAGTTTTACATGCACTCATGTGTGTGTGTGTGTAAATTTTATGCTGCCTTATCACAGGAATGAATTCATGTAGCCACCACTGCAATCAAGATACAGAAAACTTCCGTCATACATGGAGGCCTCATGATACTCTTTCCTAGTTCATTTTTTGTTTGCTCCTTAAGAAAGAAAGAGAATGATAAAGGAAAATCTTTTTTTTTTCTCTCTCTTTTCCTTGAGTGAGAGTTCTTCCTTGTGAAAAATTGTGCAATAATTTGGCATCACTTCTCTCCCCCTTTGGTGCACTGCCTTTAACTTGAGCACTTGTATTTCTCTGGCAATTTCCTCAGCTAAGTGATAGAAAAAGAGGAATTGAATAAACTAATTCACACTTATACTTAGGTGTGAATGACTCAAACATCATTAACTCTGCCAGAAGAACTCACAGGGTTTTGTTTTGTTTTGTTTTGCTTTTTTTGAGACGAAGTTTCGCTCTGTCTCCCAGGCTGGAGTGGAGTGGTATGATCTCAGCTCATTACAACTTCTGTCTCCCTGGTTCAGTCAATTCCCTTGCCTCAGCCTCCCAGGTAGCTGGGACTACAGGTGTGCACCACCATGCCGGGCTAATTTTTGTATTTTTAATGTAGACGGGGTTTCACCATATTGGTCAGGCTGGTCTTGAGCTCCTGACTTCATGATCCACCCACCTAAGACTCCCAAAGTGCTGGGATTACAGACAGGCGTGAGCCACCGTGTCCGGCTGGAACTTGCAGTTTTAAAAAGAAAATGTTTGTTAGGCCCACGTCATTTCTTCTAAGCTGCTTTTTATGCAGTTTAATAAAGCGCGGTAAGATAATTCAAACAGTGTGTGGCAGAAACATTTGGGAGCAAAGGTTATAAAATAAAAAGTCAGCTTCCTTGTCTTCAAATCTAACCTTTGATAGGATCTCTTAATCTTATAAGCTGGTACTGGATTTTATCTTTTTCTTTCTTTAAATTTTTGGTCTACTGTACTTTCGTGTTTTCTAGAAGCTCCACAGCTTTTTCACAATGTTCCTTCTCACAGTAGTGTGGAAGAGATGGAGAAAAGGAAGCGGGAAATGTGCAGCAGCAGATGTGACACCTGTAAAGGGAACTGTAAGCTATTTTCATTCCACCTTGTTATCACTTTATTCATAATGCCCAACCTTCAGAACCAATGTATTATGCAAAGAACTCTTCCGTTATATTCCATTAGATGTGGCTGCTAGATATAAAATTATATTCTGGATCTTAAAGACCTTTCTATGTAAGGGAGTAAGACTTACGGACATTGAAATTATATAGTGCTGTAAGTCTTGTATAAAAGGCTAAAAATTTAGTCCAAAGACATTAATCCATTACACAAATACTGAGTGTCTTTTATGGGCAAAGCCTTGTTCTAGGTGCCGGGGATATAGCAACCAATAATACAAAATCCCTGGATCATTGCAACCTACATTGTAGTTGAGCAACGGTGAGAGAGTTTGTAGTAAAATGAATAAATACATGAATTTCAGACAGTTGTGAGAACTACGAATGAATACAACCAGGAAAGGCTTCATGTAAGAACTCTGTAAGAACTCTATCTCCATATAAGAACTCTATCTGCATTTTAAAGGAATAATAGAAATTGGGTCAGTAGTGAGGGGGAAGCTGGTGCAAACATCTGGAGGTGAGAATAAATGATACAATGAGAAAGAAGAGACAGCTTTACTAGGATACATAGATGCAGCAATGTCCAATAGAATGTGTGCTTTTTTTTTTTTTATCTTTCTCTACTAAGCCTTTAAATTTCCTTGGTGTTCAACAATAGACCCTCTTCTCTTCTCAATTTTTCTTTCTCAATCTCATCTCCACTAACAATTTCAAGTCCTATCTGTATCTATCTATCTATCTCTGTTTATCTATATTTAATATTTTCATTATTTATTACTATCTTTTAAATTTATTTATTATACTTCAAGTTCTGTGGTACGTGTGCGGATCGTGCAGGTTTGTTACATAGGTGTACATGTGCCATGGTGGTGGTTTGCTACATCCATCCCCCCGTCATCTACATTAGGTATTTCTCCTAATGCTACCCCTCACCAATCACCCCACCCCCTGAAATTCCACTCCTAGCCCCCCACACCTCAGGCCCTGGTGTGTGATCTTCCCCTCCCTGTGTCCATGTATTTTCATTGTTCAACACCTACTTATGAGTGAGAATATGTGGTGTTTGGTTTTCTGTTCTTGTGTTAGTTTGCTGAGAATGATAGTTTCCAGATTCATTCTTGTCCCTGCAAAGGACATAAACTCATCCTTTTTTATGGCTGCATAGTATTCCATGGTGTATATGTGCCACATTTTCTTTATCCAGTCTATCACTGATGGGCATATGGGTTGGTTCCAAGTCTTTGCTATTGTGAACAGTGCTTCAATAAACATACGTGTGCATGTGTCTTTATAACAGAATGATTTACAGCTAGTGCTCAACTTACGACCACGATTGGTTCTGACAAACCGGTAGTAACATGATTTGGTCATAAGTTGAGTAGGCTATATGTACAGTACTGTGAAATGATGTTATAAAAATCTTTAAGTCATATTTTATCATAATTTTCTTTCATTATTGTTATATATCATAATTTTCTTTGTTCATTTTATGCCATTTGTATCATCTCTAAATCATTTTGTTTCTTACTGTATTTTTACGTTCGTCAGGTTTAAGTAAAACACTGCATTACCAGTACAACTGGTTTAATACTTGCAAAACATACAAAATTACAAAATACAGGTGCATACAAAAATACAAAATACAGATGTAAAAAATACCATAGGAAACATTTTCCCAATTGCAAAACATATCAAAATATATAAACATGTACGGACCATTTTATTGGCTGCTGGTGCTTGGCTGCGGATCATTGATGTCGTGATCTGAGGCAGCAGTTGGGGTTACCAGAGTTGGTTTTTTCATAAACATGGTGAGCTTTGTCTGAATTGTATGTTTCTTTTTTCTTCATAAATTTCACGATATGAACGAAACACATCGTGTGCCATCCGTTCAATCCTTGCAATTCGTTCGATGTTTGGGTCCATTGCTTCGAAATGTATAAGAAGTTCATTCAGTAAAGATAAACCGTCTGATAATCCCTTAGGGGTGAACTTTCTTTCTGTCTCCTCCTCTTCTTTCTCTGCTTCTCTTCTTTCTTCTTCCACCACTCTTTCTTCTCCCAGTTTGATTAGCTCTTCATTTGTAAGTTCATCAACATTGAAAATCTGTTCTGCTAGATATCCCTCATCTGTAATTAATTCATTCAGACTATCAACAAACTTATCCGCACTTGCTGCTTCTCCAGTCACTCGAACACTATGCATTTGGAATCTTTTCTTGAATCTCTGGAACCAGCCGTTGCTTGCTACAAATTCTTGACTGTAATCTTCTCAAGCACACTCCTTCAGAGTCTGAAATAGACTTCTCGCCTTCATCTGCACAGTAAAAAGACTTAATGGTGTACGGTTTTGAATTTGATCTTCCATCCAAAGCAATGTATAGCAATTTCTCCATTTCGTAGATGGGCCCGCTTCGTTGCTTTGTTATAACTGTTGATCGCATGGGTGCAGAACCTTTCACAGCTTCATGAATTCTTTCTTTATCTTTCAAAATCGTCGACACAGTTGAGTGTGATAACTTAGTATCACTGCGATCACATTCACTTTCTTTCCTCCTTCATACTGCTTAATTACCTTCATTTTCGTGTCGAGATTGATGGCCTTTCTTTCCTTCTTGGCAGGCTGAGGTGTAGACAAAGACAATTTCCTCTTGGTAGACATCTTGAGAGGGGTTTGATGAAAAATATCCAAGACACAAAACACAAATTGCTGTACCAAGTCTGGGATAACAGTTGAAATGGTGCACACGGAGATGGTAGTGCTGCCAGAAGCTGGTCCTCACTGTCTTATGCCCAGCTTGGCAACATTTGCACTGCTAGACGCAGAGCAGTCATGGCTAGTGGTTGTGGTCGTAAAGTCAAATGGTTGTAAGTTGCATAGGTCGTAAGTCGATCAATACCTGTATAATGTTTTGGGTACATACCCAGTAATGGGATTGCTGGGTCAAATGGTATCTCTATTTCTAGATCCTTGAGGAATCGCCACACCGTCTTCCACAATGGTTGAACTAATTTACACTCCCATCAACAGTGTAAAAGTGTTCCTATTTCTCCACATCCTCTCCAGCATCTATTGTCTCCAGATTTTTTAATGGTCGCCATTCGAACTGGTGTGAATGGTATCTCAATGTGGTTTTGATTTGCATTTCTCTAATGACCAGTGATGATGAGCTTTTTTTCATGTTTGTTGACCGCATAAATGTCTTCTTTTGAAAAGTGTCTGTTCACATCCTTTGCCCACTGTTTGAGGGTTTTTTTTTCTTGTGAATCTGTTTTAAGTTCTCTGTAGATTCTCAATATTAGCCCTTTATGAGATGGATAGATTGCAAACATTTTTTTCCCATTCTGTTGGTTGCTGATTTGCTCTATTGATAGTTACTTTTGCTGTGCAGAAGCTCTTAAGTTTAATTAGATCCCATTTGTCTATTTTGGCTTTTGTTGCCATTGCTTTCGATGTTTTAATTATGAAGTCTTTGCCCATGTCTATGTCCTAAATTGTATTGCCTAGATTTTCTTCTCGAGTTTTTATGGTGTTAGGTCTCATGCTTAAATCTTTATTCTATCTGGAGTTAATTTTTGTATAAGGTATAAGGAAGGGATCCAGTTTCAGCTTTCTGCATATCACCAGCCAGTTTTCCCAACACTATTTATTAAATAGAGAATCCTTTCCCCATTGCTTGTTTTTGTCAGGTTTGTCACAGATCAGTTGGTTGTAGTTGTGTCGCATTCTTTCTGAGGCCTTTGTTCTGTTCCATAGGTCTATATCTCTGTTTTGGTACCAGTACCATGCTGTTTTGATTACTGTAGCCTTGTAGTATAGTTTGAAGTCAGGTAGCATTATGCCCCCAGCTTTGTTCTTTTTGCTTAGGATTGTCTTGGCTATGCAGGCTCTTTTTTGGTTCCATATCAAGTTTAAGGTAGTTTTTGCCAATTCTGTGAAGAAAGTTGTTGGTAGCTTGATGGGGTAGCATTAATCTCTAAATTACTTTGGGCAGTATGGCCATTTTCATGATATTCATTCTTCTTAACCATGAGCATGGAACGTCTTTCCGTCTGTTTCTGTCCTCTCTTATTTTCTTGAGAAATGGTTTTTAGTTCTCCTTGAAGAGATCCTTTACATCCATTGTTAGTGATATTTCTAGACATTTTATTCTCTTTGCAGCAATTGTGAATGGGAATTCACTCATGATTTGGCTCTCTGTTTGTCTATTATTGGTATATAGGAATGCTTGCGATTTTTGCGCATTGATTTTTTATCCTGAGACTTTGCTGAAGTTGCTCATCAGCTTAAGAAGATTTGGGCTGATATGATGGGGTCTTCTAAACATACAATCATGTTGTCTGCAAATAGAGACAATTTGACTTCCTCATTTCCTAACTGTACACCCTTTATTTCTTTCTCTTGCCTGACTGCCCTGGCCAGAACTGCCAATACTATGTTGAATAGGAGTGGTGAGAAAGGTCATCCTTGTCTTGTGCCAGTTTTCAAAGGGAATGCTTCCATATTTTGCCCATTCAGTATGATCTGTGAGTTTGTCATAAATAGTTCTTATTATTTTGAGATACAATCCATTGATACCTAGTTTACTCAGAGGTTTTAGCATAAAGGGCTGTTGAATTTTGTTGAAGGCCTCCTCTGCCTCTATTGAGATAATCATGTGCTTTTGGTCCTTGGTTCTGGTTATGTGATGGATTACATTTATACATTTGTGTGTGTTGAACCAGCTTTGCATCCTGGGATGAAGCCGACTTGATCGTGATGGATAAGCTTTTTGATGTGCTGTTGGATTCGGTTTGCCAGCATTTTATTGAAGATTTTTGCATCAAAGCTTGTCATAGATATTGGCCTAAAAATTCCTTTTTTATTTGTGTCTCTGCCAGGTTTTAGTATCAGGATGATGTCGGTCTCATAAAATAAGTTAGGGAGGATTTCCTCTTTTTGTTTTGTTTGGAATAGTTTCAGAAGAAATGGTACCAGCTCTTCTTTGTACCTCTGGTAGAATTTGTCTGTGAACACATCTGGTCCTGGACTTTTGCTTTAAAATGCATTCATTGAATGTTTGTCTAGTAACGTGAACTAAGTTATTGGAATTTCAACTGATACATTAAGGAACAAATGTTCAAATGGCAATTTATCTTTCTGATTTCAAAGAAAATATTTAATGCTGTTGAGAAGGTAAGGCAGGTCATTCACTTTCATCCCTTTATTCTACATGCACGTAACAGTAGTCTTTTGCAGGACTTTAACAAAATTCATAGTTTTTCTCCTTCTACTTTCTGAGTACCTCAACATGCTTGGTTAAATTTGCCTCATTTTAGATGGTGCAGTGGCTGCCTTGTTTTGTGTTATTCCAAGTTTCAAGATTTTATTCAGCATTGTTCCTGTGCCTAGGGAAAGGAGAGGAAGTCCTTTCCTTTCTCCCTCTGGCATGGCAGTGTGCATGCACAACTCACACTACTATGACCAGATCACACAGGTCAGTGACATGAAATTTAAATGAGCCTCTGTGCTCTGGCTGGTGACCCAAACTACCACTGTTTCTATGGGAAGGAATAAACAAACAAAAATCACCATAGATACCATTATATGAAATGAGCTCTAGAATGTAGCCTATGTGAGATGGGGGTTTTGCAATTTTGATAAAATTTCAATGAACACAAATCCTTTTTTTTTTTAACTTCTTATTTTTGGTTTTTTTCCCCCCTTCTGTATCTATTCCTTTCTCCTCTTGCCACCCTCCCCACTGCTCTTTCTTCCTGAGTTAATTCAATATTTGAAGCAGTAAGGACTCCTGCTCTGAAGGCACAGATCAGGCCTTGGAGGAGCCTTGTGAGATAATGAAATCTCCCTTTGGGTGTTCAAATTTCTTCAAACATCATAGGCTTTTGAGTCTGGCAGGTGTACTACTGAGCTGACTGACAGGTGCCAGGTGACTTAATCACTCTGTGCCTGTTTCCTCAGGTGCAAAATGGAAATGAATAAAGCCTACCTTGAAGGGGTGTCACAAGGTTCCAATAAGATGAGGTATGAAAAAATGCTGACTATGGAATTGAACAAAACAACTGCTTTGTTTGCTTATCTAACCTAGTTGTTCTCAAATGGCAGTGATTTTGCCCCTGCCAGATGGCATTTGGCAATGTCTGGAGATGTTTTGGGCTGCTATAATTATTGGTGGGTGCTACTGGCATCTAGTGAGTCAAGGCCAAGGATGCTGCTAAACACCCTACAATGCATACCATAGCCTTCCCCATAACACAGAATTATCCAGCTCAAAATGCGAATAGTGTCTCTGTTGAGAAACCCTTCGCTGGCCTTTGCTTGAACAATTTTCACTATAGAAAATTATTCCCTTGTGAGGCTAGCCGCTTAATCACTGGAGAGTCACCTGAGAAAAACATTGGTTCAGCTCAGGCAACATCTGTAACTCTCACCTGCTAGCCAAGGTTGTACTTAGTGAGACACCAAGATAAGCCCCTCCCTCTTCTTGTGACAGTCCTTCCAATATTGAAAGGTGGCTGTTTTCTTTCCCCAAACCCTACAGACTTATAGAGAGTCATGCAGGACACTCCAAAATAAATGAGAATGAAATCCCTACGGGTTAGCCATATTTGGATGCTTTGTTTCCAGTTTTGTCTACAAGTCTAAGGGAGCTACAAGAGTTTAGATAAACCCACCTAGATGAAAAATTGTCTATAAAACCATAAAGAGCATCAAACAGATTTCTCTGTTAACAAGGAGTTATGAGTCCATTGCCCAGCATACATTTTTTAACCCACTTCTTCCTTGCCCAACATAAAAAGTCAGCATAGCTAATATTATACATCCCCTACACAAAACTCAAATTGTGTCATTTTATAACAAAAGTTTAGCACTGTTTTCCATCCAGTGCATCGCTTTGAGGAAAAAGGGGCAAAGATACAGATTTATACTTATGCAATAAGAAATACAGAAATAAAAAAAATCAAGTTTGCCATCTTGAGCTTGAAATCATTGTCAAATCTTATTGGAAATACATTTATTCTGATTTCTGGCAATCTAACCCCCTTTAGCCATTTCACAGTTGGTGAGCAGAGAGGATGTTTCTGCCTCATTTACAGTGTCTGAACATGATTCAGACAATCAACTGCAACATTAGTCAAAGAAATCAGTGGCTAATGATTTCTGACAAGCACTGTAGTAACAGGCTGAGGACCAGACTGGGCAGCCACAGCATTCAGGGGTGTTTTAGAGGTGCCAGCAAGTAGGCAATGGTGGAAGCTAATACACATGAAGGCAAACAATACACATGAAAGCTAATACACATGAAGTGGCCCCACGTCACTTTAAGGCTCTTATGCATTTTATGAAAAGACATAATATCTGACATGCAATTAAAACACTAATTCTTTTCTACAAATATGCTATCTTGAGTGGACACTGAGGACAATCGGGTGTAGCTTTGTAAACTATAATACACAAAAGTGGTTAAATCTTTTGCATTCTGCTGAAACTACACTTTTAAATTGGGAGTAACCTGGCCTTACAATTATTAAAATCGATCATTTGAGTATTTACTCTTCCTCCCTGAAATCCATTACTCATCATTCAGAGTATCTCCCATACATTGACTGCTTACATTGCCCAACACCGCAAGTGGAGGCTCTCTGGTCAAGGGCAGAAAGGGCTGAGTATTACAAGACAAGAGAACTAGTTTCTCTTCTGCCAGGAGCTCGTTGTGTGACTATGGGCCAGTCACTTGGTTACCCTGTGCTTCAGTTTACAAGTCTAATAGATGATGGAGATGAATCAAATGGTCTCAAATTCTCCCTTCCAAAAGTATGAATGGGATTTTGGAACTCTAAATTGATATCTTTAATAATCAAACATATGCCCTAGTTGTTTTTAATAATTTATCTTTGGCTTGAAATTCCTGATCAATTTACTTTTTTCTTTAACTTTCTTTTTAAAAAGCAAAGGGATGAATCATTGTATTCAATTGAAATTTTATTTTCACATTTTCCCCTCATTGATAAGTCCTGCAGAGTTTTAAGAAACAGCTTTTTTAAAATGTCCCTATATTAGAAAAAAATGACAGAAAAGCTGAATTAACAATGCTATTTGGTTAACATTAAATATCAATTAACTGTAATGATCAGTGCTACCCAAAAATAGCAAATTTTTGTTTTACAGTCAAAAGTTAAGAATTTGATGAAAATCAAGATTAGCCTTAACTATAATAGCTTGATTTAGAATTGCCAATTATCTCTTACATGCTAAGAGTTTACATTGTATTTTCAAAAGCTATAAAAACATAAACATATCAGAAAATTTCCAAGAATCTTCTTTCACCTAAAACTCTCTCTTTAAACATCCAACATCTAGATGTCTCTGAAACCTCAAAATAATGAGGCAAAATTTCATATACAGTTAGAAATAAAACTTCTTCAATAGTAAATTAAAACATATGGCTCAAAACTGCCATTTCCTAAATTGGTCATTACAGTTTTGTATTACCTTAACAAGATACATATTGATGAAGAATTTTTATTCTAACTCTCAATTGTTACTTACTGTACTCTAAATCAAAAGGTATAGAATACTGTACAGGTCAATCATAGTGTGAGTTATATTTACAGCTCCTTGAAAGAAAAAATTCCTAGCCCTTAACTTTCTTTTTTTATTTTTCTTTTTTATTTTAGAGATGGGGTTTTGCTATGTTGCCTGGGCTGGTCTTGAACTCCTGGCTCATGAGATTCACCTGCCTCAGCCTCCCAAAGTGCTGGGATTACAGGCATGAACTACTGTGCCCAGCCCCCAGCCCCCAGCCCTTAACCTTTTGCTAAAGAAATCCATTGGAGATCTAGGTTTATATCTTCCTAGGAAGCCTTGAGCAACAAGTAGCCAATTCATTGGCAGTCTGGCAATCTCTGAGACTGCCTAATATAACAATCCTGTTCAATGTAAGATTAAAGCAATTAGTTTAGTGCCATCATGTCCTCTTAGAGGGTGCAGAGCAGTTGAGTTGTTAGTAAAGGCAGAGGTGGGAAGGTGCTCAGTCATAAAGGAAGAGAAACAAGCCAACAGACACAGGTTACAGACAATGATTAGTGACATCCTTGTGAGAAAAGACATGAGAGAAAGGTGATTGTGTATTTTTTACTAATAAATTCTCACACTTCACTTGGTTATGTTTCTATGAGGATTCAAAGTGAGTGGAACAAATAATTTCATTCTACTTATGATAACATTACCATTAATATCAGTTCTCAGTTATTTATGGAAACTAAAGATGATGGTGGCAAACTGAATCAAATGAAGTGCCAGTCAAATCTAATTTGACCAAACAGGTATTATCACTCACTTTGTCAATACAGAAATGTCAATATTTACGGCTACATTTACAATGTGCAGGACTCTAGGACTCTCACTCCAGCCATATGGACCTTTCACTAAGGAATGAGTCCAGCTTTCTCTGCCTCCAAGCCCTTGTTAACCACAGGTCCCGCTGCCTTATTGTTCTTTCTCATTTTACTCCTACTCTTATACTTGTACACACACACACACACACACACACACACACAGAGAGACACACACACAACCACTTCATTGTGCTATTCTAGCATTTACCATATTGTCAAACATATCATCTTATTATTTGTCTCCCTCTAGTTAGACTGTAAGTGCCCTGAGGACAGGATTCATATCTGTTTTGCTTCACTGTGCCCCTGGCTCCTAGTCATATGTTAACATTGAATATTGCTGAGTGACTATTGTAGGCCCCTTGTGAGGTACTAGTAGTACCTGTAGAAACATTAACATGGCTATAATGAACCATTGTATGTATTGACTTTTGCACTCTACCACACTCAATAAAAGAAAAAAAAATGACATTATGGTAAATGAAAAGTGTATGAAAATTTCAGTTAACAGCCAGTCCTGGAGAGATGAAGTATCAGCAAACAATCTTCATAGAAGAAGACTTACATGAAACTTGAAATTGATACAAGAATGCCCTATCTAAAGGTCTGTTTGGTTTGTTTGATCACATTCTCAAACAAATAAAAGTTTCCCCCATTATGATCCCAGGAGGTCATTAGGCTGTGTGCAGACAGGTGGGTCAGAGACCGAACCATGCTACAATAGCCCTGGTATTTCGAATAATTCTTCTTATCTGTGGAGGAAATATAAAACTTTTTTTCTTCCATTTACTCTAGAATAATAAGAGACAAATACAGTTTCTATCCTTATAAGTACCACAATGAGGCAGAGAGGCAAGCTGTGAAAAGTCACTAGCATGGTGACAAGTTCCTCAACTTCTCCCCAGTGGCCACTAAACCTTCTTCCATTTGGCCACCTTGAACAAAATGGTTTCTGGCTATACAGAAAAGAATCAGGGAGTGTTTTACACTTGTGAATGGCTATCTAGAAGGTTTTAATAAACACCAATCCTATGAAAATTTCTCTATTTCTTCATGAACTGATTACCATGAAGAAATTTGTCTCTCCCCTGGCAGCAAAACCATCATCTATTCATTATTGCTCTTACTAGATTTCTTTCTCATTTAAGGAAGGATTCAATAGAATTTCATTTTGGTTTCACTCTCTCATAAATCTGTGAAAGGCTTAAAAAACATGTTGAGTATATTCTGTCTGGACAATTTGATATCCTTTCCACCTCAGGCCATTATTCTGGTAAACTTGGTAAACCCTAATTTAGATCCACTATGTAACTCTTCCATACCAGGCTGTGTGAACACATTCCTCTAAAATAAAACATGGTAGGAAAGTCTTCTACTGAATGCTTTCACACAGAAGAAGCTTCGTCTGTTACCCTTTCACAGTAATAGAAGAGACAAGAAAACAATTTATGAGTCATTTCCATTCTGACAGAAGTGACAATGACTGGAAATGCGATGCCTGCCAAGAGCTTTTATCAAGTAGGTTATAACAACTAGTACTAAGTGTAAATAATAAATGGCTGGGATCTTAGGGGAAGCAGTGGCAATAGAAAATGATTTTTGGTACTTCTGATGGGGATCTGCTACTCCTGGAATTCCCTGGCTTCCCAGTAGAGTTTTGGCCTGACAATAAACAACAGTTTAGTACTTTATCTAATCCCAGCCAGGAGGTGAGTTCAACAGCAAGCTTTTGCAGATGTTCACATTCAATAATCTATCCATAATTGATGAAACAGGGAGGTCAGATGTAATGGCTGCTACTATTCCAGCAACAAATAAATGGTTATTGACAAAACAAGCCAGTGTGGTGCAGAGCGCTGAGCAGTGACAGGCAGGAGCCGGCACTGAGGCAGAGGCAGGGAGGACTATGCGGCTCTTCTTGAGAATTCTTCAGTGAGCCATGTGCGGAAGGGCCACACTGACACAGGAGCAGATGGAGGTGATTTGCAAGGGAGAAGGGAGGCTGCTGAAGTACAAAAAAATACGAAGACATGCCGAGGTGGAGAAAATGCTGAGTGAGCCACGGACAAGGCTGGGGACCAGGGTAAGAATAAATGCATCAAAAGTTCAGAAGTGCCTTTGAATGCCTGCACTGTGATCCAGATGTCTGAGTTGCTTTTATCATGCAGCGTGTTTTCACTCACATGCTTACTGTCAAACTGTGCAGCCTGGATAACTCTAACACTGAAGTGGATGCATGGGATACTCTGGTGCCAAAATCCTCCCACTGAGGGACCTTCACTGGTATTGCATTTAACAGTGTGGACTGTGGATACCTTTCCTCCCCCATGCATATTTTTTAAAATCTATGAAAATCACTTATACAACTTTAAGAATATTTTCAGATAAGCCAAAGATACAAAATTGCAAAGCTAGAAAGTGTCTCAACACTAGAACTAACCCGAAATAGATGCTGCTTAGAATCAAGCTTACTGGAAAGGAATGTGAGTGGAAGGCAAAGTTTTCTTTAATAACAGAAAACAAGCATTGTACTTTCTTCACTTCAACCTATGCAAAGAGTATAATAAAGCATTAATTGAGTATACTTTTATTAACTGAATAAAATTCAAGATATACATCTACAAATAAGCCGCTGAAATCCTGTACTTCCATTCCAATGCTAAGAAATAATGTTTTTACACGGTTTACTATGTAATATTATAAGATGAAGAATGGTAGGATAAAACGGTAGTTATTATTGCTATAGGTAGTCATAAAGAGGCTTGGGACAGAGAAGTTTTAAATATTAATATTCGTAAAATCACTTAAATCAATTTAACACTCTTTAGTGGTTTATTTAGATGTGTGATTTATTTTATTCTTTGCAACCAATGCCTTTGATCAGCTCTGAAATAACATACGAGCTGAAGATAAAACGGCGAAGCAAACTGCTGCTAGCATTCTTATAGTAAGCTTTAGGTTTTATAGCAGGAACTAGAAAATTACTGCTATCAGTGGTGCTTTTGAATTACTTACCAATACGTAGACATGGGGAATTACAGAGCCCAGAAGGAAGAGTAGAGAGCATTGCCAGCTACCCTGTTTTCTTAGCCCTGCCATCCTCCCAGCTGGTTCCGCCTATTTGGGAGGAACTTAGGCCTGGTCCCCAGGACTGCTCCTGTTCTTGGTTTGGCAGCGCGGAAACTTGGCATCACATCAGTTTGCCATGGATCATATCATGTTTTTAACCTTTCTTAAAGTGACAGGGCTTTTGTTCTGTCCCTTGAGACCAAGCATGCATCCCATAGTGCATCCCAGCCTGAGGAGCTACATCCCAGTCTTGTTCTTCTTGCTTGCGTCTCTTTCTTGGTGTCTAGTCCGGTCCCTACTCACCGAGAATCTGGAGACCTACCATGCTGCCTTCAGTATGCCTGAGTCAGCAGTCCCACTCTTGAGCCCCAGTCCCTGTGGCTTGGTGCTTGTCACTTGCCAATGGCAGTCGCTACCATTTATAAAGCAAAACTACTTGTGTGTGGTATTTTATATTCATGGTGCATTCAATCTTCATAGAACCTTGAAACATATATTAATATTCCCATTGTATATCTGAGAGAGTGGAGTGCCTTGCTCTGGAGTACACAGTGAATTGGTGAAGAAGAAAGGATTTGACTGGGTTTATTGACTTCAAAACCCATGATCTTCAGCACTGTGATATGCCTGCAGCTGGATCACTCTGAGCATGATTGTGCTGACCTTGAACTTCACCTACAGCTCACTGCCTTCTGCCCCAGTTGCCAGAAGCTATCCTCCACTCACGTACAGGGACATTGATTGCAGCTCAGTGTCTATTTCTAGGTGTCAACCTCATGCTTGCCTGGTCACAGCTTTGCCTATTAGCAGCTGCTGTTTTTTCATCATATAGCGTAATGATTAGAGGTAATAATAGCCAATACTAACTTAGTATTTTAGGTCATTCCTTGGCCTAAAATGAACCCCTTTTCATTTTCTTTTTTTTTTTTTAAAAAAAAGCTGTGCTTGAAAATGACCTCCAAGGTCAGCTATGGTCCTACCCCTTGTCTCTACTCATCTCCCTTACTGCTTTTCTCCATTTTCTCCAGCCTCACTGGTTCCAAATCCCCAGGCACATTGCCACCTTAAGGTTTTTGCCATGGCCATTACCACTGCCTGGGTGTGCTTTTCTCAAGTATCTGCATGGCCCACTCTGTCACAGGCTTTCAGTCTTTCCTCAAAAGTCAGCCTCTCAATGCAGCCTTCTCTGATCAGCCATTTACAATTCCCTCTACCCCTACCCCTTGCCTTGGAACTCCTAACTCATTATTTTGTTGTACTTTTTCCCACGATGTTTCCCATTGTCTAACATACTGTATAATTCACTTGTCTATTATGTTTTATCTTCGTTGTTAGTTTTCCCCAATGGGATGGAAGCTCCACAAGGACAAAGATGTCTGTCTGTGTTGTTATTGATGTACCCAAAGTGCCTAAAACAAGGCTTGGCAATAGGCGCTCCCAAACTAGGTTCTTAAGACTACACGTGTGAGCTAATTTAATCTTCTTAACACCCCATGAGTTGGCATTATTATTATTCTTGTCTCTTTAAAGGTGAGGAGACAAAAGCACATAGAGATGAAGCCCCTGCCAAGGTCATACAACTGGTAAGCGGTCAAGAAAGGACTGACACTGGAGCCATCTGACTTCAGAGACAGCACACTTATCCAGCCCTCTCTTCCACCCCATGGACAAGATGCTGCCTAACAATGCCACCAGGCGGACTGGGCTCCAGCTTCTGGATCTTTTTGGTACAGCCTGTCCTACTGTGGGTCGACCAAGATTACAACAATGGTGTCTTCCAACAATGTCCATAATGGAACTGAGCAAAGTTTGATGACTTATCCAAAGCCAAGAGCTTGGTGACAAAAATCACAACCAGAATCCAGGATGTCTGACTCCCAATTTGGTGGTCTTTCTGATATTTTCAAAATCTATTGTGAAGATCATAATGATTGCCTGGCTAGTACTTTCCCCTTCCCATGTAACACATTACAAAAAACAATTAAGAAGTAATTTTGGCTTTGAAACCATGTGACAAATATTAATGTTTATTTACACAATATTTTCAATAGAAAATATTTGTTTTTTAATATCTATGATATTATAAAAATATAAAATGTAGATAATAAACGATCATTCTGCTGTAAGCTAATATAAGCTCATAGGGAAAATGAATATGTTTAATTAAGTTTAGGAAAAATGTATAGTTAAAGCATCCGGATTACAATGATAAGGACCAATAAACATAACTTTTTTACTATTCCACTGGAATTTTCATCAATATGCTAAATTAATGAATATCATTTTCATTTTACAAGCTGCGGGTGCTAAGAGATTTGTCTGTGATCTGTTAAGCCAGTTGTGGCAGCATGAAGAGTGCAATTTACTTGCCCTAACCCAGCAAATCATACTTCCACTATTCTGTAATATTCACTAACATTTATTGAGGAAGAACCATATGTCAGACAGGTCTAAGCGCTTTCTGTGTGTTAACTCATTTAATCCTCACAACCACATTATAAGTTAGATACCAGAGTAATCTTCACGCTGCAGGTGAAGAAACTGAAGCACAAGATTGGCTAAATAACTCACCCAAGGCTTCGGGATTAGAGGTGGCAGGACCAAGACTTGGAGTCAGGCACTGTGATTCCAAGGGGCCAACCTCCTAACCACTAGATCATAATCACATTGTGATAATGGTTGAGACGACAGCAGAGAAAATTAGGATCGACCCTGTCCCCCTCCTCTTCTTTCACTTTATCCAAAATTGTAAGCATCTCCCCTACAGATCTTTCAACTGAAAATCTAGCAATCAGCACTTTCCACATGCCCTTTCCCTTGTGTTTACTGGCTGCTGGTAGATAGCAAATTTGCATCTGGAGCAAGAGGGGACAGAGAATCGTAGGTATAATGTGTAGATCACCCTGCTTTTAGAAAAGAATAATATTACTTTTTCTTTTTACAAGTGCCTTAACTGTAGAGCTAGACATATTTCACCGTCATAAAAACATCTAGAGAAAACAAGGCAAATTCAGCGAAGAAGTTACATCATAACAAAGGAAGAATCCATGGTATTCCATTATCTATAGTAATGGAGGAGAAGAGAGAAATAGAAATAAGAAATGGGAAGTAAGAATTCCTGACACCTTTTTCTCTGGAGAAGCTACAAAGCAGTGAGTCATTCCTAGCCTGCTGCCACTTGCTTCTTCTACTTCTGTGCCTTGTTGTGCTTTTCCCCAAACTGTGCTGATTCCTGACTGGTCCAGAAGCAGAGGGGTGATCTCTTTTTTAGGTTTCAAATGTTATTCAATAATAATTTCCACTGGACAAGAATAACAAAATGTCATTGATGCCAATAGTTCATTAAGTGGAACCGATGAGAGTGTTATTCAACATTTATATGGAAGACTTGTGATGAGGCTCAACAATTGAGTTTAAAATCATCTTACTGACAACTCCTCTGCCAATTGCAACAGCATCAGTAATTAGAGGCGTGGGTTCCTGTCTGGCTCTGCAATGCTAGCTTTGTGACCACAGGCTGTTTATTTAATGGATGTCTCAGCCTTCTTTTCAAACAGCTTCTTCCCCAGTATCCCTACTCAGAAGAGTCTCACTCCTGCAATGTTCCTACTCCAGCCTGACTGGTTGCATTTTTCTGCCCTCCCAGGCCTTCACTCTTGCTGCTTCCTCTGCAATGAGGGAGCAACAGCTTCCCTGTTGCTTCTCGAGCTCTTCGTCCCCATTACAAGAGAATGGTACTGGTATACGTCTCTGGACAATGCAGTCTTGCACTATAGGAACAATCTACCTGAGCAAAAAGAAATTACCTAGACCTATTATTCAACACTGTCCACCAAAGTGAAGTTTAAAACATCATCGACGTAATTATTATCATTTTTGTTCATAGGGACTTTGGACAAAATTACTCAGGATTCCAAAATCTATACAGATATGTTTTTTCTCCCTTATTGTTTTTGCTTTATAATTTATATGACTATTTTTCACTTTATGAATTCATTTTTAAATTCTTTTATTACTTGTTAAGCATTTAATAATTTTCTTTAACATTTTGGGTTGAGATGAGCTGTTGAAATGACTAACTTGCTATGATCAATCCTACACTAAAGATTTTTACCATGAACAACCTATATAAAACCTATTAAAAAATTAATTAAAACCTTTAAATTTTAATGGAATGGAAAGAAATAATAGTTTACTCTTACATAGTTTTTTCTTTTATTTTTTTATTACAAAATCAATATGTGTTAATTGTAGAAAATGTTGAGAATACAGATTCCAATCTCCACCCAAAATAGAAAAATTAAAGTCATTCATTATTCCAGCTTCTACAGATAACCACCAAAAACAGTTTACTGGTTCTAGCATTTTCATACATTATTTATGCACTACATGTATATACATGTATTTATATGTAGGTAGGGTCATAATGTATACTCTTTTATAATCTGATTTTTTTGTTTGACATATCGGTAATATTTTTATTATTATAAAATGTTTATTCAATCTGTAATTTTTGTTGGCTGCATTGTATTTCAGCATAGAATACCCAGTAATGCTTTAATCAATTTGATATTACTTTACAATTACTTTTTTCTGAAATTTTCACCATTCCAAACAGCATTTATAGCATTGCATACAGAGGTTATAGCTAAATCTCTGTACATTAATGATGCTGTGGACAATATTAGAGCTTGATATTTGCATCCATTACCAATTATTTCCCTTAGGTAAATTCCAAAATGAGCAACTCTTGAGTCAAAATATGTGCAAAATTAAACCTTAAAACAAAGCTATCATTTACCTAATGCTTGCTAAGTGCCAAGCACATTACATCTTTATCTAACTGCTGCAGCAACTTTCTCATTCCTATTTTACAGATACAGAAAAGGAAGCTTGCAAGCTGAGTGACTCACACGCTGTCCGTGCCCCTCTCATCATCTCTGCAGCCAAGGGCTGATCAGGCCAGCACCTGGGATCTCCTGTTTGACGGCTGGGCTCATGCTAAACTGTAATCCCAGGGAATTTTAGTGTCCCTGGAAGCAACTCTTAACTAACTGGTGGATAAATACACCAGCTCCCTCATCTCTCCCCTGGGGTAACTAATTTGTTTCTACACTGTTTCTTAGAACGTCCCAGAAGGACTGATCCATTGGCCCACAGTGGTAACTGGCTTGGCAATACACCTTTCGTTGGCTTCCTTCTTTTTCCTGACTCCCTTGCTGATAGAATCCCTCCCAAGTAAGCCACATGTACTCAATTTATGTCTTAAAGTCAGCTTCTGGGAAAACCCAAACCAAGTCATCAAGGTAGTGAGTTCAGCAGTACAAAAGCGTTCACCTATTACTGCCCATGCTTTTATAAAAACTCAAAGAATTACTTGTAAGATTTTATAAAATGTCCAGAAATGTGTATTTGAGCAAAAACTATGTGACACATTCAGGCTGCAATCACAATATTTGTGACCAAGTTATTTCATGTTATTTATTTATTTCGCAACTCTAGCTCATATCGAGTTAGCCACACTCCCTAGAGCAAGGCACGCTTTTATCATTGGCCTGTGTGTGTCCCCTCAATTGTTTTTAATAAATCTTTCTCCTTCATTCTCCCTCCTCACTCTTACTCCCTTTCCCCTCCATGGTCTCTCTCTAATGTGTCCCTAAAGAGTTTCTCTGGGACAGATATTCCCAGGAGTGGGCTGGTGTGCCACAAGGGAATCACATACAGATTCACTCACACCATCACTCTTGGAATGGCTACACCAGCTTACCCTCCTAACTGCAGTTTTTGTAATCTCACATCCTTGCCAACCTTTGACACTATTTGCCTTTCTTTCTAATTTTTTGCCTCAAAGTCATGCTTTTGTGCAAAACAATATTAAACTCCTCCCTTGAAATGCTCACAAGAGAAAGCTGTGACATATGTCTATATAGTCAGCCCTTGATCATTTAGGAACCAAATGTCATTTTGTGGATTAGTTGGTTTATTTATCTTCTTTCTCTTTCTCCATTATTGGCCATCATCTTCATCATTAAAAACAATCAATAAGGGGCTGGGTGAGGTGGCTCATGCCTGTAATCCCAGCAGCACTTTGGGAGGCCAAGGCAGGTGAATCACTGGAGGTCAGGCCTGGCCAATATGGTAAAACCCTGTTTCTATTAAAAATACAAAAATCAGCAGGGCATGGTGGTGCACGCCTGTAATCCCAGCTATTCCAGAGGCTGAGGCAGGAGAATAGCTTGAACCCAGAAGGTGGAGGTTGCAGTGAACTGAGACTGCACCACTGCACTCCAGCCTGGTCGACAGAGTGAGACACCATCTTAAACAAACAAACAAAAACAGTAAATAAGGGTCAACAGAGGACAGTCACGGGGAAAAATGGAGATTTAATCTTAAATTAATTTTATTGGTTATTAATGAAACTTATGTGTTGATTAAGGGAGAAAGTTGAAATTACCAGGTAAAATAGTTTTTTACAAGTATGTGGATTGAATATTAGGAGTATGGTATTAATGCTATTTTTAAATCCTAGTGTATGTTATTTTCATTGTGCACCAATTATACTGTATAATCTCTAAAGTCAATGTTGCTGTTAATGAAGATGAAGTAATTGCTTACACTAAAGACACCTTTGATAATGTTTTGGATACATTTTAAGATATTTGATTAATTTTTTCTTTCTGAAGTTCCCCTTTTCATCTCTTAGAGGAATTACATATAATTTGGCTAAATTTATAATAATGAAGTATGATCCACACATTTATTCTTGTTTAACACATATAATCCTATAACCATCTCTGTGTTCATCCAGGTGTAATGCCTCTTCTTCTTTTGCGGCATCTAGATCAATGAGTGTTGATAACAGCTGTGCCATTGCCTCTAGGTCTGTCATACAATTAGTCTTGTGATGAACTATGCAGGTTGCTTTATTGCTCCAGCGACCATTTTCATATGCTAGGCCTTGAACTTTAAGGAGTATACATACATTATGTTCCATATGTCACTATTCAGTATAGTTGATTAGAGTACTCAGTTTTCAGATTCTTAAGCCTCATCCTCTTAGGATGAACTAAATAAAAAATTTTTTCCTTTCCTTCATTTTCTCTCACAATGAATATCAGAAATTACTATTTCTTAAAATGTGAATACCTAGAAACAAAAACTTCAGCTTTGTAAAGAGCTACTGTAGCAGTACTTTTTTATTTAAATGAATAAGTAAAATGATCACGAAGTTTTGGCCCAAGTGGTATTCTAGATCTCAAGGAAAACTAAAACCAGCTTTCACATTTTTAAAAAAAATCAATAAATTTTATTACTAGAAATTAGTATTTGTATTAACTTAGGCCACAAACTTTCTATTCTGACATAAAACCTTTCTTTATTTATAAGAAAGTTTGTAAATTGTAAATGGTCACCTTACAGATTCCTATTTCAAAAAAATAAATATTTTAATTTTTTAGCTTTCTGATTTTCTACAATGCTTTTGTCATTTAAATGACAAATACTGTAATTTATATAACAAATACTATAGTCATTTAAACAAAGAAAAAAATGCATATTTTTCTAAGCTGTAACATTGTAAAAAAATTTAGAGACATTTTGAAAAATTAAATTAAAAATGATTTAACGAGAAACTCCCTATTGATAAGGAAATGAAAAAAATTCAATTTACTGAGATTCTATTCTGTGACCTTCACTACAGAAACTATGATAAATTATTATTATAAAGTTACCTATTTCAATGTTTTAGAAAGGATGCAACTTTAAATATAAAGATAACAATAACAAAATTATTTGTAAAACATTTTAAGTTTTCATAATTCCCAAATTATTATAACATATTTTTGTAAACTACCTAAAATGCTATTTTCTAAGTAATGCTATTTCCAAGTAACTATTCAAAATAAGATTATATATGGAATACATGTTTATACTATGCCTTAAGTTAGTGCGTAACAATTCTGAATAAGACGTTTTCTATATAGTTTATAAATAAACATATTTTAAAATCAGAAAATATTATTCCCCTTTAATGTTGTTTAAAAGAAATGCTTTCTTTTGCTTATCAGATACTGAATATTTTGAACATTACTTGGCAAAATGCATGAAATGAAAATGAGGTCAGCGCTGTTTGTGTGCTGGTGGAAGTGTAAGTGTGTGTGTTGGGGGTGATGCTAAATAGAAAGATGTCTGAGCCGCAACAATTGGGGAAAACGGGATCTGTAACAGCTGCTCCTTTTAGATTCCCCAAGAAGGAGACTGCCTGAGGTGGTCCACAGGACAAAAGGATAAAGCAGATGAAAACTCTGATGTAAAGCAGGCAAATGACTGCCGAGACCGCTGAGCCTACACCTGAATCATCTCAAGCTGAGTGGCGAGCCCTCTTTAGCATGCCTCAGAAGCTAGTGATGAGCTACACACGACCAGGAGGCAAAGTGGCTGCAAGCAGGCTTGTCTGCATGTTATGTATAATGATAACCAGCCATCCTCTGGGAGAAGGGGCCATGATTTCCTCTCTGGCAGCATCTGAGCTCCCCTCGGATACCCAGACCACTAAACTAAGGACAGAAGGGTACATTTTAGGTAAGGATTTCTAACTGGCGAGTAAAGACAACTTCTGTTTAAGGGGCAATGAGTAGCTCTGCTGTTTAAAGACAGAAATAATTTTTAAAGAATAAATGTCATATTTTTAACTCAAAAAGTTATTAATAAATTAATAATAAAACATTTGTTTCATAAAATGTTGGCTTATCTTCTTTCCATTATATAAAAATATGTGTCAATATGAAGATAAATTTAGGTACTATGTGAGTTACATATGATAAATAGTAAATTACAATTAAGAATAAAGTAAGAAAGTAGAGACTTTGAATCCATACTCAACAAATGCAACCTACTACAGTACATTGCTATCATTATCCAGTGCTAATTACATCAATCTGTAGTGATAATAGTATCTTACCTTTAAGAACTGTTTACAATTTAAAGTGTGAACATACATTTTAAAATTTTGGTCTTCACAAAGACACAGTGAAGCTGCCATTAGGATTGTTATTTTACAAATGAAACTGAGCCTCCAAGAAATTAAGTGACTAATCTAAGGTCACACAGCCAGTGCACAGCAGACAGGACTAAAACCCATGTCCTCCAGCTCCAAGTCTCACGTGCTCTTTCTGTACCACAGTTACTTCTGATATGAACATTGTACATCAAAACCTACTGCGATTTCACATATTTGGTCACTTATAATTAGAATGCCATTGCTATGTATGACTTGACCTATATCACATTAAAATGCTCATTATCATATAATACATGCATATAAACTTCTCCTTCAGATACCTTTATGCAGACTTTACGGACACATTTAACATTTTTTCTATGCTAACTAGTGGTTTGAGAATATCGTAGGTCTAGAGCAGAAGCCAGACACTGTGACTTCGTAGACGTATGATCATCTAGCACTTTGAAAAAAATTATCTTATGTATATTGATGGTAACATAATAGTTTTAGTTATCTGTGTGTTAGGCCCCATGCCACAAACTTTAGACACATTTTCTTATTTAATTCTCACAAAGTTGTGCTGAGTTAGAGAGTAGAATTAGTCCCATCTTACAGAAGAGAAAAATAATTTTCAGAAAGGTTAAGTCAGTTACTTGTTCAATATCACCTGGTGAGGTGGTAGCAGATCTGGGATTCCATCCTTGAATAGTTTGATTTTAAAGCCCATTGTTGAATGATGTTACCCTCTCACTTCAAAGAGCTGGTGAATGTACTCTCTAAAAAGCATTCTGAGAGTGCCTTATCTGAGAAATGCTAGCATTTGCTGCCTTTACTTCATGGAAATGTCAAATGATCAAAGATTTGGTAGCAGATGTGAGCATCTATATCCATTGCAGGAAATTCTAATATCATGACATCATATTAAACTGGCCCCAACAGCCAAGAGATGTTAGGGAAGAGTATGAATGCAGCTATGAAGAAGCCGTTGCTCTTGTAGACAAACTGATTCAAACTACAGATAGAATAAATGTGATGTCCATCAGAAAGATTCATCCTATTATTATATTCTGCAGACATTCGGAACTCTACAGCTGAAGTCTTGGAAATAACACAGAAAGGACCCAAAGGAACACTGAGTCTCAGACAGCCTCTCTCTTGATTCCTCCATTGCCTTGGCTTCTTTATTCTCATTTCCTCCCCGTTATTGTTTTTTATTTACAACTTTTTCTTCTGACAATTTTAAAGAATTTCTTACATATGTGTAAGAAAATTTTAAAAATGATTAATGCAAGTGTATTTGCTTGCCTTTCCCAGACTAAGAATCCTGGCATGGCCCATTTGACACTCCTTCTCACAAACCAGCATTACTCCTATTGGGTTCTGTTTGCACAAAAGAGTTATAATTTTTCAGAGGACCAGGTTGTATAAAGTAGAAATGAGACTGCTGAAACAGCCAAGATTTATTGACCTGAGAGAGAAAAGAAGGCAGGAGAGAGAGAGAAGGGAGACGAGTGACATCCACATATAAGTGGAATACAGGAGGGACCTTTTTGGTTTAGGGAGTGACATAAAGATAGGAGCTTCTGAATATCCTGTGATAGACAAATTGAAAAATTAGAGAAATAGAAGGAAAGAGGATTTTAAGAAATAATAGTGCTGTGAGTTAAGATTATCTCTTTTACTGTTCTTTAAAAGTGATTAAGTAGAAATTAAAATTACTTTTAGTTCAGATTGCTGAGTTTTTTCTTTTAATACGTCATCATACAAAGACTGAGCCTTGGGGAACTCTGAGATTTAGTTGGGTTGCCTAATGCTTTCAGCAGTAGACGGAAATGTGTCTTCATTTATTAAAGTGACCAAAGAAGAAATTATTTTTTGGTATGTCACTGTGAAATCTGCCAAGGCATTTGCATATCAGCTAGATTATCACTTGATTTAAGAGCCCACTGCTATAAACAATGGGTTGACTTTTAAAAGAGAGGCAAACTGTATACAGAAAGAAACTAAATGTAAACAACTATAAGAACTATTTTCCCCCAAACATTCTGTCAGCTAAACATTACAAAGCAAATAAATCATTGTTAGCAATGACTTCTCATATAGTATGGTTTTATCTTTGCTTACATTTATTAAATTGAAAAAAATTGATTACTTAGTGAAACACTAAGAATATATTATTTTACAAACATGATACATCTCCTCCATTGTTAATATATATCAAACAAATAAAAATTTTTGGAATTTTTTTCTGATACAGCAGTTCCTCCTTATATGTGGGGAATATATTCCAAGACCCCCAGTGGATGCCTGAAACTTCAGAGAGTACTAAATCCTGTATTTACTGCTTTTTCCTATACAGTCATGGGCAGGTAGCATATACAGCATGGATACTCTCAATGAAGAGATTATTCATGTCCCAGATGGGACCAACTGGGACAGCACGAGATTTCATTGTTTAAAACTTATGAATTTTGATTTCTGAAATTTTTCCATTTAACAATCCAGACTGCGGTTGACAGCTAGCAACAAACTGTGGAAAGTAAAACCTCAGATGAGGGAAGACTACTGTGTATTACTTATTTGCATTTTTCTATGTGATGCTACTGGTGAGACTAGAGATATAGGTCAATCACATCTACAAGCTAACACTAATGTTAGAAGCATTCTAAACTGTTATAAAGATGCTAATGTATGTAAACAGACATGGCTACTGTTTTGTATATGGAATAATTAAATAATATATGTGAATCTTATACTTTAAAAGCAAATGAAATAGGATATGTTAAATTTTGTTTTCATAGTATAATTTTTAAGTTACATTACTCCAAAGTAATAGAAAGCAAATAATTATCTGTATGTTTTAAAGACTGAATAAAGTTGGTGTTCCTAGAATCATTAAGAAGATTGAAGTATTTAGAGAGAAAGAGAATTCATACATAAAAATGAAGGGCTTAGAAAGGCCCTTCCTTTTCTTTAAAATAACTTTAAGGTTGGCATATGGCTGGTCCAATTTTGTACAAAGCCTTAGATGTGATTCTTTGTAAAATATTTTTCTCTTTCAAATCTTAGGACTTTGTAAGATACCTACTAAAATTTGGAATTTACCCTACTTGGAACATTTACATGTCTAAATTGATGATGGCCAAAGGGAATTACGATTTCTTTCCCCAGCACATAGCATATGCAGGTAGCATTTTCCTCGTTAAATGTCAGGGTCTCCATGACCTCTTGCACAGATTTATTAGTGTAACTATTTTTTCTCTTCACCAAATACCCTTTCCTTACTGGTTGGTTTTTCAGCCCTAAATAAATCTACTATTTGTTTTTAGTTTAGCTGTATGCTGTCACTTAGTAAAGAACCCTTTATCAGCAAGGAAATGAGTCACCAAAGTTTTATTCATATGCTTGTAGCACATTCTTCTATTACATGTATTAATACTTTACTAATAAATTAAAGCCTTTCAATTAAGATACATTAGCAATATTTCAAAATTCCTTCTATTTCAGATCAATAGAACTATTCATCAGGAATATTTACTTGTGTTTACACAAGTTTCTTTGAAAAAATACGTAAAAAATCTTTATAGATGAATAGCATATGGGAAGAAACAAAATTGTGAGAGATAGAAGTTGGATCCAGAGGTAAGATACTGAGAATTTGAAACTATTCTAGTGCATCAATTTGAAATATAAGTGAGAGAATAAAATGGTATAAAGAATTAGTGACAATGATTAAAGATAGACTGAATATGAAAAGAGAAGGAAAATGCTAAATCTAACATGACAAGCTGTTTCTGAGCCTTCTTACCCCTCTTCACAGCTATACTATGACAGGAACATCACTAGTGCTTTAAAACAGGTGAAGACAATGTTGGTAACACTGTGCAAGGTGGGAAAGTAGAATACAAGAGGATCGTGAAAGAAAACTTTAAAAAACATATGTTGAATATTTACTTTGTGATTACATAACTGGTTAGATCTCCAATCAATCAGGGAATCAATCCTTACCTATTTATTTCTAGTTTGTTATCATTTTAAATACACACACACACACACACACACACACACACACACACACACATATACATATATATATAACAATATATTCACAAAATAAGGAGTGCTCTGTCCTACTATAGATTTCTAAAAGAAATACTGTAAGCTAGAAAGAGTGCCATCACAGAAGACCCTGTGGATAGGAAGATATGTGGAAATTTGCAAGCAGATAATAGGTCACTTATGTAACATGGTTACTTTCACCAGGTCCAGAAACAAAAAATAAAAAGGAGATTCAATTGAAAATTCGAAGAATGCCCTTTTATCTCAAAGGAAGCAGAAAAAGTGGTTAAGATAGGACAGGAAGTAGAGTGAAAAGACATTGCCTTCAAATCTGAAGTCAAAGCAAAGCTCTGTTCAAATGTTATGCTTGGCTTCTGCGAGTCTACAGTTCCAGGTGAGCTATGTCCAAGAAGTCAACAATATTTTTCCATAAATATTCTGCCAAAATGAAGGCTCTGAAGAAAGCCCCAGGCTTTTCCCAGCTGCAAAGGCTACTTGATGATAGCAGTGAGCCTGAGGGCTGGAATATAGCCCTGCCTAGTTTCCCAAAGCCTCTATTCTGGCTGGAGAATTAAATGACAAGAATTAACTAAACCTAATTCCAATCCAGGTACATGTCTGGGGAATAGGGGTAGAGTTCCTAGTGGAAATATCTGCATAGAGCGGTCTCATTCCAGCCCAAATCCCAGGATTTTGCAGTTTGCAAAAATGCACAGTTTGCATGTCTGTTTCTTTTAGAAATACCTGGTATGAAATCATCTATTCTATGTTCCTCTTGCCTTCCCAGACACTCCTGCTTAAGCTCTTTTGTACCTCCCTCCTTCATCCAGTTTGGCTCTAGGCCTTTTTCTTTCAACACTGTTAACTCTCTCTAGGAAATCTCATCCACTCCACAGCTTCAATTTGCTGAAAACATACAAATTTATAGAATGTATTATGTTATCCAGAGAAACAGAAGCAATAAGATAGATGCAAAATCTCTTCTAATCACCCTATGTAGCCATTTCTTAGGCCTGACGGAACAAACTGAGACAAAACAAATGCCTTAAAATAACAGAAATGCATTCATTCATAGTTTCTCCTATTCTCTCATACATTGTTACTTATTATAAAGTACCGGCTGCTATGATTATGGAGGCTGAGAAATCCTACTATCTGCTGTCCATAAACTGGATACACAGGAAAGCTGGTGGTGCAGTTTGAAGGCCTGCCAACTGGAGAGCCAGTGATGTAGATTCAGACTGGGTCTAAAGACCTAAGAACCATCAGTGCTAACAGTGGAAGATCAATGTCTCTGCTCCAACAGTCTGGACAAGTAAATTTGCCCTTCCTCTGCCTTTTTGTTCTACTGAAGCCCTCAGTGGATTAAATGGTGCCCATCCACATAGGGGAAGGCCATCTGCTTTACTCAACCCACTGATTCAAATGGTAATCTTCTCCAGAAACACCCTCACAGACACACACAGAAATGTTTATCCAGCTATCTATGTGGGTATCCCATGACCCAACCAAGTTGACACATAAAATTAATCACATATAATATCTCCAATCTAGACTTCCTTTTAAGCTCGAGACCCTCATATTTAACTGTCTACTTAAACTCTCCTTGAATACCTTTAAAACTCCACCATTTCTACATTTCCCAGATTGAACTCCCATTTCGCTGCAAGCCTTTCACATTCCCGACCCTTGTAAACAACACCAGCCTCCAACCAGTTTCACAGCCAGGAACTGAGGGCCCATCTTCACACCTCTGTTTCCCTCACCTCCTATACTTAACCTGTGACCAAGTCCTTTATAACTTTTGAATCTGTCTTGTTCTCTCCACCATCACTACAACAGCTCAAGTCAAGAGACTCAGATGAGTGAAAAAATAATAAAACGAATAATTATCAAAGGTGTATTATAAACCAGGCAGACATTCTTTTAAAGCTTTACATAAATCATCTCTTATAATCACCCTATGTATTATTTCTCTAGGGCTGACATAAAAATTACTACAAGCTAAATGACTTAAAATAGAAATGTATTTTCTCCTAACTTTGAAGGCTAGAAGTCTGAAATCAAGGAGTCAGCAGGGCTGTGATCTTTTTGAAGGCTCTAGGAGAGGAACCTTTCTTGCCTCTTCTATCTCCTCGTGGTTCCAGTGATTCCTTGACTTATGACTGTATCACTGAACTCTCTGCTGTTGTCTTCATCTGGTCTTTTCCTCTTCATGTGTGGCTTCCTGTCTTCTGTTTCAAATCTTCCACCTTTTTCTTATAAGGATGTTTGTCTTTATATTTAGAGTCTACCTAGATAATCCAGGATGATCACTTCATCTCAGGGTCTTTAACTTAGTTACATCTGCAATCACAGCTTCCAGGGATTAGGAAGTAGGTTTTTTTTTTTAGGGAGGCAACATTTAACCCATTACCCTTTATGAAGTAAGAAGAGTTATTAGCCCCACAGGATGGATAGGGCAATTGAGACTTAAAGAGTGTAATGGACTTGCCCAATATCACACAGGTAACAGGTTGTAGGGACTTGAGATTCACACATTCTTTCAGAGGAACAATTTCAATATTCTTCTGAAAGGAGTAACGGTTTCAAGTTAAGTAATTCATCCCTTGGATGTCAATTATTCCTTCCTCAATCTACTTATTACTCTATTATTCTATACCACTAGGTATAGGATACACCAGCATTTCCACCTATAGGAATCTACTCTAGGGATAAATTTGTCACATCTGATGAAACTGTTCACTGCCACATCCTTTACAATAAAAGTTATTAGAAACATTCTTAATGCCCAGAAGTAGAAGATGGTTGAATCCATTATGGCACAGCCACACAATGGGATATCATGTAGCCCTATTAACATAAGGCTTGTCAAAATTAACACAGAAACAGAAAATTAAATACTTCATATTCTCACTTATAAGTGGGAGCTAAGCCTTGGGTACTCATGGACATAAAGATGGGAACAACAGATGACCAGACAGACGAGGGAAATGGTACTATGCTTACTACCTGGGTGACAGGATCAATCATACCCCAAACCTCAGCATCACAAAATATACTCAGATAACAAGCCTGCACTGTACCCCTCAATCTAAAAGTTTAAATTATAAATAAATAATAATAAATAAAATAAAACTTGTTTATAGTTAATAATGGAGTATTAAATACTTGATATTTACTGAGACTAGATCTTACGTGTCCTCACACACATCAAAAGAGGTTAATATGGGAGGTGATGGACAGGACAATTAGTTTGACTGGGGAAATAATTTCCCAACATATACATATATCAGAACATCAAATCTTACATCTTAAAGATATGCAATGTTTATCTACCAATCATACCTCAATAAGGCTGGAAAAATTTAAAAATACAATTAGGCATGCCTATATGCACTAGTATGGAAGAAATTAACTCAAGGTGCAAACAGTGCATATAAAATGCAACAAGTTTCTAAATAACACAAAGGAAACATATATATGCACTTTATATATAATTGAATATATAAAATATTCCTGGAAAGATAAGACAGAAATGTGTAACTATCTTTGAGGAAAGAATTGTGAGACTGAGTACAGGGAAGGAAAGAAGATTTAGTTTTCATTGTGAATTTTATTGTATTGTTTGACTTTACTTTGTGCTTGCATTACTTGAGAAAGAATATCCACGTGCTAGTTTTCACTGAATTTTCCAACTTGACTTCCAGCTGAATCTCATCTTTCACCTACGTTCTTGCTTCCCAGCTCACTGAGTATGTCCATGTTGAGTGTGTATACATGTGTGCATGCGCATATATCTAGTATTCTATCATTCTGGATTCTCATGTTTTCTACATGTGTAAATCCTGCCTCTCAAAAACTTGTTTGGTGCAGCCTCTCTGGTTTTCAGTGTTGGAACTAACCACTCTTCCTCCACACTTAAAAAGCCCCTGTTCAACCTACTTTGAATTACAGTTGGTTATGCTTGCAAGTTGGTTACCCTCATTAAATTGACTCCTAAATGGTAGTGTGCTTCTGGTTGGTCTCTATGCTCCCCAAGGTATCAGAAACAAAGCATAGCTGAATTCTTATCACTAACTGAAAAATATTAAGCGTAAGAGTTACCTAGAAAAACTGAAGTTTTCTATGATACCCAATTGTAAGAGGGCTAAAGGAAAATAGCCCAAATATAGGAATTCTTAGCAAAAAAATACCTAAAGGAACAAAGAAGATCCCCAAAGCTAAAAATTAATCCAATATTGTGCATCAAATTGGATTATTACAAGAGATGTAGGTGAAATACTTTAAATCCATAGTAGAGGTAAGAGAAGAAGAAAAATGACTTCAGTTATAATTCAGGAAAAATAGCTCTTGACATTTTTATTTGTTTGCTTGTTTTTAGCCAAACAAAACCTAGTTGCAAAATAGACAAACAGTGATTTGATCATAAAGCAGGCTACTTTTCAGACTGGGACTAACACCCACCTCCACCTCTGTTGCCTCCCCCACAAGCACTAAACATTATCAATGCAGCCCTCTCTGTTGCTTAATAACCACATTTTTGTGTGTGCAAAATTTCCCAAATCATATTATAAAATGACTGTAATTTATTTTTTGTTATTTACTTTTTACCATCATTTAAACTTATTTCCTCTTGTCCTTGTTGTTAAGGAGTATAAAGGGCCATATTACTCCATTTATTTAACTTTCACATATCCCAAAGCACTTCATAGTAATTGATTATATACCACTGAACCTTCTATAAACAGTAAAACCAATTTTAAAAATGTTTGTAGCATATTGCTATTCTGCTCTAATCTCAGGAAACAGGCATACCTATGTCAGGCCTAACTCATTTCTGTTGGCCTTGTAATAACATATGGGAAAATAAATATACAAAAATTTAAAAAAGTGGCAACAATTAAAAGTTTAACTTACTGTTAATGCTATGTCATATTCTTCAGCAGCTAAGTGTGCTAAGCCCAAGTAGTAACAGGCTTCCCCTTCCATCTTTTTGTCACTTCCTGAAGTGAAAATGTAAAAAAAATGACCAGGCATTAAAGAAATTGACTTATTGCGATAAGCAGAATCCTTTCAAGACAGTAGAAAATTATTTTTAAAAGTATGCAGTTTTATTAATAATCCCCAAAACCTAGCTGTATACTGAAAAAAAAAAAAAAAAGGCTGATGTAGACACAGTTTACCTGGATCACAGACATTAGAGTAAGATGTATTAGTAGTATAATTATGAGAGGTTTCCCTTTATAAACACAGCCCAATATTATCATTTTGACATTCATGTATAATTTTATACCAGCCCATCAGGTAAAGGCCTGCAGTCATCTGGCATAGCTGCTACTACATGCATAAAACAACTGATAATGGGTAACAACTTTAAATGGTGCACAAACATTCATACTCAATCACATGGACTGACATTCAGCTAAGTTTCCAACAGCAGATAATTCACAAATTAATGAATTTTTATTTTGATTATGTTCTGTTTAAGAGTCATTGATTAAAGTGTAGGTGAAAGTAACTGACAGAGCCTAGTTTCCTGGTACAAAATTCCATGTGTATTTTGAAATCCAAACACTTTATTAATCACTGGTAATACTTTTCATCTTTTTTTTCTGCAAGAAAGTTAGACTTTCTAATTCCTGTGATATCTTACTAATTTTATTTCAGGAATTAACCACTTTTTTCCAGAAGAAAAATGTGTAAAGTTATAATGTGTTTCCACATGATATACTTCATACCATTGGGCAAATATATAACTTGTTTATATTTAGTATATTAAATGTAACATTGGCTTCTAATGTGACTAACTCCTGGCTAATGCAAATGCTGAGTGATCTAACCTTTGTTTTTGGTCTTTGGAAAGTAAGTGATATGATTTTGATGTTTGTCCTTTCCAAATCTCGTGTAGAAATGTGATCCTCAATATTGGAGGTGATACCTGTGGAAGGTATCTGTTATGGGGGCAGATCCTGCATGAATGTCTTGGTGCCATTCAAATAGTAATGAGTGAGCTCTTGCTCCATTAGTTCACATGAGAGCTGATTGCTTTAAAGACCCTGGCATCTCTCTTGCTCCTTCTATCGCCATATAACATGCCTGCGCCCCTTTGACTTCTGCCATGATTGGAAGCTTCCTGAAACCCTCACCAGGAGGAGATGTTGGCACCATGCTTCTTGTACAGTCTGTGGAGCTTTAAGTAAAAATTAACCCCTTTTCTTCATAAATTACCCACCCTCAGATATTCCTTGGTAGCAATGCAAAATAGACTAATACAGTAATCATCCTTAGATTTATGAGCTCCACATTCCAACCATGAAGGATGTTAGCAGGAACAATATTTCATGCTGCATTCACTCTCACCACTCACCAAATAACCACTGATGAAGCAGCTGCTCTTTGAAGAGTTCGAGAAAATAGGATGGCAAATGCCAGTGACAGTACTTTTTTCTTCTCTAGTTAGTTTGCCGATTGCAGAGAATTATACCTTCAAGATCTCACTTTAGCTGAGTTGATGATGCCAGTGATCCAGCAGGGGGAATTTTAACTCTTATAATTCAGCTGGGCCCTAACTTTTTCTCTGCTATAGGTCTATGGGTTCTGGGAATAAAAGTGGGACTAGTGAAGGAAAAGACAGAATAGAAGAAAGAGGCTATGACTCTGTTGTGAATAAGATTAACAACAACCAGAAAGAAAAGGTTAGATGTAAAATTTTGGCACTACTAAAATCGAACGACATGTTAAAACTTATATTTTAAAAAATACAGACATAAAGAGAGATAAAATAATAAGGAATAACCATGTGGTAAGGTGTATGCTGACAAGTGTTCTGGGGGAAAATAGAGCAGGGTAAGGGGAATCGAGAGTGCCAGGCAGGGGTCCAGAGGACAAAGGAGGTTTCAATATTAACTATGGCTGTCAGAGTAGATACCATTGAAAAGGTGGTATTCACAAAAATGTGAAATTTAAAATACATAATAGAAATAAATTTGGGAAACTTGCATCCATGTGGAAATTAAAAACACTCCTAAATAAACAATAGGTCAAAGAAGAACACAAAGTAAGCCAGAAAATACCCTGAGATGGATGAAAATGAAAACACAGCAAGCCAAAATTTATGGGACACAACTAAAGATGTGCACAGAGGGAGGGACATTTACAGCTATAAATGTCTAATTTAAAAATAAGAAAGGTCTTTCCACCTTATAAAAGTAAAAAAAGAGGATACAACTCCCCTCAAATCAAACAGAGGGAAGGAAATAGGAAAGACTAGAGTGGAAAGGAATAAAATAGAAAATAGAAAAACTATAGTGAAAATCAACAAAACAAAAAATAATTATTTGAAAAAGTCAACAAAATTAACAAATGTTTAGTTTGACCAAAGACGAAAAAAGAAGAATTCCTTAAATTATTAAAATCAAGAATGAAAAAAGGGAAATAACTACAAACCTTACAGAAATAAAAAGGATTATAAGAGAATTTTGTGGGCAATTATATACTAGTGAGTTAGATAAACTAAATGAAACAGATAAATTCATAGAAAGACACAAACTACTGAAATTGGCTGAAGAAGACATCAAAACTCTGAACAAATTCGTAACAAATAAAGTAACTGAATTATTAATTTCAAAACTTCCCATGAATGAAAGGCCAGCCGGGCTCAGATGACCTCACTGGTGGATTTTTTAAAAATATTTTAAGAATTAACACCAATCTTTTATAAACGTTTTAAAAAATTAAGAGAAAACACCTCCCCAATTGTTCTATAAGGCCAGTATTATTTTGACATCAAACTAGATAAAGACATTACAAGAAAAGTATAAACTAATGTCTCCTATGAATATAGACAGAAATATCCTTAACAAAATTACTCACAAAGAAAAATCAGTAGCATATAAGAAGAATTATACACCATGATCAAGTGGAATTTAGCCCAGTGATGCAAGTTTGTTTCAACTTATGCTAATCAATCCATATAACATACCATATTCATATGATAAAAGACAAAAACACATGACCATCTCAATAGATGCATGAAAAAAGCACTTGGCAACATCCAACCCCCTTTCATGTTAAAAACCCTCAACAAACTTGGAATAGAACAGAACCTTCTCAACATAGTAAAGGGCATCTACAAAAAACCCTCAATATATATCATACTTCTGTTTAAAACTGTTGTGCTAGAGGTTCTAGTCACATAAATTAGGCAAGAGAAAGATAAGGCACACAGAAAGGAAGCAGCAAAACTATATTTGCGGATAACATAATCTTGTGTATCCAGAATCCTAAAGAATCCATAACAAACTATCAAAGCTAATAAATGAATTTAACAAGGCTGCAAACTGTAAGATCGATATAGAAGTCAGTTTCATTTTTACTTATAGGTAATGAACAATTTGAAAATGAAATTAAGAAACAACTCCATTTACAATAGCATCAAAAGCATAAAATATTAAAAATAAATTTAACAAAAGAAGGCAGGACATGTACACTAACTATAAAACATCACTGAAAGAAATTAAAGAATATTTAAATAAATGGACAGATATCCCATTGAACATGGATTGAAAAACATAGTGTTAAGATGGCAATATTCCCAAATTGATTGAGATTCAGTTCAATTCCTACCAAAATTCCAGGTCCCCTTTTTGTAGAAATTGACAGGCTGATCCTAAAATGCATGTGGAAATGCAAGTGATGAGAACAGCCAAAGCAAACTTGAAAAAGAATAACATTACAAGACATATTTACCTATTTCAAAACTTACTACAAAACTAGAGTAATAAAATCTATATATTACTGTAGTTGTAGGTTAGACAAGAAAGATCAAGGCAATAGCATTGAGAATCCAGAAAATAATGTTCACATATATAATCAAATGATTTTATAGAGGTTGTCATGACAATTTATTGAGAAAAGAATAATGTTTTCAACAAGTAGTATCAGTACAAGTGGATATCCACTTTCAAAATATGAAATTGTACCCTCCTCACACCACATATGCATGCATGTGAGTGCACACACATACACTTCAAAATAGATCATGAGCTTAAATATAGTTAAAACTATAAAACTCTTAAAGCATAGAAGTAAATCACTGTGTCCTTTGATTGGTAAAGCCTTCTTAGTTATGATATCAAAAGCAGGAATAGCAAAAGAAAAACTAGACAAATTGAACTTTATCAAAATTAAAAACTTGTGCTTCAATGAATACCATCAGAAAGGGAAAATAAAACCCACAGGAGAAAATATTTTCAAATCATATGTCTGATGAAAGACTTGTATATAAAGTATATACAGAATTTTAAAAACTCAATAATAAAAAAAAACAATTAAGACTGGGCAAAGAATCTGAATAAAAATTTCTGCAGAGAAGATATACAAATGGCCAAGAAGCACATGAAAAAAATTCTCAATGTTACTGGCCAACAGGGAAATGCAAATCAAATCCACAGTGAGATACCACATTACACCGACTAGGATGAGTATAATGAAGAAGATGAAAGTAACAGTGCTGGTGAGGAAGTGGCTAAACTGAAACTCTCACATATTACTAGTGGAAATGTCAAATGATGAAGTCACTTTGGAAAACTGACAGTTCCTCAGTAAATTGAACACAGTTATCACATAACCCAGCAATGCCACTCCTAAGCATATAATTAAGACCTTTGAAAAGTTGTATACAAATGTTCATTCTAGCATTATTCATAATGGGCAAAAAGTGGAAACAATTCATATGTCCATCAGCTGATGAATGGATAAAGAAAATGTGGTACAACCATGCAATGGAATGTGATTTGGCCCTATATGGTAGTTGAACCTTGAAAACCTGTTAAGTAAAAGATGTTGGCTGATGCTGCACTTGTGCCTTACACCAATGAACCCTAACAAAAGCGTTGGTCAACAGTGGGTGTCATACATTTAAATACTATGTAAACCGACTTTTTGGTAAGTGAGAGATGCTTTTTGAAAGAAGACCACTTGACAGGCTCTGGCCGTTGGAAGAGACCCAGGAACTTTCTTTCTTTGTGAACTACCTTAAAACTTAGCAAATGTGAACCTAAAATAAAATATCTCTTCCTAATCAATACATTCCTTTTCATTGAGATTCCATGCAACGTTCCATGTGACTAAAGTTTGCTGCTGAAATTGATCTAAGAGCTAACTAAGTGTTTACTCCTTTGGAGGAAGATATTAGACAACCATTTATTCAAAAGCAGTTCATTTAATGAGATACATCTTTCAGGGGGTAATTTTCTGTGAGCAGGTTGACTGATATTATTAAAAGAAGTTACAGAGAGACTAAGATGTTTATTTTTACTCTTTAATAAATCAAAATCACACTCAGAAAATCAGTCCAGCTCACTCTAAATAAGCCATCTATTATTTAATAAGCCAATTAATTAAATATATCCATGAGCTAATAAACTTTAGTTCAGGAGCATAACTTCTATCTTTTTCCTCCTTCATGGAAAGGCTACTCTATTAATAAATTACTATATGGTAACAAAATATCCTTGCATTTCACAAATTAAAAGCTTATAAGAATATGCTCCAATTTTTTTCTTTATCTTTTATACATACACAAATGATATAGACTATTAAAGATATAAGCAGCTCTCATAGAACCATTTTTACTGCTTTAAGTATGCGTATGCATCATTTGCGGATCTTGCTAACCTGAGGATCCTGCCACAGTAGGTCTGGGGTGGGACCTGAGACCCTGGCTGTTATAACATGCTTCTTGGCCATGCTGATGCTGCTGGTCCAAAGGCCACATTTTGAGAGGTAAGGGTCTAAAATACATTTCAGTCCTATTTTCCTGTTACAAATAACTAAATATGTATCATATTTTCCCTATTACCTGGCAATGGGGAATTTACAAACAATGAAAGGTCTCTAAGACTGCAAGGAATATACAACCACATACATACACGCACATGCACACACACACACTTAACTTTTGCAGATAATCTTACCTTCTCACTTTAGATTCCTTGTTTTACAACACTACCCCCAGTGGATTGTAATTTTGGAGATAAAGCTTTCAAGAAACTAATGGATTTCTTGTTGTCAGCACTAAGGCACCTCTGTTTTACAGTGAAATTTGAAAGTAAATTGATGGCATTTGTCTTTGCATTTCATAGGAAATAATCACCCTAACACTTGACAATTTTTACTCCACTCCTGGGAGAACCAGTGTTTACCCATTAAAGAAAGCAACGTGAGAGAGTTCTTTTCCACCCACCTTCTTTGGCTATTTCAGAAGCTTTTATTAGAATTTTGATGGCCTGTTTGTATTCTTTATTTTCCAACATTTTGTCTGAGAGTAATCTGTAAGTCCTCAGGAGACTCTCACAGGCCAACAAGTTGAGAAAGCAGCCTGTCTCATCCTTCCATATCCGTCCCTGAGTCAATTGATGGAATGCTTCATAATGCTCAGCAGCTTCCAGAAGCTGACCTGAAGAATAAAAGCCATTCATAAATATAAACAACAGGTCAGAACATATTTTCAGAAATTTTGCATACATTTTAGCTTTACTATTAAGCGGAGAAACACTGTGGAGGTTTTCTAAGGCTGAAGATGAATTAAACTGGGAAAGGAGCTATCTCTAATTGGACCTCAGTTTCAGCATGAATTCTGGCCAGTAGAAATGTACTGGGATTGCATATGTTTAAAGAGTGTGTAAAGGGCCAGCAATAATTATTAATAACAATCGTATTTGCTAATATTTATTTAACATTTTGTATGTCATGCACTCTGCTGTATGCTTTATATTCATTTCTCGTTTAATGCTCAGAACAATCCAATGGAGTGGGACTGTTCTGATTTCACATTATGGAATAGAAAGCCAAAGCTTGGTAAGGTTAAGAATTTTGCACAAGATGGCAAGTCGAGGGCTGTAGTATCCAGAAAATCTGACTTCAGAGCTGACACTCTCAACTAATATCCTCTACTCGTTTCCCAATAGATGGCGATTTCATCATTTTTTTTTTTTCTTTTCGAGACAGGGTCTCACTCTGTCATTAATGCTGGAGAGCACTAGTGCAATCATAGCTTACTGAAGGCTTGAAATCCTCCTGAGCTGAAGGGATCCTCCCACCTCAACTTCCCACTTTCATCATTCTTAAGAAAGAATGTATCGGTAAACTCCAAATTCAAATACTATGTATGGCTCCTTAAACAGCTTCTCAAAGTTTGACTGAACTTTCCAACAAAATTTTTGTATATGCTGTTTAGTTTTGGATAATTAGAATGTAACTACCTGCCTTTCTGGATTTTATCCTGTAATAAAATCCAAAATATATCCTCTCCAAGATAACACTCTAAATTAGCTTTAAGTAATTTCTTTCCTTAAACTATGAGCAAACATGTTTCTAAAAGAGTAGTTTGCAACTCAGCAAACTAAAATACAGCGGATTGTATTTTACTTGTTAATTGCCTCATGGGAATGCTAACAATATCCTGAAATGTAAAGACCCTTTTATGGCACTGGAGTTACATAATTGGAATTGATGGGAAGAACACTTATATCTAGGCACTCCAGCCATAGTGGTTAAGAGTGAGTGTGGGCTCCAAGCAGACACCCTGTTCCTATCCCAGCTTTCCCAGTTTTTGCTTAGCCTCAGGCTAATTACTCCCCTCTCTGCGCCTTACTTTATTCTTCTGCAAGACAGGATTACTGTGTAACTATTTGAGCTACTCTTGTGAGAAATGAATTCATGTATGTTCAATTATATGTTACAGAGTAGGTGCTCAATAAACACAGCTAATGTTACCTGTTGCTACAGTAATAATATCTTCAGAAACTCCAACCAGCAAATTGAAATATAGCCACCAACTTATTATATTTATTAGGTATAACTTACTCTTCCCCCAAAAAAAACAAAAATTAGTTGAGTCCCTCTAACAATAGTATCATGATATATTAAATTAACCTATGCAGTTTACATTAAACTCAATATCTTTCTGCAAATGAATTTCTTTGACTAGTGTGGGTTGGAGCTGCTTCCGTGACTATTGTATATCATTTCTTCCTATTAGTTGCATTGAATTTGTTACCAGAATTAGTATCAAAGAATGTACACAGAAATTAGAATGGTATTCTTAAAGAAAAACAAGCAGTGGTGGTGGATAATCAGTAAACAGACTGTAAAAAAAAATTCAGTAGACATGGACAGTATAAATCCTTGCTGAGCCATGCAGGTGAGCATGTCAGCGAAGATACATACAGAAAGGGCAATGTGTACTGCAGACTTGTTCATAAATTTGTATTACGAAACTTTCACATGATAGAAGACTGCAGGCCATAAGTATGATATTATAGAACCCTATCTCATTATATGAACAAGTGTTTATAATAAGTAAATATATTAGGAAACATAAAAAAATTAGAAAGCATTGTCAGTGTTACATCACAGAGGTAGGATGATGGGTAATAGCTGGTTTCTTTTCTGATTTTCTTTCTCTTGATTTTTTTTCTGTTTGCATATTAGCATTTCCTAAAGTTTTTAATCATCAAAACATGTTTGTTGTAAGAATATACAATGAAAGTTATTTAAGAAATAATGCTCAATCCCTTTTTCTCATTGATACAAATACGCAAGGTTGAAGTTCATGGCTCTAATCTATCGTTACTTTTAGCTGACATTTTTTTCTTGCCTTCCAGAAAAACAGGCATAGTTTTTCATCTCTCTCATGTAGCACCTCTTGCCAGAAACACCTTGCTCCAAATACCCATGACCCTCATTTTTTTAAAACTAGAATGGAGCATTGACATATATGTGTGTTATATTTCCTTTGTTAACTATATTTCTGCCTATGAAGTATAGCACTGTATCCCTGGAAAGATGTATACGAGAGTTCCTTTTCTTTTTTCATCTAGTGTCCATCTATTCATAAAGTGCAGACACATATTTCTTTTTGGCCATGTAAGTAAAGAAAGGGAGATATAGAATACTGTGAGAAAAACAGATAGTTCTAGAATAGATAGGGATCATAAAGGAAATGAAGCTCTGGATAACTCAATTAGAATTAGATGTAAATAAGGTATAATGATGTAAATAGCAAATCAGAACTAATATCCATCTTCAAAATTTGATCTATATGGGGAGAGAAAGGGGAGGTAGGGGAGGGTCAAGTAGGAAAAGGAAAAGCGGAAGAAATCAGGATGAAATGGGAGGAGGGAAAAGTGGAGGGAAGGCTGGGGCTGGGTCTTCAGCCAGACATCCTCCGTGCTACATTACTGAGTCTTGGGTTGCTGTTAAGTGTCCTGGATAAGGCTGTTCTAGCAGGAAGGAAGTGAGGATGGCCCTCAGGACACTGGTTTCAGCTGGTGAGTACAGAAGGCAACCTTGGGATGGTTAGAAATAACAGTAGTCTTTTTGGTTGAATTTGTTTTCTGCTAGAGCTTTGAGGGCTAGTATCAATGTACTACTTAGCTCATGGTTCTTGGCCAAAGGTCAGCTCTCAGAAGGGTCTATTTGGAGTCTTCCCTGAGGAATAAGCCTGAGATGCTGGGGTAAAAGAGAACAGGGACCGACTTTTCCCTGAAGGCCTACTAGGTGCTAGTCAAAATGCAAGACTTCTCTCTTCTCTACGCATTAACTTATTGAACATTCCAAAAGCTGGTGAAGTATATATGATTGTTGTTTTTTCGCTAAAGAAAAAACTGAGGCTCACAAAGTTTACATGACTCAAATATATGTCCCAGACTTACCGTAAGTGAAGATTAGGATTTAAACCCAAGGTCACCAAAAGCCCACGCAACGGGTTCCACCACATCAGATGCTAGTCAACAAATCAGAGTCAGGAAACTTAGGTGGAATGAATTAAATCCTCTGGACACGGATATCTTGTGTTAAACATAATGATCAAATTACATGATTGCTGGTCTCTTCTGGTTCTAATAATTCTCTGACTCTGCTCAGGCCATCACAGGTCACCTCTATGAAAAGCACAGATGTGAGCCCTTGATGTGCTTCTGATTGGTCTTTCTGAAGAAGCTGTTGTACAGCTAGGTATATCTGAATTTCCTCTCTTCTAAGCCATGTGGTGATACCTGTGGGGGGTCCTGGAATTCTGTGGGTACCCCAGACTCAGTCACCTGTGGCCTCATCTCACTATTCATGGTTTTACTTCCCCTTTCTACACCACTTTCCCACAAATGAGGTCAGTGGGGTCCTGATTAGTACTATTTTAAATGGAGGTTCCTACTACACAGAAGCAGTTTTCCAGTCCTTCTCATAAGTAGGGATTCATTTCTACAGGTACTTGGTGGCAGTAAATAAGCCAGCAAGAAAATAAACCAGCAAGGATTTGACTCAAATGACCACAAGCACACAAATGACTTTTCTGCAATTTCTAAAGGCTGGCCAGAATTTAAAGCACATATTATGATATAGTAGCATGTTTGATTTAAAAATATTTAAAGATATGCCTATGCTATTAAGAGAGCATCATAATTTAAATATGCAAGCATATTTATATTTTCCTTTAAGCATGATTAACAATGATATGATTTCCATCCAATTTCTATTTTCAACTGTGAATTGGATTTTTTAAATTACCTTATTTTCTGAGTAAAGGTTCTGATATTAATTGAGACTAGATATTTATTAAGATATAATGCATACTGCTTTTAACTGAAAATTTTAAATTCAATTTACCTGAGAAAAATGTTGTAAAAGACCTCAATATGGTGATCATTTTGACTAAGCTAAATACAAATATCAATGTAGATAATGAATCAGATTTTCTAACATGGCTAATAGCATTCCTTTATAACATCTACAAAGTGTTCACATTTAGTCTATCTTTTGGCACCAAATAAACTTTAACATAGCAGGATCCAGAACTCTGATGTCAATCTTTTAAAAGGACATGTGTTTCAGTGTCCAAGGACTGTCCTCCTCTGGAATTATCAAGTGTTGACATTATTTTACCTCAAGGAATAGGGACAGGAAAAAGAGGAATAATTTTACCAAGGTATCACAAAGACAAAAGCTAACACAAAACGGGACAAAGAAAGAAGTCCTGGGGACTATTCACAGCGATTAAAGTCTTTGTAGGGGAAAGTGAGTTTTATCATGGTGCACCAGAAATCACCCTCAAATCTTCATCATCACTGCGAGTAACCAGATCACAGTGGTATCCACAGTAAGGAAGACATACTAACTGCTGAACTAAATGCCTGGTGTGCATGGTGCTATACCAAGCAAAAGTCTAGATAGTCCACCACCATTTCAGGTAAACCAGGGAAGAAAATAGAGCCAAAATGTTGTGTTAGAGACTGGGGATGGCCCTCCACAAATATCCTTAGTGGTCAATTTATTTCAATATAGGAAGTAGGATCAGAAAACACATCTTAGGAGAATGCTGGGAACAACTGCATCAAACGAGAGCATCCAGGTATGAATAGAAGGGGCCTACGTCCCGGCTTTCTTCAGTTTTAACAATTATATGACACCTACATAAACAATGAGGAGTTTGGGATGCATTCATAGTTGTTCACCTAAAGGAAAGAGCACTCAAAATAAAACTACTACAAGGGAGTTTTACTTTATCTAAAACCCACAAAAAAAAAAAGAAAAGAAAAGAAAAAGAAACCCATCTGTTTATTTAAAAATACAAACAAAACCCAAACAATGGTATAAACTACAAAATGCTTGGTAGGATGTTAAGACAAACATGATGTAGAGAAAATAAGATTTTATATAGTTGGGTATTATCCAAATTGTTGCTTACCCTCTTCCCTGCACAACATCTCCGAAAGTTTATAGATATTTGTTGTATCACAGCAGATGTCTAGAACAAATATTAAGCAAAGGAGAATGTATATGATCTCTCCCATTTTAGTTTTTTTTTAAAGTAGGAAGATTGACTAGATATTAACACAAATGGGTTTAAATGTGAAGCTGCCATAAAAGCAGGAACATAAATGTAATTCTCCCAGCCGCTATTTTGATGCACATTTTTGATTCCATGAATATTTTATGAAATGGCCCAAACTAAAGCCATATAACATTCCTGCATTACTGATGCTTGCGCCCGTAAGCTACGAACATTAGAGGCATGATTGAGTGCATTAAAATGAACTCATTCAGCAGTGCATTGATTACTTGAAGGGGGAGGGAAACAAAAAAAGAAAAAAAAAAGGAAAAAAAGAAGTTGCTCCACTTAAGAAAAGAGCACACAAATCTAAAGTTTGCAACACGATAAGGGCAAAAGCAAGTTTCAATAAAATAATATCTCATAAATACAGCATGACTCTGTCCAGATCTGACATTAATTAGACAAGGTGTTAATTATGTCCAAAGATGGCTGCTGGTTTTGTTCAGGTAATTTAAAATGTCACAATCTCTAAGACGCACAGACTGGTCTGTTTTAGCTCCATGCATCAGCAATTCTGAAAATAGCTAATTATTTCCTTTTCTATCGACTTGTACATTTGCCAGTAAAAACAATGCTGCAGAAACAATTGCATGAAAATAATCTGACAGATCCATAAGACCTGTTTCTTCAGCACCACTGGGATAAGTCTTAAGCATATTTAGTTTTAAATCGGGCAGATTTGCTGAAGACTTTAGGGAATATTCCACTTTAGTTTAAAACAACGACCTAAAGGAACAATAAAGCTTTATGTATATTATATTACATTTGAATCTGGAGCTACTGGACATCTTTGGTGTAAATTACTATTCTGTACAATATAGAGATAAAATCTGCTAGAAGCAATATTGAACAGTAGCAAAAAGAGAAAAATGTTATTGCCCCTTTGTAAAAACAAAAGACACTGCTTCCCATTTCAGCTTAACTGCATGAACAAGTCATATTATCTTTAGCTTTTTACATTCAATTATGATAATTATAACAGCACTACACATGCTGAAATAGTTAAGGGCTTGCCACACTTCCAACGGAAACTATCACTTTCAAGGGTTTATCTCCTGTCACAAGAGATTTGTTGTGCACTATAACCTACTGCACACCATTGCAAAATGGAATGCTGGAAAACAAAGATTTTGTTCTGTGATTCAATAGCATCCCTAATAAACTGAGAAGAAAATGTGCCCATAACTTGCGAGTGGCTACTTTTAGACATTTAAAATAAATTTAAGATGCTATTTTAAAAACGGAATCCTCTCTTTATCATTTGGAGTGCTGATTTCGAGTGGACGTTATAGGAATGCTACCACACACCAGTTAAAAAGTATCGGTCATATTGACCAGACAATGCAAAGAATCCCACATAGATGGGTTTGAGAGAACGTCACCCACGGTTATATAACTGATGCTGGGGAAATACAATATAATTTTTTTAAATCCAGAAAATTTGCCTAGATCTCCAAAATATTCTGACAATTCATTATCAGTTGTTGCTGTTTATGATTTTAGATAGCTGAATTGTGGCCAGTGCACAAGTCTGACTGCTCTTTGTCAATAGACCTCCCACAGCTGGTTTCAATCTAAGTTTTGTAATTCCTAAGGATCAAGCATTAGGCAGCTTCACACTTAAAATAGCATAATTGGAGGTATCGAAATTACTCAAAAATTTTGTTTTAAAAATGTAACGTGTATAATGTATAAAAAGTAAAGAATTAATACTAGCCATTATGAACCTTGTATAGTTGGTAGAGTCAACTATTTTCTTCATATAATCAATTGTTTAATGTTCTCACCTTATCTTAAAATACTAAGTAAAACGTGTAGATAGGTGTAAAAGTCTGAGGAGAAATAAAGTTAATATTGACATTAGATCAACTATTGAATAATAGTTGCACAGGCCTTAATCAATAATGTAATTTTTACTCGAATTACATATTGCTCATGATTTTATACAAACCACATTCAATTTGATTTGTATATGTTTATGTGAGCAAAGAGAAAGGCGTGGAAGCATCTATGCCAAAGTATCAGTATTGATTATTAAAGATGGTGATGAGAGTGAGGAGAGTTAACTTCCCCGCTCCACTTCTTTGTTTTGATGGATGATTCACATGTTATTTTGGATATAACAAAACCCAAAAACTGAAGATAAGGTATTTAGGTGAGTCTGGAGGGAGAGAAATAATGTTACTTGAACTTTACTATGTGCCAGGCATGATACTAGCTGCTGCTGCTGCTGCTGCTGCTGCTGCTGCTGCTGCTGTGTGTGTGTGTCTGTGTCTGTGTATAACCTGAGTTCACTCACCCTCAAGTGTTAGTATATTTTTGAGATGAGGAAACTGAGCCTCAGAAATTATCTTGCCTAAATTCACATACACAGTAGGTGGCAAACCAATGTCCAAAGTCCACTGTGGCTTTACTTCTTCAGGGTCATTTCCCTTTCTTAGAATATGGGTCAAATACTTAACTTCAAGGTCAGAGACCAAGGTTTGGCCGTCAGCCCCAGTGATATCATTGGACACTGCTTCTGAGCTTCCTTTCCTTAAGAATTCTGAAGCAAGTATAACTCTATCAAGCTCCAGATGTGGATGCAATCCGTGCGGAAACAATTGTCAACACCTTGCTGAGTGACTGGTGATTCACAGACATCCAGTAACTTTTCATGTAGAGTTATCTAGTTTCTTTTTTTTTTCCTCCAAGTTTGCCATTTGTTGTGAATCTGGACAGTCCTTTTACAGAGAATACCTTAAAATTTAAATGCTAATGAGTAATATCACTTTTTCAGATTAAATGCCAGTTGAGGCACTAATTGGAAACAGCACACTTCATTCAATTCTAACACAATAAATAATCCTTCCACTCCTGGTCAGTACCTCTGAAGAGATATTTTAGGGGCAGTGTCTCTTCTTAGAGGAAATACCACCTCCTGAACAGTTTATTCAGTGTAGCAAGAACTGTGGGCTTGGTGCAACTATTCAAGACCTCCTTGCAAAGCTTTGAAAAAAGAAAAATCTGCTGCAGAGAAGGCACCTTTGAATGAGGCTTCCTCTCAGTGCTACTCGTTAAGCAGTAAATAATTAAAACACCCTGAAAAAGACAGGTAAAATACAAGCAGCAATGTCAGTATCACAGACATGAAAGAGAAGAGGAAGAAAACGAATTGAAAAAAAAGAAGCAATGAAATAATTCATTTGAAGCTCTAATAAAGTTTCATTTGCAGTCTTGTTTAAAGATATATCAGACTTTAGGGATGTAACCTAATTACATTTTTATTCTAAATTCCATTCAAAGATCTTGGACTTTGATTCTTTAACATAGATCAAACATGGTATAATTTTCTTGTGGCTATCAATACTTAAAAAGGATCTCTTCATTAAATACTATAAGGTCTTATGAACATGTACACATAGTAGATGAAGAATAAACTGACATGCCCCAAAAAGTGACAATTAATTTATGTAGAAATAGTAATGCTAATCCATTACTTTAAAAAAGTTTTTAACTATCAAATTCACTTTTATTCAAGTATAAAGTGACTCCGTTTCTAATATTGGTCTAGTCAGATGCAGCTTCGAAAATGTTTACTGGGGCTGGCTTTCTAAATCCATTCTTGGAAATTACTCTGAAAAGCGAAGGGGGCACGTAGTAGTAGTGGGAAGGAGTTAGCCTCGAAATCACACAGACATTAAAAAGGAAGTGCTTTCAAGAGACTTGAAGTTTGAGTGTTAGTGAAGGGTATAAAGTCATCAATGCTTACACCTCCATGTTTTTACTAGGAAGACTGAATGGAATAATGTGTTTGCTCTTCCAGAGAATCTTTTTAGAAAAATTTCTTCCACAGGGACTTTTAAGATGCAAATTTGGAAGCAGTTTACAAATGGGGGAACATAAACGAGTAGGATTTCTTTTTTGACTATGAAAAGGAAATATGCTTCCAATGAACTTGGTTAGTTGTACCAAAGGTGTAACGAGATTGGAAAGTACACTAAAATTTAAACACCCAGATAGAGAAACCTACAGAGCGCTTTGGACATGACTCAGCAGCAGCCACTGGGAGTTCTTGCTGGAGCAGTTTGTTTGTTTTTTAATTTAATAAGATGTCCTTTATCAGTGTATGCCATTTTCTCTTGCAACACCCTGTACCTAAAGGGGGCTTTATTGTTACAATTCTTAAAATATAATGGTAATTTAAGTAGAAAATAAGAGTTATTTAAAACCAAAAATAACCATATTATGCTTGTCAAAATCTATTCATAGCAAACAAAGATGTTATTAAATCACTATTTTCGGAGTATGAACATAATGCCAGATTTAGAAAGGCAGAAGAAAATTTTAACATTCACTCTATTCAGGGTGATCAGCTCATCCAAATTTACCCAGGACTTTCCTGGTTCTAGCAACCAAAAATCATGAGTCTTGAGAACCCCCTCAGTCCCAGGCAAATTAGGATGGCACCACCCTGCAACTGATCCAAAATAGCAAAAGATTTTGAAAATGTAATGCAATAAAGCAAAAAAAAAAGGATATTTAGCAAAATAAAATGCAATATAAGTTTACTTATTTTGAGAGCAAAAATATATTGGTACGAATGAAACGATACAGGAAAAATCTTAAGTATCGTTGACAATACCATTGATCACTCAAAATGTACTTAATTTGGTCAAGTTTCATTCTACCGCTTTATATATCCATGTATAATTTTTACACAGTTCTAAAGAATTGAATACAATTTTTCTACTTATCTAGATCATTTTATTAGAATGACATTCCATATTAGTTATTTTAATAATTGTATTTTAAAAGGTTGTGCAATATATTTTGGGGGGATATACACTTTAATCATCTATCTGTCTAGTGCTCAGGTATTTAGATTACTTCTTTTCTTTTCTTTTCTTTTTTTGTTTTTTGAGACAGTCTCACTCTGTCGCCAAGCTGGAGTGCAGTGGCACGATCTTGGCTCACTGTAACCACCTGGGTTCAAGCGATTTTTCCTGCCTCAGTCTCTCAAGTATACTTCTTTATTATAAGAAATGTTTTTAACTATCTTAAGATTTTTAGAACTGGAATTGATAGATGAGGGAGTATGGCAAATTTTATGATTGTTACATTAGTGCAAAAGTAATTGCAGTTCTTGCATTAAAAGTAATGGCAAAAATTGCCATTACTTTTGCACTAACCTAACCATTTACCATATTACTTTCCAAAACCATTTAAATGATTCACATTATCATGAGCAGCAAAACACATGTGTTACTTTAAGAAATCATGATTACTTCTTCCCCCCCATTATAAGAAATGTTAAATGGTACTTTACAATTATTCAGTTTGATTTTTAGGAAGTTGGTTATTTTTCTATATATGCATTACTTACCATATTTCATCTTTGGTGAATTTTCTGTATTTTTGCCATTAAATTATAGTTGCCAACATTTTTCTTACCAGTTGATGGACACTTTACATAAAATATAACTACTAAATCTTTGTTATATATAATGCATATAAAGTTGATTTTTATCTTTTTCCCTACCTCCTGCCCTATATCTAAATACTGATGTGGTCTCTTCTGCTGTAAGGTCTGATAATCATCCTTCTTTTCAATTTATTCAGTCACATACCAACCCACTGTCTTCACCAGTCTGAATGCCTCCCATATCTTCCTTCTGCTTTTAGTTTCCTCTATGGAAGGTTATCTCACCCATACTTGCTGAACAGCCAGTTCATATGACTAAACACCTGTTATAATTCCACCCAACCTTGTCTCTTCCCACTGACTCAGTTTGCTAATCTTTTTCTCTTGAACTTTGCCCTCCCCATCTATTAACCTTCATGGGTTTAGTTTTCTTGTAAACCCATTCTTTATAAAGTATAATCTGAATAGGCTAAAATGGCATCAAGGATTAAGTAATGAGGGAGTTATCTGGACCCACTGACAGAATGGAATACTCACTGAACACGACATGGGAAGCTTGGGCTAGGGTAGGGCTAAGAAAGCCTGATAAAGGCAATGGCCAGAACTGTTAGCAAATGAAAGAGAACATTAAAAAGGAAATATCATTTTTTTTAATTTATAATTTTGTCTGGGTCAGTCCTATCTCAGAAGCCTTTTCTTATCATACTTTTGATAAACTAAATAAAGAACAAAAAAAAAATCCAGAAGGTCAACTTTGTAAGGTCTCTGCTGAGCAAATCCTTGCATAAGGAGACGGTGTAGGGTAGTGGAAAGAACACTGAATCTAAGCTCTGAAGACACAGGTTCCCATTCCAGCTCTGACATACTTTAGTTACCATTTAATTTTATTCAGCCTTAAAAAAAGAAGATAATTTTGTAATATGTGACATGGATGAACTTTGAGGACACAATACGAAATGAAATAAGCCATTCGCAGAAGGACAAACACTTCATGATTCCACTTATTTGAGGTATCTAAAATAGTCAAACTCATAGAAGTAAAGAACAGAATGGTAGTTTCCAGGGGCAGGAAGGAGGGGGAGATGGGAAGTTGCTAATCAATGCTTATAAAACTTCAGCTGTGCAAGATGAATCAGTTCTATGGATCCTCTGCATAACTTTATGCCTATAGAAAACAACAGTTATTTGAGAACTTAAAAACCTTGGGAGGATAGATCATATTATGTATTCCTACCACAATAACATTTAAAAAACTAAGAAACAAAATAACTTCTTAGTATCCTAGTTTCTGTTTTCTTAAAATGAGGATGATATGCATACATGGAAAAAAATACTTAGTCTCCATCAATACACCTTCTTATCTGTTACTGCCATTCTGTAACTTGTAGATATATCTGACTTGTTCTATGTTTGTCTCAATGTTACTGTTAAATCGGTAGGAAGAACCATGTGTAGAGATTTTGTGTTTATTGGTGCAGACTGTTGTGTCTATTTTTGTAGAGTATGACAGGGAGAGGGGAAAGGGCCTGATATGGATATTAGGAGCTATGGATTCAAGTCCAGTGCCACCTAAAAACTTATGGCCATGGCAAAGTTGTTCAATTACAGTGCTTCAGCTTAATACTTATCTAAGAAATTAGGGTTTGGACTAGATTACTTTGAAGATCCAATATGGCTCTAAAATTCATTTGTCTAAAAGAACTGAACATAAATTCTCAACCCAATTTTAAACAATTGAGGACTATTTTGCAATTTGCTAACTCCATCTCTACCTGTTATTCCATAGAAACAAGGTTTTCCTGACCCTTAGTGCCACCCTTGGAACATCTCTCCTTGGACATCAATTTTTAGGGACTGTAAGCACTATGAAAAATTAATTGCCAGAGAACAATTCTTCCTTCTTCTATTTCCCACCCAAGCTACTACTCTTCAAAGTGTTACCTCATTTGTATGCAGTAGCCGAGCATCAAAGTGGAACAATAGGGACAGGTAGAAAAGCCTTCACACTCCCTGAGACAAAGAAAATATGTGCTGAGGAGGCACTGCACACACAACAGTGATCTTACCACTTGGAAAGGCAATGGGGAAGTCATTAATGGAGTAAACCTTCCCCTCTCTGTATGTGTTTAATGTTCTGAGGAAACAGATAAGAAAATCTTCAACACAAGTGGAGTAGGTGGTTTTGCTTTTCAATGAAAAACACAAGTCCCAAAGAAGAATAGTTTAAAGTTTTCCTAGATGGCTTCGTGGTAGATTTGCATCCTCTGTGCAGAACTACAGAGAGAACTTGGAAGACATAAACAATGGAGCAGAGACAGGACCAAGATAAAACATTAGGAGTTAAAGGGAAGAATGAGATGTGATGAAGAGAGACGCTTAGGGAAGGCAAAGGGCTGCAGACCAGTTGGGAGGCGTTAGGTGCGTTCACTAACCTAGAGCTTCTCAGCCCTGCTGCCCTGGGCTTCCTACACTGGTCTCCTGAGGACATTTTCTATTTTAAGCGGGGATTCACTGAAATTGCTGCTTGTGGACCTGACACTGGGTTACAACAGTATAGCTAACTCTTCCTAGCCGTGGAAGAGACAAGAGAAAGCAGCATTTGGGCCATGTGCCAAGCAGAGCACTAGACACTTCACTTTTCACATTTACTTTCAAAATAATTCTCTGAAGGACTAGAATTAATTTTTTTTCTAATAATTAAAGAGAGGTACAAGGAGGTTAATATTAGGCTCCTTCTCTGCCTTTCATACAGTGACATCTTTCTCCTCGTAATTAGTAAATAATTTGACACACAGAGTTTTTAATGACTAATCATTTTTTTTATGACTGATCTTTCAATAAGCATTAAAGCACCAATAGAAATCAGAGCTAGAGATGAACTAAGAGCAGTAGCATCTGCTCCAACTCCCTCATTTTAGAGCTGAGGAAAGCAAGATCTATAATAATTAAATAACTCACCTAGATGTATATAACTAGCTAATGGCAGTGTCAAAAGAGAATCTAGGTTTACTACCCAGTCTAACACATTTTTCCACTGCGAGACTTGAGTGAGGCTCAAATGTCATCTTAAGTAACAAGGCCAGGATAGCCATTCAGTATCTATCAGCTCTCCTTAATTTAACCCCTGCATATGAACTTGCAGGTTTCTAATTTATTTTTATTCAAAACTTGCATCCTTTATTTTTAATATCCCTTACTGCCTAAAGACCATTCAATCCATGCTTTTAATTAACATTCCCCCACCCCAAACAAATTCTCTACCTCATTAACAGTGTTGTGATTAGATCTAAAATAGTTCTTAATCCTCATGATTATATTTTACCAGCTGTAAAAACCTTCTGTCTCTTTCAATACTTTGTGATTCAATGAGATTTTTAAAATTAGCTAGTTTTAAAAAGTGATAAAAATATTTTTTAAAATTATAACTAAAAAACAATATAAGCACAAAGTAACCAGCTCTAACAGTGTGGAAAGAAATAATAAGTCTCCCCATCATTTCACATCATCAATGCCCTCCTCCAGAGGCTTTCCTGGTTAAGATTTTGTGTATTGGATGGGTTTTAAATCCTCTCAACAGCACTTACATCTGTATTAATTTTTAATAAAATGAAAGAGAAAATAAAATACCACACTAAAAACTGATATATCCTTTGCATTTCTTTTAGTTATTAAGGCTGTTTTTCTAATAAACTGGCAAATGCTATTCCATGACAAATAAGAAATTAGCATGAAATTTCAATCAATTTTGATGTGACATCTTTATATTAAATTATATTTTTACCTTTTCTGGAGAACTGAATATTGCGATAATCAACCTCACTTCAAATGTCAAAGAATACAGTCATATCTATAATGAAATATAGAATGAAGTAAAAAGTAAAAATCTAGAAAAAATTGTTTATATGAGATATTAGTTTTGAAAATCATCTTTTACTATTTTAGATAGTATTTAATTGATCATCACCTACATAATTGTTCTATATGATGTAGAGTTTAAAATAAAGAAAGTAGAGTTTAAAATAAAGAAGAATTAAAATTCTCGTATATATTGAATCACATCACTCCACCATTGGTATAGTTTTTTTTTTTTTTTTCCCTGAAATAACATCTTTGGTTACTTAAATAAAAACACTGACATCATTATTAGTTTCCTGGAGCTGTCATTAAAAAAGCACACAAACTGGGTGGCTTGAACAACAGAAATTTATAGTCTCGCATTTCTGGAGGCTGGAAGTTCAAAATCAAGGCATGGGGAAGGAGAGATTATTCCTTTTGATGTCACATTCATAAGTACTGGGGGTTAAGAGCTCAACACCTTTTAAAGTTTTACAATTCAACTCATAATAAATATGGTTGAAGAACTTCTCTAAACTGAGAAAACAAGAGTACCACCAATGTATAGGGTAGTTGTCCTGTCTTACTTGTGGAGCTGTAAGAGCTCCCAGCCCCAACATGAGAAGTAGGGCAAAGCATGAGCAGCATGACAGAAGGCTGAGGGCTGGGTGTAGAAAGGCCCACCCTACCCAGCAAAGAGATTACTAGAATCACAGACACCGTTACAAGTTAGGTGCATGTGGGAGCCTATGACCATGAGGAACCTGAGGTAAAGCAGAGAGGAGAGAGGGCCAAAGACAAGCTGTGTGTAGGGATAGTCATCAGAACCTTCACAGCAGGAACGCTTCATTTGAGATCTGGCTTCTATGATTGGGACTCATGCCCAGATTGCTGGACATTCCCCTCACACATACAGGGCCTGGGCTTTGTGGGATAGAATCCATCACTGGGAAAGCTATCACAAGACAATGGGTTTGCTCCGCAAGCCAGAAAATTCTCTGGTTTATGCACACTTCAGCCTGTTTTTTTTACACCATCGGGAGCAGAGTTCAACTCATGTGGTTGAATTCGGTGGTCTTTAACTAGTGAGGGAGCCACTGGAAGAGAGATCAAATCAAAGATGAGGTCTAATGGTCTGGCACACAGTGCATTCATGAATATGGAATACATAGAGAGATCCAGAGGCAAAAGTACAAGAGAAGGAAACCAGACTGGTGATAGCAATGATGATGAAGGGGCTCAGAATTTGATTAGTCAAATTTCCAGATCGATGCGTAGAGCAGAGCCAGAAACTCTATCCTAAACTAGTTGTTCACAGTGACTGTGCTTTGTCCTGATCAGTTCTGAAATGTGTTGCAAGTAATTTCTTACAGCAATAAACCAACAAAGTTTTAAAATGATTTACTTTTTAAAATATATAATGTTGATTTACCATTATCCATTTTAAAAAGTGTTAATTACACTGGTTTGATTTCCAGTGTGCTTTCTAGATGGGTAGAAAGGCTATAGAGCAATAGGTAGCACATAACCTTCATCCTATTTTACTTTGACAGTAGTCAATAATTAGTGATGGTGTTTACTTCTTCTGCTTTGGGGGGCAGTGTTTGTCTACATCTCAGAATTCTCATAGGTGTATTATCTAAGTCAATGCAGACAATCATATTTGTTGCTGTGACAGAAAAGGTTGAAACCATCACTGTCATGTACAACATCAAGGCTCTGATGCTAGGCAGCTGGAAGATAAAACACAGGATATTAGAAGCCCACAGACATTGGGTAGTGCTGAGATTATAGCCATGAGCCACCGTGCCCAGCTATGTGCCATTTTATTACTTTTACAAATCGTACATGTGCAAAGACAAAATATGTCTTTATATATGTCCTTGTCTTCTTATCTGATTATTTTTTAGAAGTGGAATATCAGGGATAAAGAATGTAAACATTTTTAAGGCCCTTGATACATATTCCAAATTATATGCTAGAAATGTCAAACTAATTTATCCTATCACCAGCAGTGTAAGAAGCATACTTATCAAAGCTTTGCAAGTTTTAAATGCTATGCTGAACAAATAAATAGACAACTTTGATACCCCCACATTGGAATTTGGTGCATGTAGTCATTCACATTATTGTACTTATCAGAAAAGAAGTTTGACTCTTCCACTGAAATGCAAGCCGCTTAATCAAGGGGCCATTAATATCTTCTTCAGCTACTATTCCCAGCATTAGCTCAGTGCCTTGCTTACAGTTAGGAACACAGTAAACATGTGTTTAAAAATTACAGTGAAAAGTGGCATATGTTTAGTGCTTAAATTAGTGCTTTTAAAATTATCAGTGTTGGCTTTTTTCTCATGCTTTTTTACCTGGCTGAATTTCTTGGAATTGTCTCTTAATCTATTTACCCATTTTTCTACTGGTATGTTAGTCGTTTTTCTCACCAATTTGTAAATGTTCTTCATATAATAATAATATTAATCCATTATCATGTTTGTTTCAAATATTTCTCAGCTTTTGTTAACTTTAACTATATGAGGTCTTCAATAATTTTTTTTTTAAGTTCTATGTCAAATCTCTCAAATTTTGCTTCTTATAGAGGAAATTCCATTCCTCTAGCCTCATGTTTCCTTGAGGGGACTTCCTCTCCCCTTCATTCTTCACTTCTCATCAAGGGAAGAGGCAGGAGATATCTGACTGGTGAAATTCTCTACTCTCATCTTCTCTGGACACAGGTCTCAAGGAGGGTGATCTTTGAACTCCAGGGGGAAGTTCACAGGAGCAGGCATAGAGCTTGTAAGAGAGCCTGCCCTTGACTGTCTGCCAGTAGCTAGGAGGTTAAGATTAATTCTAGAGGGGGAGAGAGACTCTGATTAGAACAGATTAAAGCTCTATTCTCTAATCAACCTTAACAATTATGATCTGTCTGACTCCTTTGTTTCTTATGAATTTGTTTTATACTTGGAGCAGAGAGGATATAATTATCCCTCAATAAACCTCATCATTTTACCTTGTGCTTCGTTCAGTTGTTTTTGTTTTGGAGGTCTTTCTCATCTAAAATTGCATAAATATTACCCCATATTTTCTACTTGTTTTTTATAGCTTACTTATAAAAGTTTCTCATAAAATTCATTTTTAAAAATAAGACAGAGAAGTAATCAACATTACTGTAAAAGGGTAAATATTAAAAATGAAGAGAAAAATTAAAATCATACTTAATTTTATACTGTGTAGCTTCTACTTCCAAAATTACTAATATGCATTTTTTTGCAAACTTAACTTTATGTTTAATTGATTTAATTGTTTACTGTCAATTTTTTTTTAACATCAGCATTTCTCTATTCCTGAATTTTTGACTCATTTCTTGTTGGGCTCCAGAATATGATATACTGTATTCATAGTGCAGTTTCTGAACATTACATTTTTTTTTATTTTACTTTAGGTTCTAGTGTACATGTGCAGGTCATGCAGGGTTGTTGCATAGGTGCATACTACATCTGGCATTTCTCCACATGTCATCCCTCCCCACCCTTCCCACCTCCCTCTGTCCTTCCCCTACCTCTCCCAACAACTGCCCCCAGTGTGTGATGCTCCTCTCCCTGAGTCCCCATGCTTTCATTGTTCAACACCTGCCTATGAGTGAGAACATGTGGTGTTTGGTTTTCTTGAATGTTGCATATCTAAGAATGTTTTCCTGTTATTTCACCTAGGAACCAGAATTTAGCTTTATAGCCCTCAATTCTTAACCATACAGTGTTTCAGCTCTCTTTTCTCTCTCCTCAAACTTTGTAGACTTGACTTCTTTTTATCTGCTGGCATTTATTGTTGCAAAGGAGAAAGTTGAATCCTTGTGTAATTTTTATTCTGATGCAGGTGATCTGTGTTTTCTCTTTGGATACAGGTAGGAGTCTCTCTTTATTTGAATATTCAAAAAATTCCCAAGGATTTATCTAGCTATAGATCTCTCCTTATTGTGACTGGAGCATGAAAAGCTATTCTAATGTGTATATTCAGACTTTTGGGGGATGTGAGAAACAAGAATGCTTTCTTAAAACATACTTGATTATTGCCTTAGTTCCAATTATTATGCATTCTTCCTCAGGAACTTCCGTATTTGTCATCTTCTCTCATTGTTTTCATTTCTTAGTTCTTCCCCTGCAACTTGAGATCATTATTCAAGTTTTTCCTCAACATCACAGAGTCAATTTTTCATTATGTCAGTTTCACTCTTTCTCTACCTTTTATCTTCATTTTCCCAAGACATCATATTGAAAGTCTTCCTGATTTTATCTGGTGCTCATTCTCATATCATCTGGTTCTATCCTTATGCCTTTCTGGTTTCTACTTTTGTCTTTGTTTTCTAAAACTATCACTTTAACAGGTTTATTCTTTTTCCCAGGTTAAGCCTCAGGAAATATGCTTAGTTTTCCTTTCATCTCCTACATCAGGCATCCCCAAGCTATGGCCCGGGGGCCGCATGCAGCCCCCTGAGGCCATTTATCCAGCCCCCCACCGCACTTCAGGAAGGGGCACCTCTTTCATTGGTGGTCAGTGAGAGGAGCACAGTATGTGGCGGCCCTCCAACGGTCTGAGGGACAGTGAACTGGCCCCCTGTGTAAAAAGTTTGGGGACGCCTGTCCTACATCCCTCAGTTAGGAGGATGCTCTTTAGTTCTGGCATTTAAAGGCAAGCAGAGTGGACAGTCCGCCCTTGGTTCTACTCACTGACCATGTGATGCTGGTGGAATCCTCTTCTACTAACAAAAGGTAGGTGGTAGTTGGTAAAAATTATCATGTTTACCAGGCATTCTTCTAGGGCTGATGTTTGTTCTTCGCTTACTTTAATCCATTATATCTCTTCTACTCTGGTCAGTTCTTGAAAATACCTAGTCTTAGAGGTGAAGCTCTTTTGAAGCTTACAGACTTACTCATGGTCCCATCTTTGTCCCCATTCTTAAAGGACAAGACTTTGTGACCATAATATAACTAAAATCTCTTTATGTTAACAGTACTCCTTATGCAGAATTTAAAGACTTGAGGGGTAGGTATTAACACATCCAGAAGTTATCCCCTGCAGGCCAGCCTCTCAGAAAAGAAGACTGACTGTAACAAAGCTTCATCGAAACTAGTGAGGCTCAGTGCTCAAGGCAATCAATCTTGAACCTATTCCAAAGGCTTGAACCCCAGTCTCTCTCTCCTGACGGGGGAGAGGTCGGTGTTCCCCAAACTATGATTGCCTATGTGGCAAATCTTGCTATTTGTATGCCACACCCTATGACCACAACCACAAGGCCTCTCCCCGCCGTCCCTCTCCCCTTTCCTGCTGCCCGCTGCTGATCATGCAAGGGAAGGGCTGGGGTTACATCAAACCATGAATTCTCAACTGTACCAAGGCTTTGCCATGTCATATTGTCATTGCATCTGGCCCCTCATCATACATCATCTGAGGGCAGAATAATGGGAGACCAGCACCCTGCTATTGCTCTTGCCTCTGCAAGTTCTCACAAAGCAATGCTGCTCCCAGTTGGGCCTGCTCTGAGTGCTGCTTACCAAGTTACCTTGCTAGCATGGCAATTGTTCTAGTAAATGGAATATTTGTCCAAGCATACATCATGGCCTTCCAGAAGCAAGTCAGGAAAGCAGAGATAGATTAAAGGCTCAATCTGGAGTGGAGAGAGTCTAGTAGCAGAGTTGTCAGCCTTTGGGAGTTGGTGACTGTTCATAGGAATGAGCCTTGGAAAATCAAGGAGTGAGGGACCTAAAGGGTTAAGACTCAATGATAGATTTTCTTGTGTTTTTTTGTGAGAGTAAAAGATGTTGTCAAGGATGAGATGGATACTCTACTGAGAAGAAAGCTGAACTACTTCTTCATAACACTCCTGGAAAAATAAAATAAAATCATGTAGAGCCCATGATCACTAAAGAATGAGTAGAGGAAATATTAGGGAAGGTCACTGACCATCAGCAAACAGGGATAAGTGGGCTCCCAATTCTAACTCCTCTCTATGAGATCAAAACAAGAAAGTGGACAGCTCCTTATAGTGGTAGCCTCCTCCAGAAGTCTGTTGCTGGTTATGCCTTCCAATGCTGGATGTTTCAGGGGAGAGCTGGTAGTTATGCCAATGTGTCTTCACAATACTGTGCTGCTCCTGATGCCTTCTGAGCTCCTGGCAATTATAGAGATATACTATCCAGTGTCTGTCCAAAAGCTGACGGTCAACAATAAATCCTAGAATATGAGCAAGCTAGTCAGGACAGCTGTTTCTTTCCTCAGAAGTCCCCCAGTCATTGGAAAAACTTGGAATTAATGCTGTAGATCATGGTTAGTCTTAACTAAAGTCATACAGGAGGGTCTTCCAAACCAGAAAATGTGCACTTTCTAAGCTGCTCTTACAATGGCCTCCCCTGCCTTGTCTGCAGTGACTATATTCCGTACTTTGGGGTTGTCACCAATCATCTATCCTCTAGGAAGGCATCTAATTGTCCTCCTGGTTTCCCACAGCAAACTCAATATCTAGACTCACAGCTAATGGGTTGAAATGGAATGAGCTGCTGATGAAATGGGAGATGATACTTATAAGACACGCACTGGAAGTGGGAGAAGGGATATGACTAAAATGTAGATTGAAATGAAGGGTTAATTTGTCCAAGACTGATCTTCCCAGTCTAGCCCTTCACAAAGAAGGCTGGCCTCCTGCACAGCTCCATGTAAACTATCTAGTCTCAGTGCTTAAGTCTATTAATTTGGTGAAAAGCAAGGCTTGAACTTAGCCCATCATGAGGAAGAGGAGAGAGGAAAGTGCTGGTGCTTCCCCAACTATGAATGCTGGTGTAGTAAATCCTACTGCTAGTTTGCATGCCCTCCAACCCTCACCAATAAAGCTGCAGCTGCAAGGCTTGGACCCCGGTCCCCTCATCATGCCAGAGAAGGGGCTGGTGTTGAATCTAGCCATGAATGCTGACCTGGCAGGATAGGATTGAAATGAAGGCTGTGACACTCATCTTGCTATTGTTTCCTGGCCTTAGCTCATACCAGAGGAGGACCTGTTGTTTACCTGGTCATGTCTGGCCCTGCTAGACCTCTGTGTGCAGATCTAGAATGAATGGGAACATCTCCTATTGATCCAGTGTCTGAGAGCTTTCTCCAGTGCCCCATAGACACAGTGAGAATGTGACTTGTCCATTTGTCCTGTTTGCACAATAAAATCCTTACAAATACAGTCACGATTCTAAAAGAAGATACAGCTGATTTGTTTCAAGAGTTTTTCAGTTTATGACTGCTCCAAGCCAGCCACCCCAACTGTAGATCTGAAGCTATTAGACCTGAAGAATGAGACTGTCAGCCCTTGAGCCAAAGGGAACTAGGCTGCGCTGCATACCAGAGACCCATTTTTAGCAGCAGTAGGGACTTGAATTTGTCTGCTGTTCATGACTCTGGCCAGGGAGCTCTGCATGGGGCTCTGGCCACATTTACACCAGTGGGATGAACTTGACCCCTGATGTGCCCTGTCTCTGTGCTATTGCTTCTGCTCATGTTCCTCATTTGTTCTACGGTTCCCTGAGTGTGCTGGAGCTCTGCCCTGGACTACAGCCTGCTTGGTTGGGCCCTGACAACCTGCCCATTGCCATCTGCTGGCTAATGTTCCACTTCAGCATGAATGGGGACACCCCTGGAGTCAGGATGCTGCCACCTGCCCCTGGGCAGAGCTGCCACCTAGCTGCTGCTGCAGGCCCTCCTTTCACTTGTCTGGACCAATCAGATCAGACAGGTGAAAGCTGGGCCACCATCACCTCAGAGGGAATGTTTCAGCCAGGTGAGTTCCCACTCCACTTTAGCCACTTGGTCTTGCAAATCCTAGTTCACTCTTTTTAGGTTGAAAATTCTACCCCATATTACAGAAGCTTCACAGTTAATTTTCACCCTCACTAGATTAACTCAAAGTTAATCTCCAGAGTTTTCATCAACACTGACTTAAGTTGTTTTATCTGTCAGGCAATAAAGGTATGGTTCTAGGGTTTATGAACTATTTAAGGGCAAGGAAAAATATTTTAGATCTGGCAAAAAGTAGTTCCAAAACACAATAACACACACTCAAATAATTTCAAAAGCAAAAGCCTTTACAGTTCTTCATAACCCAAACTTTTAACTTATGAAATATGAGTACATTTCATCATGTAATAGGGTGGGGCAGCTAAACTCGAGCAAGCCAAGGACCTGGGAGTGTGATCTCATGGCAGACCCACCCTGACTGCTCACATCTTCCAACCTCATCCTTTCTTGCAGTGGCTGTGTGGCTGCTACTACATGGTAGGTGCAGCCACGTTGCCATGCGTACTAACCACATGGCCCAGAGGCAGAATATTTGTTGAATGAGTGGGAGCATAGATGAATGAATACATTAATTAAGCAATGTATACATCCTCCAATAGAAATGCATTAAGAGATTTTTTTAAAAATCAGAATGAGAGGGGAATGTGGGGAGTAGTTGTTTAATAAGCAAAGAGTTCCAGTTTTGGAAGATGAAAAGGTTCTAGAGATTGGTTGTGCAGCCATGTGAATATACTTAACACTGCTAAATAGACTTAGAAATAGCTAAGATGTTTAAGTTTTATGTTTTTCACCACCAGAAAAAAATTAAAAATCAAATCAAGTTTTTAAAAATTAGAAATAAAATTTACAGAAAAATTCAAAATGCACTTATGACAGCTATCTGAATCTCACTATGGCCATTCTTCAGTTTTCATTAAGGATCTAGAAATAGAAATTTCATTTGACTCAGCAATCCCATTACTGGGTAAATAACCAAAGGATTGTAAATCGTTCTATTATAAAGACATATGCACACTAATGCTCGTTGTGGCACTGTTTACAATAGCAAAGAACTGGAACCAACCCAAAGGCCCACCAATGATAGACTTGACAAGGTAAATGTGGCACATATATACCATGGAATACTATGTAGCCCTAAAAAACGATGAGTTCACATTCTTTGTAGGGACATGGATGAACCTGGAAACCATCATGCTCAGCAAACTGACACAAGAACAGAAAATCAAACACCACATGTTCTCACTCATAGGTGGGTGTTGAACGATAAGAACACATGGACACACGAAGGGAAGCATCACATACTAGAGTCTGTTGGGGGGGCATGGGAAGGACAGTGGGGGCTGGGGAGGTTGGGGAGGGATAACATGGGGAGAAATGCCAGTTACAGGTGATGGAGGTATGGAAGCAGCAAATGAGAAATGCCAGATATAGGTGGCAAGGGGATGGAGGCAGCAAACCACATTACCATGTGTGTACCTATGCAACAATCCTGCAGGATCTGCACATGTACCCCAGAATCTAAAGTACAATTAAAAAAAGAAGAAGAAGAAGGAAAAAAAAACATAGCCCTGACTTCTTCAGTTCTATTTTCATATATTATGTATGATTTATTCTGGGACTTCTTTTGGGGTGTCAGTAATTGACAGATCCATTTGACAGACCAGACAGAATTTGATGGCATAATTACAAAAAGAAAATGAAAAGTTTTACTTTCAATTTTATATAAGGAAATATAAAATTTTGTACAATTTGAAAAACAAAACTACTTTTAACAACAGGCTAGAAATTTTTAACAACTTTGAAATAACTTCTTAGTTTATAGTAAGTCACGTCTTTAGTGTGTATGTTTATACTCACCTAGAGTCTTCAAACTTTGAAATAACTACTCTTAATGTGTTCGTGTATGATACATACACAACATAAATATATTTTACATTGTGTTTTATATCTTATTAATGTATTAGGAGCATTTTTCTGAAATTGACACATATTTCAGGTTTCCTATGTTAATTTGGAATAAAATACAAAGTCCTCACCTTGGCCTTCAAGCCCCAGTGTGATCCATCCTAAGCCTCCCTGTCTCACTTAGCTTTTTCTACTCCCCACTTTCCACTCACTGTGTTCCCATCACACTGGCCTTCTTGCTGGTCCTCGGGCATGATCAGCATGCACCCTCCTCAGCGCCTTTGCATTTATTGCATCCACCCTCTGGAAGCCCCTTCTTCAGATTTTCACAAGGGCTACTCCCTCATTTCATTGCTGTCTTGGCTTTTAAAAGTTAAGCCCTTTATATAAAGTGATCACCATTGTGAATCCCCTTGCTCTACTTTATTATTTATTGTAACACAACATTAACTTAATACTATATTATGGAGCTATTAATTGTTAAGATCTGGTTTTCCTAGAAGAATGTAAGCTCTACAAGGGCAGAGACTTTGTCTTATTCATTTTTCTATCCCCTGACATGAGGTTCTATATCACTGTTTGTTTAATGAACCGACTTTTGCTTTAACCTATATCATGACTGCACAGAACTCTGTTGCATGGATGTTGCTTAATACATTTAGCTAATTCCCTTTTGTGGGATACTATAGATTGCACTGCAGTGGAATACTTAAATATGTTCTCTTAAATACAGTACTTTTCCACTGTTTTATCTAAGTTAATTACATTGCATCAGCTTCCTAGCCATCCCTCCTTCCTCCTCTCCCTCTTCCCACAGTTTGTATCACAGACAGATTGATATCACACTTCTTACCTTGTCCTCCATGTACAGAAGCTTAAGTCCAATCTCTGACTGCTACTGTGTCCTATCCTACCTTCCCACTGTGGTTTCCCAGGGTAGGAAGAGGGGAGAGTATCAGGAAAAATAACTAATGGATACTAGGTTTAATACCTGGGTGACGAAATAATCTGTACAACAAACTCCATGGCACAAGTTGACGTACGCCAACGAACCTGCATATGTACCCCTGAACTTAAAAGTTTTAAAAAATCACTTAAGTATGGCAAAAAAACACCCCCACACTTCCCACTGGACACTGGTTGTCCTTATCAGTTGCTCTAGGCATGCTTCAGTTACTGTTCCCTCCTCACAGAATATATTCCTATTTATTTACAAGCCTAAATTCCGCCCATCTTCCAAGTCCCTTGCCAGTCCCTCCTGATTGCATCGTGCCTTCCTTGAATCTAGTCTGCATGATCTCTCACTTCTCTGTGTTTTTCTAATACTCCCTATATCGGACACACACGATGGCTCTGACCATGTCCAGGTGCCTCATGAGCTTTAGCTACAGTCACATTAACTGCAACTTCCTGAAGCACTTTCAAAGTCCTATGCAGTCCTAGTCACAAAATAATAAATATTTTTAAAATTTAGAAGTTTTACCAACATAAAAACTTTTATGCAAAACAAGATCGTGTTTGGGGAAAGAAATGGCATTATTCAAGATCAAATCTTTTCATCTTTCCCTATATTTTCTTTGCATATTATCTGTACACTATTCTGCCATAAAGAATTTTCCATTCTTAAATTCGTATTTGCAATTCTTGATCAACCACTATACAAAATTACTTCTGACAATTTTGTGGTTGTTTTAGATTTTGGCTTGTCTTAACATTATTGAGTATGAAGTTATTTTTAAATGAGTATTTTCTTCAGGAATTATTTTAAAAATCATGGTGAGATGATATGTGAGTTATATATTTTTTGGTTTTCATTAAAGGGGCATGGGACATTACAAAAATCACACAAAGAATACCTTTCTTTTTTTCCATCCTGTGTGCAGAGGGGGTTGGGGGAGGATGATTTCTCTTGGTGAGGATGTTACTGGCTGGGAACTGTAGTCTGAGCACTCAGGCAGAAGCATGAGCAAGGAATTCTGCAAAAAATATTCTGCAAGGCATATTAAAACTGAGTCCACAAGTCACATGGTTTTGCTTTTTGATGTCAATAATGTACATGATTATGCTGAAATCTCAGTTCTTTCTCTCAACACCACATGCTTTTCGGTTGTGTGATCTCAGGGTCCACCAAAGCACACCCAAGGCATCCTGGCAAATGCCCACTCACCATCTTCCTCGTAGAGAAGACCCATGTGCATATGTGCCTCGGCTTCTTTCTTCCCACTGTCAATTTTGATCAGCTGAGCTATCTTAAAACATCGTTTGTAGAAGTGGTTCCTTACCCACTTGTCTTCAGAATTATTGAAGTAACAGGCCAGAGCATATAAGTTATTATACACATCTTCAAAGGATTCTTCAAAGAGAGAAAAGCATCATGAATGACATTGGATAGATGTCTCATGGCACATCCTTTAGAATGGCAAACCAATATCATGACATTTACTTCCTATTTTTCCTTAAAGATATGACTAAGAATTTTAAAAATTGAATCTAAATGCAAAAATTAATTTATTGTAACTATTAACTTGATTACAATAATTAAAGAATGTACAGATGAGTAAAGCAATGAAAGCCTTTCTGAAAACTTAGATCGTGTTGGAAATTGACACTATTGGGTTGAAAACAGGAGACTTTCAGGTATAGGACATAACAATACCTACTAGCAATATGCTCACTGCTTTTGGAAGACAATAATACATGGTGTCATTGAGTACTTTTCTCACTGGAGGTTTGAGAGTACTTAGAGATTCTAGAGATGGCAGTGTTTCTCAGCCAGGCCAAAAGATAATGTAAATGAAGAAAGCAGAATGGATATGAAAATACCAAGGTATTTCATATCATAAAAAAAAAAGTCACAGGGTTGATAGGTACAACAAATGATGATCAGAATGACCCTATAAGCTCCACATACTTTCTCCCAGTGTTTCTAGCAATACAAATTTCCAGCAATGTTAAGAAAGAGTAGACTTCTATGTTTCTGTTTTCTATGGGTTGTTTTTTTTTTGTTTGTTTGTTTTGTTTTTTTGCTGGAAATGCATAAAGACTAGTGATTTTTACTCAGATAGTTGTTAGTTAAACTCTTGCAGGTTTTTTTTTCCTAAAGGATATCTAACCTCTATATACATAAAGAGTGTGTCCATCAATTGTGAATCAGTCTTATAAACCCCACTGTGATAGTAAACCTGAACAAAAAGTGTTAATAAGTCGTGCCTCAGCCCAAATTAATAACCTCTGTGTCTTTTGAATTTATGCTGAAAGTATAGTTGTATTATAAATATGCAGTGGTCTCTGGGTTACCCTTCCAACAATGTTTTAATAACAGTAATTATCTATTAGAATTCATTGATATTAATTATTCACTACTACCAGGGGAGTCAACCCACATATTCCTGAAGGGATTACAATTATGAAAAATATTGTCCACTAGGACACATATAAGATTAAAATCAAAACTCAGAAAAAATGAAACAGGTTGATTACAACAAAGGGTAGTTTGACAGAACTGTAAACAAGTCACCCAATGTTTCAGAAGAAGTTTCTAAAACCAGTTCTATTCCTTTACATACATTTTTAATATATATACTTCCTTAAAAATTCCAGTGGAAATTAAGATTTGTAACAAAATACATTTAATAACTAGAAAACAAAATAAAAAGTTCTCCCTATCCTGGAAGTTGCTGGGGATTCTGGAACGCCATTCTGCTTTTTGAGGACCCTCACAATAGGTGACAGCTCAGGTGAAAAGTGGAGCCGGACACAGTCACTCATGCCTGTAATCCCAGCTCTTTGGGAGACTGAGTTATTTATTTGATGCAAATACCCCTGAGTTATTTATTTGATGCAAATACTCCCAACTCACAATTACTTCTCGGCTTTGTCTTTTCCATTATGAACTTCCTACATAATATGAATACAACACTAAAGTTTGTTTTGTAATATTTCATATTCTTGGTTATATTTACTGATTAGAGAGTTATTGCTTTTAGAAGCCAGTAAGTAAAACATTTTCTATTTTTCACTTTAATAAAAAGGATACATATAATTAAAAATATATGCAGTCCTAAAACTTTTTTTATATTTTAGTAATTAAATCTTAATGTAGAAATATTCCCAACATTTCATAAGGTTTTCTTTTTTTTAAGGAATGAGTTAGATAAGCCACCAAGATTATGTATTTAAAGACTACTTGTCAGCTAAGCTATTTTTCTATGAAAAAAATGGATGGTTTTCCAGATTATGAAATATAAAAGAATATATTCAAGTTTCAAATCTTTGGACAATCCAAATACATGCCCTGTAGCCTTTACAAAGGCTATAAGCAGCTTTCTCTCCTTGCTTGTGGACCACTTCTTTAAATTGTCAGCAGTTATATTCAGAAGATGAAAATTAGTTTTATTGTGGGTTTCCTATGCTCCTTAAAAAGATTCTACAATGAAATAAATTTGGGAAACAATTTTCTGATTTCCTTTTTCAGTAAGTCACACAATATACATCAGCATGTTAAATGTTCTGATTAGTCCTGCAATAAATTAACCTGCTTAACCTCAGTGTTACTTCACCTGGTATTTCTCAAACTTATTTCACCAGAGTTTTTTTTTTTTTGGTTTTGCTTTACATAAAATCTGCAAATACCTGTGGAATTTTGCTTTGGTAAAAACATAATTTGTGTATCTTAAACAAACATTATTAGAAAAAAATTGCTGCTCAACCCTTAATAAATTTAAAAGTCAAGTGTAAATAATGTTTGAATTATCTATTGATTTTGTTACCCATTGCCATTATTGCCATCTCTTCACCAGTCCCAAGGGGCACAAGGCCCTAATCAGATGTTACAGATGGCACAGCAATGATTCACGACAATGGATACATTTTAAAAAATGTATCAGGGACAAAGAAACACTTTAACAAATGGAAAATAACCCAAAAAGAAATGATTGGCTTACTTTAAACACACCTCTGCTATAAAACAGCAAGTGATATTTTGTAAAGTAATTTAAATAACTCTAGGTTACTGCTCTGTAAGTCTCAAGAGACAGAACTGACCTGAGATGACTATTGTTAGTGCCATAGCTTTGATTAAATGAACTTCACTGTGACCCTAGAGTGATGGTCCTTTCAGTGAGAAGCAACGAGAATGCCCAGTAACATGCTCTCTCAGGAAAATTGTCTCCAATCTCACAACCATCTGGAATGGAACTTTAAGACCCTATTAACGTATTTCTATATTCTAGGCATACATTCACGTTTTAAGATTTAGGATTCATTCAAGTTAATAAGAATGAATGTGCACATCTCATTTCCTGGTACATTCCTAATTCAAACCACAATTTTCCTCTAATAAAGTTCATGTGTTGAATGTGAAAAAAAATTACGACAATTTTTTGAAAAAAAGGCCACACAAATATTTACATGCTGAAGTTTTTCTAGTAATATTTTTGCAATAATTTTAATTTTCTATATTTCAATCAGACAAAGCCACTGTATTTTGTGGAAGATAACCCTACAGAAGAGACATTGGCTATTATAGAGTTGGACTTTGGGCTGGGTACAGTCACTCATGCCTGTAATCCCAGCTCTTTGGGAGACTGAGGCAGATGGATCACTTGAGGTTGAGATCAGCCTGGCCAACATGGTGAAACCCTGTCTATACTAAAAATACAAAAATTAGCTGGGTATGGTGATGCATGCCTGTAGTCTCAGCTATTCAGGAGGATGAGGCAGGAGAATTTTTTGAACCTAGAAGGTGGAGGTTGCAGTGAGCCGAAATGGTGCCACTGTACTCCAGCCTGGGCGACAGAGTAAGACTCTGTCTCAAAACAACAACAAAAAAAGCAGTTGGACTTTGTTAACTTTTGGATTGGAGAAATGTTTTTACTTACAAAGATAGCAATTTTCCCATAAGAAATATTATAAATTAAAATGTTTTCTACCTTGAAATAGACTGGCATCTTAGGTTCTTTATAAATTGAAAAAGCTTTACAACAAACTGGCTCATATCTATGACACCTTATGACGAGTGACGTATTTAGCTTATATTTACACTATCTTCAATGAAAGCCTCAATCTAAAACAGTGAATATGATAAAATTCAATGGAATAAAATGGCTAATAATTAGTTCTACTTTCAGTGTAAATATCACTTTAGAATTTTGAGCTAATACTGGAATGTAGGTTGTTTTGTTTTGAGATGGAGTTTCACTCTTGTTGCCCACACTGGAGCACAATGGTGCAATCTCAGCTCACTGCAACCTCCACCTTTTGGGTTCAAGCAATTCTCCTGCCTCAGCCTCCTGAGTAGCTAGGGTTACAGACACCTGCCACCATGCCCGGCTAATTTTTTTGTATTTTTAGTAGAGACAGGGTTTCACCATGTTGGCCAGGTTGGTCTCAAACTCCTGACCTCAGATGATCTGCCCACCTCGGTCTCTTAAACTGCTGGGATGACAGGCGTGAGCCACAGCTTCTGACCAGAATGTAGGTTTTTTGCAATAGTACTTTTTATTTACAACAGTTAATTTCCTGAGAAATTATTATAAATCATGTTTTAAAGTTCACCAAAATACTTTTTTTCACATCTATCCCTTTTCATAATATCAATAATCACCTCCTGTCCCGCCCCCTGCCACACACACATACCCTGTTCATTTGTTTTGTTGTTCACATTTTTGTGTGTCTCACATTCTTAAGTTAGGTCACAACCTGATGGGAAATATGTATCAACTCCAACACATAGAGACCCTTCTAATGTTGTTAGCATATCCCCACAGATTTTCTCCATGGTACCACTGGGTAACAAAAAGTTGCTATTATTTTATTATCCCATAGACAAGCCTGAAATGACATGTAGACATTGTCATGTTGAGGCCTGAGTTTTTCTTTTTGAATCCTGTGGTATTTTCCAAAAAAAAAAAAAGGAAAAAAGAATAATTTAGAACACCAAATTTACATGCCAAATTCTTTTTTTGGATTTCCTTTTTTCTCTGATTATAGCTGACTAGTTTAAATGATCAGTTCTTAATATGTAACTAAGAAATACTTATGACAATATCAATATAATCAGTAAAGAGATGAAAATATTTCTTTAGTACTTGGAATGTATATCAACTCTGAAAAATTTTGAAATGTCAAAAAGAAATTTATTAGAAATGATGTCATGGAAAATATAAAATTAGCAATTTTATTTGCAATTGTGAATTGCAGACTTTTCATGTCTTTTTACTATTTACTAAGACAAATTCTCCAATTCAAATCAGTAGGACTTCTTGACCCAAACTTCAAAGTCTAAACTTAGGAAAATCAGTGTGATTTTCAAGTTATAGTACTCTTTGAAAGTATCTCCTCGGTGAAAGTCAATATTCAGATAACATATACAGAAAAACTGTAGAAAGGTTTAAACCTAATGATAGGAACTATGTTAATTCATGGGAAAGTTCTGGAGATGTTATTAGGTGCTATGCATTCTCTTCCCTGGCTCAGAATGACATCACCAGGATGCCGCTGTGTCTGGGAAGCCTTATGATCCAACATCCCCTTTCATTAATTCCGTAAATACATTTAATTGACTGGGTTGAAGTGTGCTAAGTTGTCTTAATGTTTCAAATTCATACATGAAACAATCTGCAATCTTCCCCTAGGTGCTTATCGTTCTGGCTCATGCTGTGCTCTGCCCACAGTCCCACCACTTACCTTTCCTCTCGGCATCCTCAGCCCTGGTCAGGTAGTGGTAGAAGTGATCCAGTTTATCAGGCTGCTCCTCCAGGGGCTTCTGCAGCCAGAAGAGGGACCTGACTCTCGCAGCCTCCCTCAGGGCATCCCACTGCTCCATCAGAGCGAAGAGCTCGGTGAAGGACTTATGATAACCGTCTCGCAGCATATCCACACAGACGTTCTTCTTGTAGGAGTTCCTATAACTAGGAATATGAATCGGAACATTCAAAGCTTTATGTTAATCCTTTCAGTCTGCATGGTGTTTTCATTCTCTAGTAATTAAAGGTTGAATCATGTTGCCTTTTTTCCCTCAATGAAAGCACTGAAAACTATCAAAAGATCTTTGCCTCAAACACTTATAATTGAACAACTTCTGTTTAATGAAAGATGCCAGGAGCTATCTAAATACGGTAATTTTAATAAAATTACATTATAAACATATCGGTTCCAGAGCTGAGCTCCATTTGATAAGGACAAATAAGATAGTTGACTGATGAATATTCAAAAACTTGATACATCAGCCTCCTACCAAAAAAAAAATTTTTTCAAAAAAAAACTCCAATAAGCCAAGCAAAAATAAAACTTGCCATTTAATATCGAAATAATATTCCCTCTATATTAGTAGTTTCACTGTATGTTACAGAAGTTCATCATTCTTTCATTCATGCAGAACATATTTATTGAAATCTATTACAAAATATATATTTTAAAATTACTTCAGTCAGAATTAAGTTAATGATTAATTCTATGTTAACTTCAATAATTAAATGCAAGAAGATAGATTGACAGATGAATACTCCACTTAGTCACAGGACGAATAGGTACTGAGTTTCCTACTAAGTGTCAGACACTGTTCTATTCCAAATAGTTTCCATGCCCTTGTGATGCTTGCATTCTAGCGGGAGAACATGACTAACAAGTAAGTAAGCAAATGACAAATAATTTCGAATGATGAAAATTTCTATATAGGAAATAAACAGAACTATGAGATAATAGCTGTGTAGTGGCCATTATGCCATTAAAAGAACAATTAGATGCCAAAATATATAGCTTCATACTAATTATGTTAAATTCTTTGAAATAAATAGGACAAATGACATGATGTTATACCACTGGCAACAAAAATTCCATGTGGGGTGAAAACAGCCCAGAACACCAAGATTGAGTTCAGTTTGGCTTCACCTTCCTGGGTCTCCAGTCTTCTCATCTCTAAACTGTGTATATTAGTATATGCTACCTGCATCAGGGGATTCTTCTAGGAACCAAATGAAATCAGGTATGTGAGAATGCTCTGGGAAATGTGAAATCTCACAGCTGCTTCTCAAGTCCTCATTATGCATTAGATTCACCTACAGAGTTCAAAAAACAAATAACAAAACAAAACAAAATGTCGGGGCTTGCATCTGCCAAGAATTTCTTATCTAGTGGATCAGCTTAGGTACACAAGAAATAAATAAGGAGTGGCAAACAGGAGAGTTTAGCAGGTGAAGACAGGAAGTTTAGAAAAAAAGGCAGGGTCCAGATCATGAAGAGGTCTCATGGTGAAACCACAGTGAGAAGTCTGGACTCCAAGCTAGGAGGGAGGTAGAGCTACTGGAGACCAGAATCAGGTAACTGACATAACGAGACTGCATTTTACGAAAGTCATCTGGAAGAAGTGTCCCAGCTGAACTGCAACCTTCCCCTATCCGGCAGCCAGACTGTGATAGAACTAGCCTCTAAAGAGAATAAAGAAACCACATGGACCCTAGGTCAAAAGATCAAAAGCCAACATTTCATATGAGAACAAAATCTATTTGAAATGGGGAAGAGAAAAAGGAATAGTGGTTGTTACCTATTCCTGTCCTCCAATTGAGATAGAGGAGGGGAGTACAGAGAAAAGCAGCATGATGCTTGGGGACCATGTCCTCTTTCCCTTCCTTATCCGGTCAAATGGAGGGGCTCCGAGAGTAGAAAAGTCAACATCCTATGAAATGCAGCAGGTGCCAAGAATCAAAAACACACATCCTGCTTCCCATCTAGGGTTCTTGAAGGCAGGGAGGATTACCAACATCCCTCTTCCCACTTCCCCATACACAAGAGCATGCAAAGGCAGCAAAAGTCCCTGCACAGAATTTCTAGGCAGAGGAGGACCAGGACCAGAACCAGCTCTATAATTCCCCCTAGCTCCTGAATGGTATAGGAGAAGGGACTTAATATTCCTGTGGACTCAATGTGTGGCCCAAAAGCTACTGGAAAGAGAGGGCTGCTACATCTGTCACAATGTCATCTGGCCATAGCGAGGAGATACATGCGAATGACTGTTCGTGGGCTGCCCACCCGGGACTGAAGGAAGACACAGCTACAAATGAAAAGAGCAGCACTGGGGAGCTACTGAAGGGTTCAGGTCAGCGTACTTCCAGAGCTGATAGAACAAAGACGGATCAGGTGCATCAGAAATGGCCGCAGGTAGAGGACCTCATGGGCTACGAATGCATTCAGCTATCAGTAAAAGAAACTTTTCTCACAGTACTGTGAAAAATGGAGGCTTCTAATTTTCTTGCCTAAAGGTAGGCAGCTGAGGGCCTTGGTTCAGTGGCCTGGCAAGTTCAAGGCCATGTCCCTGGGATGATCTTGACCTTTCCCTCCTGCTGGTCCCTTACTGGTTGCCACAGGGCTGCTACAGCTTCAGACATTATTTCCACTTTTAAGACAGGAAGGAAAGGGAAAGTGGGGTGGCAATGGCTGCGTCTTTATTTTAGGGAACAACAAAACCTTCCTGAAACCACCAGCAGACTTCCACTTTTCTACTGGCCAGAACTGTGTCACTGCCCCACTCCTTACCTTGCTGCAAGGAGTCTGGAAAAACGCACACCCCGCCTGCTCTGGGGCATGTTGCTGCCCCAAACAAAACTAGATTTATGTTCGCAAAGACAGAAGAAGGAATGGATACTGGCTGGACAAATGCAGTGACAATCACAAAGTCCCACAAGTCAGGGGTGTCCAATCTTTTGGCTTCTCTGGGCCAAACTGGAAGGAGAATTGCCTTGGGACACACATAAATACACTCACACTAATGATAGCTGATGAGCTTAAAAAAAATCACAAAAAAATCCTCATAACCTTCTTAAGTTTATGAATTTGTGGTGGGCCGCATTCAAAGCCATCCTGGGCCGCAGGTGGCCCATGGGCCCTGGGGTGGACAAGCTTGTTCCAGGTCAGGATCTGAAAATAAATGCTGTTACCCCAGGGAGGTTAGCAGATGAAATGTAGGAATCCCAGGTTTGATTCAATTTGAACATCAGATAAACAATGAATATTTTTTTTAATTAGAAGTATGCCCCAAATATTGCATAGAGCATACTTAGAGTAAAAAAAAAAAAAATTCTTGATTTTGAAAGACTGAACTGCACACTCTGTATTTCTATTCGCTAAATCTAGTAGCTCAACTCGCCTGAATCCCTCACTAGTGTGATGCTGTTTCTATATAGGAAAATACGGTGAGGGGAAGAAGTTTCAGAATCTTGAACAACCTGAGAAACTGCCAAATTGGACTGATTTACCTGAGAGTGACAAGATTGGATTTTTACACTAGGGAGGATCAAGGCTCAGGGCCAGGAATTAAAATTAAGTTATAAAAAAATAAAGACTTTCAATTTAGCATTCTCAAGTCTGTGACTCAGAAATTCACACCTGATCCAAAAGAAGAGATGGGAGGAGGGTAAAACTGGGAGCAGGAAAAATGGATGGGAGATTGGTGGCTGCAGAAAGGAGAGGTGCTGGGGTGGAACCACGGTCAAGGTGGAGGAATGGAGGGAAGTAGGTGAATTCAAAACATATTTAGGAGACAAAAATGTGGATTACTTGGAAATTCAAAGGATATTGGGGGTGAAGGAAAGGGAGGAGCAAGGATGACAACCGGGTTTTGGGACTGCGTAATGGGTCATTGGTGATTTGCTAGAGTCCCCTCTTTAGCAAAATACACTAACACTAGTGATAGATGATGAGCTTAAAAAATCACAAAAAAACCTCAAAACCTTTTTAAGAAAGTTTATGAATTTGTGTTGGGAACACGAAAGGATGGACAGGTTTGAAGAAAGATAAGGAGTTAAGGTTTGGATAACTGGAGTTTCAGGAGCCTGAAGGGACCTCCAAGTGTTACCCCAGAAGGCAGTTTGCGGGGTGGCATAGGAGGCCTGAGAGGACAAGGGGCTGGAATCTTGCCTTACACAAGCAATGCCACCGAACTCCCACCAGATCTTCCTAGGAGTGAAGAAAACATTTGGGGGCAAAAATGAAGAAAATTATAAATAGATAAAAATTAAAATATGGACTGTAAATGATACAAATAAATGCTAGATAGGGCAGTTAGACAGCCATCTCAGTTCTAATCCCAACAGGGTCAGAAAAATCACTCTCTGGGCCTTCTTTTCCTCACCTGGAAGATGAAGGTGCTTTTGCCGGATTTGGCCCAGCCAGCATCTAGCTCCGCGTCCACAGGGGGGCGCACTCCAAAAGTATTTCGGAAATAACCAGTCCCCCACATTGTGTGTAGTCTGGGTGGCACGGAAATTCAAGGACTCCCTAGCCAAGGAGTGAGTTATTGACCCAAATTAGGCCAACTGGTCTCTCTCCCCAAATTCCGAAACCTGAGACAAGCAACACAAAAGTGTAGGAGGTTGCTGGCGCTCAGTTAATCCAGCAGAATCTTGACAAGATCCTCCAGCAGTTCCTGCTACCTATCTATGTCCATTCCAGGGGGCCAGGCTGGTGCTTTTCTTCCGATCTGGGTTCTCCTCTAAATTCCACTCTAACCTTTCAATAAAATTATTTCCACTTGATTTAGTCAGAATCGGTTTCTGCTGTCTGTGACCAAAGAACACTAAGTGATTCAGAAGGGGTTGGACGATCATTATTTCCACTACCTCTTTCAGCTTCAAACATCTGTGATATATAACTAATATCAATTTTTAAAACTTCTAGTACATTTTTTAAAAAGAGCATTCTTTACATGAGATTTTACAAATAGAAATGTATTTAAATATACATATAGAATTATGCTGGTATCGTCTCTATTTTACACACACGTGCACCTAAGAAAGAACAATTACACTGGCTTAATAAATAGGTTCCTATCTAAACCTTCATAGTTAATCTGAATTATTTCTTTTAACTGGAAAATCTTCATTTATTAAAATTGGCGGTCTTAAAAAAAGGAATGTCAATCTCTATCATTATATTTGAATTTCTCAGGTTTTAAATTTCATAGCAGAGAACTACAGCCAAAGCTCACTTGCTGTATGAAAGAATTGTTCTAAACACAAATAGAAATATAAACAAAACTCAGACTTATTATTTTAATCGTTATGTCATCTGGCAATAAACTTTTTAGTCTTTGATTTCATTTACACATTAAAACACAGATATTAGTCTAAATTAAAAGATGCTCTTTTTAAGCATTAGAAAAAGAAAATCTTCTTGAGCTGATGCCACAATACTGGATGAAAATAGAAAACTCTGGTAAATTTTACGGAGAGATTTAATATTATGAAACATGAGGAGCATTGATCTGACAGAAAAAAAAATGTGCCATTCACAGAAGTAAAAGTTGTCACATTCGTGAACATGCTGGGCATCTATAAATCTGTATCCTAAGGAAGATCTTTGCCACTGCAGATACCTGGGGCTGCAATGGGATAAGGGATGCAGCTTGAAAAGAATGAATTTGAAAATGAAATTAAATAGTGAAGATATGTGTTTTATTACCATTTAAGGATATTATTCATTTAATGGAGATTCTGTTAATTGTTTTGAATTCACACCAAAATCTCCAAATCTCCCTTAAAAAATGCAGAAATTTAAAAAAAATCTAGAAACTGACAGAAAGCAGAGCTGAACAATACGGCATAACTCGGCAGCAGGTGAACGTGTGGAGATGCTGGGAAATGGAGAATTTACTGCCAAACAGCCATGGAGATATTACAGTGTTTTAAAACTCTGCCTTAAACTATTTTGAATAGCTGCTATTTATAGAGCATCCACAATGTGTCAGGTACTGTGTAGACATCATTCCTAACTGGCACAATAAAGTACTACTTCAATTTTTACAAATTAAAAAACTTGTCTTCAGTGAGGTTGTGAATCACCCAAAGCCATACAAGTTATCAATAGTAAAGGGCAGAGTTGGAATTCACACCCAGCTCCCTCTGATTGCAAATTCTGAATTCTTTCCATTTCCCTACATTGCCTCCTATTATATCATATGTTGTTGCTTTTCCTTCTCCTCCTCCTCCACACAAGGTTATGCTTATTTGCATTGATTAGGAATTTGATGTTATTTGACAATTACGATGCAAAATTTCCATTGGAAAGCCATTCTCCTTATCCACGGAAATCCATGGCTAGGTTGTTGGAGAGAGAGATCAGTATCATTTTGTGACTGCCCCAGAGAATCTTTCTCTTTTACAAGGAGGAAGCAGACAGCCAGCAGCATCCAAGAAGAGCAAATTAAATACATAAGATTCCCACTCAAGGGGGTAGACTCTAACAGGAAAAACACTGACAAAGACAAACATTTAAAAGGATAAGCATACACTTCTATAAATATGAAAAAGATGAATAGATGGAAGAAATAGAAATTACAATTTATTTTACTCCCTCTGCACCTAAACTAATACATCTAACAACCAATATAAAACCCCCTAAGTAGGTCTTTATATTAGTTATTAGGTGAATTTTTAAAATCAAAGCATTATCATCTATTCAATTATAACTGATATATTTAACATATTTTTTCATAGGATAAACTGAATTATGGAATCAAGATGAAGCATTACATTCAGTGAAATATTTCAAAAGAAGTCCAATAAAAAACAGTACTTTAAAACAGGATCATAAAATTTTCATTTAATCTGACAAAGATAAAAATCAAAAGATATGTAATATCTAATCAAAAGTCAGGATAATACTTTTATTTCATTAAGTTAATATTTATAAGTCACTAGTGGGTTATCTATGTGTCAGTTATAACAGTTTTACATTCATATGGTAAGGATAAATGTTATTGGAATCACCTACGGGATAACTACATTGACATAAATTAATACTTAAATAGCTTCAGTTAATATAATTTCCTTGGAATAAAGTGAATCACTATTCTTACCTATCCTTTTCAGTGTAGGTAGATGTTATGTATACTGTAATTAAAATTTTTAAAAAGTCATTTCTTAACATACACATACTAACTGATAAAAATTGTATGAATTATTTATGTTTTATAGTTTTTGGTAAAAATGCTATTTTTCCCCAAACCTAAAATAACAATATAGCATTTTCCTAGCCATATAAATGCCATATAAAAAAGAGAGAGACGTTAAAAAGTAAAAAAAATTGACAGTGTTTAAAATGACTTTTTACTTTAAAGCCATATAGAATTACAATGAAAACTGAAAGCATTTGTCTTAATTTCACACACTTAGGTTGTTCACAATTATTAGTCATAATATTGATTCGTAATGATTAAGAATTGAACTACCAACACTCATATTTTTTTTTGTAAGAAACACTAGAGAGTTAAGAATTTTAGAATTCTTAATTTATTTTTTATGTACTTCAAAATACAGCAAGAAAGAAGTTTCAATATAAAAAGGTCTTTTTCAATTTATAGGATTTCCAATGAGTTGACTGGTCTCTGGGGGCATCTACTGGAAATTTAGCAAACTGCAGTTACATCATGTAAATTTGATAACTTTCATTACCCATCTTAATACAGATATTATTTTAATTGATATGCAAATAAGTCAACACTCAAAGAAGATAAATGTAAAGTTATGCATGGTATTCTATCTCATCCATCTGGTAACAGCAAAACATGTAGCTGTCTATGAGATCAGTTAACAAATATGCAACTATTAAAAATGTAAATAGGGCAGGTAGCATATCATAGATTAACAGTTTTCAAAGCATTCATTTTTCATTTTTGGAAAAATTAGAAAAATATTTTATGCTTAAACATTCATATATTTAATGAGAAATTTTTATTAATCCAAATAAAATACATGTATTTTAAATTATAATGAATTCTCTAAAACAAATCATTTTGTATCTTATATATCCATCAATCATAAATAATATGATTACTGCTTATTTTCTATATAATTTAATTATTATATGTTACTATCTCAAAAAAGTAGAATTTATTATACTTAGATCAAAAGAATCTTTTATTACAATTAGACATTACAATTAGAATTCATCATTAAAATGAACATTGTTATTAATGTCTTTTAAACATTTCCAAACCTCCTTAAAGAATATAGAACATATAATGAACACAACACAATCATTTCCCTGTATGTATAGTTTAACATATTTTAATTAAAATGTTTTTATAATATATCAGTTATGACTAATCATATAATGATAATTTTAATATCACAGCCACTATAAGAATCTTGATTTTTTGAAAGAATTTATAAAGCATATTCACTTTAAGGGAAGATTAAAAATATAATTTGGGCTGGACTCGGTGGCTCACGCTTGTAATGCCAGCACTCTGGGAGGCCAAAGCGGGCAGATCACCTGAGATCAAGAGATTGAGATCAGCCTGACTGACATGGAAAAACCCAGTCTCTACTAAAATACAAAATTACCTGGGTGTGGTGGCGCATGCCTGTAAGCCCAGCTACTCAGGAGGCTGTGGCAGGAGAATTGCTTGAACCCAGAAGGCAAAGGTTGAGGTGAGCCAAGATTGCATTATTGCACTCTAGCCTGGGCAATGAGAGCAAAACTCCATCTCACACACACACACACACACACACACACACACACACACACACACACAAATATAGATATATGTAATTTGAAGGTATAAATATTGTGATATGTTTAATATTATACCATTGAATATTTTACATATTGCTGTAAAAGGTAAACAATTTATATAAAATTATATATAATGTATATAAAATATAGTTATACTATATAAATTATATGTATAATTTATATAAAGTTTATATATATTATAGAAAATTCTCCTTGTAAAGATTCAAATAACTAACATTTTAGCTTCATTCCAAAGAAATAGTCTAATGCAATATATTAATTTAGACTTTTTCTTGAAATTTGTTAGAATTGCTATTCAAATAAATATGATTTCATCTTTTATTATATGAAAAAAAATTAACATATAAATATTACCAAAAAATAAGAATATAAATATTAATATAGCATTCTGTTTCAGTTTTGCTTTAGATTCAATTAAGGTAGATGGACTAATTTAACAATTTTAAATATATAAATAAAATCTGCCTCGAAGAACATTTTATGGAATAGAAGTTGTGATTATCTAAACAGTTACAAGTTTACTAATATGAACTTTAAACTGTTGTATATGCAAGTTTTGCTTTGTATTTTTGAAATTTTTATTTATTAATAATAAATAAAAGCATAGTCAGACTTTCAACGTTTTAAAAGTATATATACAAATTTTAAAATGCCATTTTGAAAAAACTAACCTGTTACCTTTATCTTTTTAAACTAATTAAAAAAAAAAAACTTTTTACAAAAGTAATAATTAAGGAATAAAGTTTACCCAATGGTACTTTGTAAATTGTACTATTACTAATATAAGTCTGTCAACAGGTAATAAAAATATCTAAAAATTTGATCAGCAAGGATTCTCTCAATAGCACAATAAGAATTCATTTCAACATGGGTGATTATATTTTAGAAGTTATGGAATATTTGTGTAGAATGGGACAAAAATTATTTCACAGATTCTATTCTGATAGAACTAATGTTTTGCATTAAAGGCAATCTCTTTTTGCGAGATCAGCAAATGTTTATAAACCAAACGGTATTTTCATTGGTAATTATTAACAAATATCAGAGGAAAGCATGCTTATTTAGCAAATAGTACAGGACTACAATCTTAACAATAACTTCAGATAATTTCCTTAATAACATAAAGCCTTTTTTGTGTGCACACCCTGCTCAAAGTGATTTATTCAAGCGATTCCCATTTAATCAAATATTTGAAGTGCAGTAATTGTTACCAACCAGGAATGGATAAACTATTTATCAGTCAATATGAAGTATTACCAAAATAGTTACCCATGTAGCTGTTGTACAGCACTTGGCATCATTTATTTTCTTTATCAAAAACCCTCAAATATACGTATTTTTAAAACTTAAAAAAATACTGTTTGTTTTAGAAACATTTGTTGATCTCACAAAAAGTGATTACCTTTAATGAAAACTTCTTTAGCAGTTTGGTAGAAAACGATTGGAAGGAAAGCTCCTTAGATGAAGTTAATTACATATGCAATTTTGATCAACCACCTTATTATTTGCAAATTCCTTCAAGAAATTCAAACTTAATACAAAATAATTTGCGTAGAAAAATTTAAAGCCAAAGATTACACATGGAAAGATATAAAATGAATGTCATTGTTAAAGGAGAATTTTTTTGGGAAAGTATTTTCAAGCCAGAATTACAACACTTGACTCCAAACACCTTTGGCTAACTGCAGCAACCATATGAATTCTTGTTCTTTTCTTTTAGATTACACTGTACGTCTCTACTATAGACAGTAAAACCTAAGCTGAAAAATAAACCCTGGAAATAATCTTAGTTTCTAAATTGAGTTAGAACAGTACAAAATAAATTCAAATAAGTAAGACAATTCAGGTATATTCTGTGTCCTAATATAACAAGAAAAAACATGAGGAAAGAGGAGGGAAACAAAAAACGAGCTTCATATCACAGCACTACAAACAGTCGCCTAAATACACATGTAGATATGATCATGCTCGCTCATAAAATGATGTTTGTCTAAATTAGTATTCATAATTTTTATTAACAAAAATCTCCATCGAATATGATATTCACTGTGTTTTCTTCTTTTTAAAACCACCCATCTTCACAGTGACACTCTATTTTCTGAAACATAATTCTATGATACCCTCCACATAGTTTGAAATTTTATTGTTTGGAAAACTTTTTTTCAAATAATATCATTTAAAATTTTCTTTTAGTTCTCTATACAGCATTATAAAGAAAAGAACTATCAATTTTCCATATACATTCAGGGAAATATCAAACTTTTAATAAAAATGAAAAGCTGGAGAATATGAAGACTAAACTTAGTAAAAACAAGTTGCATTATAAAGAAAACTTCAGTTCACTATATTTTACTAAAGTATGTCATACATTTTATCTCTGCAAGAGTTTGACGAGTTTTGCAAGTAAAATTCTGTTTCCTCTACACTTGCTAATAGTCATGAGAATCTGTAGTTTGCACCTTCCCATTAAAAATGTATTGTATTTTTTTGAAATTATTCACCCCGCCTTTTATCCAGATCATGTCTTTGAAAGGAGGAAGTAGATAATAAATGGAATAATTCATGATTCCCCATTAAATATGAAACTTTCTTTTGCAGAGTTTAGAAAATGAAGTTCTACATAATGTACAAAAGTTGATTAGAACTTTTTTAACCTTTTCAAGAAAAAACCTTTCATATTAAACAACTACAATGAGGAGCTTTCTGAGAAAGGTAAAACAATCAATTCTTTACACCTATAGCTTTGTCATAGATATTCTAATGTTGCTCCCTCTAAACGTATATTTCCTTATAATACTTTAAAAGTATTAAAAATAATGGCAAGAAAAATAGTATACATTGAGCTGTAAACATGATAAGTTTTTAAGAGAAATATAACATGTTTAAAATACAAAAGGAAAAATCACATAAATTCAAAATGAAAACAAAACATTATTCATGCTCTTTTCAGCAATGTAATGGAAGACAGTATAAGGGTAAATAACAAAAACTGCATGTATATTTCTCTTCCTATGACATGTCTTCTGGTGAAGTAATGATATTTTGTGACAGAAAAAATATATATACATTTATAAAACTTCTCTTTTACAAATCAATCATTGGTACTCCATTAACTATAATCTTTTGATCCCCTTTTTTGATAAAATTTTTAAAAAGAAACCAAATGATTCATAGGCTGATTCCAGCTCTATATCTTTATAAATAAATATTCTATATTTCTGGGGTGAGAAATAGGTAGAAATTTACCTTAAGAGAAATGTCAAGTTCTGACTATTTAAGAGCAGTGGTTGATCTCATTTCTTCTTTGGGTTTTTAAGTTTCCATTATAAAAATAGTTACTCATTTGACTCAACATATTTCAATTTTCCCCATATCAAAACGTAAAATTAGAATATATTTCCCTATCAAACTTAAATGCTTAAAAGATGACTACCGAACTGTAAGTCATGTAAATAAATCTTTCATATTATCTGCTCTTTAATTACTGTTGCAAAGAAAGTATGCACTGCACACATGAACAGTGAAGCCAGAATTTTTCACAGACTATATGTATACAGTAAACTTCCAGAACATAATAAAAACTAAATTAATAAAAACAAAAAGTCAATGGATCGTTTTGATGCTTTGGTCAGAAAACATCTATATATACAGATCTTGTTTTCCTTAATATCAATTTTATTGCAGCTATCTAAACATTTAGAAAATTATTAGTTAGAATACGAAGTTAGTAAATTAAAAAGTGCATCAACAAGAACATTGCAAGAACAAAGGAAAGTATTTGCAAGATGATTAAATAAAAGAGCCAGATTTAAACTGTTTAAAAAAATTATAAAATAGATTAGTAAGCAAAGAACAAGAATTTTTTTCTTTTTTATTCCCACAAAATAATGCAAATTCCAACAAAAAGAAAGCTTGTATAATATTATTAGTATTAAACAAAATAGAATTCAGGCAGAAAAAAATTAAAGGAGCATAATAATATCAGATTTATAAATAGATTAATTTACTGGAAAATATAGCAGGTAGGAAACAATGCTCATAATAATATAGCTTAAAATACATAAATTAACAGAATAATGAGACATCAATTTTAATTTTTTTTCAGAAACTTACAGATAGAGGGAAAAGTATTTGAACAATAATTGCCTAGCTTGATTGAAATAACAGCCTCACACTAATATTGAGATGCTGAGAGATTTTTATATATAGAACTATCTACCAAATAAATAGAGAATATTTACATATTTTTCAAAAAAAGAAGACATATTTAGAAAACCTGACCATGTACTGGTCATACCAGGAATTCTGTAAATTGATACACTTACTAAACATTCATGGATATACATCCATGACACATTTACTAAGTATGAGTAAAGATTTACTTCCCAATCCTGGATCCCCTCCAAAAAAAAGGAAAAGAAAACCAAAAACTATTCACCTGCAAATTTAGAAATACACTTCAAGTTTATTCTTTGCTTAAACGTGAAACCACTATGGAAATTTTCATGTATTTAGAATTGAAAGAAAAAGAAGTTATCAATATATTTTAAAAAGAAGCTATAGATTTAAGATTTTCTAAAAATCAGGAGCAACTAATACTAGTGAAGAAGCTAGCTTTCAACTCAGGATAGTAGAAAAAAATTCTAACAAAACAAATACTATGAAATTCTATGAAATAATACTAAATAAAATATGAGAAGAAAATATTAACAGTAAATTAATAAAATAATAAAATAGAGACCAAAAAAGTTGATCCGTAAAACAAAAGAACTGATTATGTGAAAGGACAAAGATATCTGTCCAAGTATAACCAACAAAAGCAAAAAAAGATAGTCACTAAAAATAGTAGCATGAATGGAATAGGCTTCTAATTATATTTATAATAACAGTTAACTTTTGCTATATGCTTAATGATGTGCCAGGTGCTGTTTTCAATACTTTACACGTAATTAATCTATTTAAATCTGACTACATTTTTTATGAGATAGGTGCTATCATTTTAATCTCTATTTTACAGATGAGGAAACCATGGCACAAAAAGCTTAATTAACAAAGTGAAGATCACACACTTGTGAGTGATGGAGCTGGTTCATCAACAGAGACAGTCCAACCCTAGAGCCCGTGTTATCAGCTGTCATTATCTTTATACTACCTTCAAGGTACAGAGAATATTTCAAAAAATATAGAAGAGACATTATTAGAAAATACCATGCTAAACTTTATTGCAGTAAATATAAAATTCTACATAAATAGGCACTTATCTTTTAAAAAATAACAATTAGCTGAAGAAGATTTAGAAGACAAATTACAAGACCTACCTACCCCTTTTCCCCTGACCCCTGTTCCCACGAAAGTAAAAAAACTATTCAGTTTTACATGGGAGTTCTACCAAATTTTTAATAATAATAAATTCCCGTTTCATCCAAAATGTCCTAGAGCACAAGATAAAAAATTCTTTAGAAAAAAAATTATTTAATAGATTTATAAAATTCAAGTAACCGTCATAATTTCTTTTGCAGGGGAGTGCCCAGAAAGACTGCAGAGAAAGAGATATGTCTAGGTCTTTGCTTTATCTGAAGAAAAAAATTTATTTTGCCCTCACTTTTAACTGAATAAGATAAAAATTCCTTAGTCGATTTTACAAAACCTTAAAATGTAGCATGAGAAAATAAAAATTGCAGCTCAGTATCATTATGATTTAGATGCAAAATTCACAGACATACACACAGAAGTTAATAACAAATTGGAACCATCATGAGAAAGTAGGGTTTATCTCAGAATTGAAAGAATAGTTCAAAATAGGAAATCTAGTAACTTTATAATAATCTTAGTAGGTGCTAAAAAATTACTTTATAAGGTTCAAAATTCATTTATGATTAAGACAAATAGAAACTAAAAAAAAAACCCTCTTTATCTTGGTAATGTGTATCTATTAAAAACCTATGGAAAAAGGCTTTCTGTTTGGGATACGTTAGAATCATCTTAACTGAAGTCAGGAATGTGAAGAGATGCCACTGTCATTGCTATTATTTAACACCATTGAAATGAAAGGTTCTAGTTAATGTGGGATACAGTATTTTAACAATATCAATTCTCCTAAAATAACATATAAATTTAGCATAATCCCAATAAAAGCTTAATGATATTTTCCCAACTGTCGACAAGATCATTCTAAAATTCATATAAAACAGTGAATATACAAGAAAAACTTTATCATTTGGAACAAAAGGGACTGTCTGTCAGATATAAGAATGCATTTCAACTATATTAATAAAAACAGTGGCATTAATATAAGAAGAGGCAAATAAATCAATATAACATAATATATATGTACATGTATATGTATATGTATATGTATATGTATATGCATACACACATGGAAATTTGGCATTTTTGAAACATCTCAATTCAAGGGAAAGTTTTTAGGATAACTTATTTGCAAATATCACTGGTTTTATTTTTTAGATAAATATTTTATATTCAACATATAACATCTATTTAGCATGTAGCATGTGTTATAGTACTTTTCTGCATTTAATAGTATACTTAATATACTTAAATTACAGTTTCCTGATCATTTCCTTAACCCTAATTAGTATATGTAATAGGTTTATATTAATTAACATTATCATGAAGATCTTTCAGCTGCTTAATCATATTGTTTGCTACAAAATTAGTAGAGAAGTGTTTCTTCCTATTCTATTTTCTTGAAGAGGTCGTGTTGAGTTTGTCATTATTTCTTCCCCTAACATTAGGTAGAATTCATTAGTGGAGCCACATGGGCTTGGAATTTTCTTTGTAGAAATGTTTTTTTTTTTTTTTTTTTAATTATCAGTTCAATGTCTTTAATAAATATAAATCTATTCTGTATCTATTCTACGTAAATAAACTTTGGTAGTGTCACTTGAGAAATTTAGCCATTTCATCCAAGTCGTTGAATTTATCAGCATAAAGTTTATCTTCTAATAGCATTTTAATATTAGTGTAATCTATAGTGATGATATACATTCCTTCTCATTTCCCAAAGTGGTAAACTGTGTCTTCTATTTTTCTCTGATCAGTCTGACTAACAGTTGATCAATTTTATTTCAAAAAACCACCTTTTAATTTCATTGGTTTTTTTGTTTGTTTCCTGCTGTCATTTTACTATTCCTTTTTCTCTACTAACTTTGAGTTTAATTTGCTTTCTTTTTCCGGTTTTTAAAAATGCAAGTTTAGAGAATTAATACTGAACATTTATATTTTTCTAATAAAAGCATTTTAATTCTATAAATTTCCTTTTAAGTACTTATTTAGCTGTATCCTACAAATTCTGATATGCTGTGTTTTCTTTTTCATTCAGTTAAAATATTCTCTAATTTGACTTGTGATTTCTTCTTTGATTCATGGGTTATTTAGAAGTTTATTGTCTTGCTTCCCAATTTGGAAATATTTTTCCAAAATTCTTTCTGCTTTTATTTTTAATTAACTATTTGAAATTAAGTTGAATTAATTAACTTAATTATTTGAAATAATTATTTGAAAATAATTGTGTTCTTGTAGAAGAACATAATTGGAAGGATTTAAATTCTTTAAACATGTTAAAATTTGTTTTATGGCTCAGACTAAAATCTACTTTGATAAATGTTCCATGTACAGTTGAATATAATGTGTTCTACTGTTGTTTGGTAGAATATTATGTAAGTGTCAATTATTCAAGGTGATTGAAGGTGTTCTTCAAGTCTTCTATATTCTTACTGGTTTTTCTAACAGTTGTTGAGACAGACAGTGATGTTGGAATTTCCAACTAAAATTATGGGCTTTTCTAATCCTCCTCTTCTTTCTATCAGTTTTGGTTTAATATTTTTGGAAGTTCTGTTACCAGAAGCACAAACATTTTGAATTATGTCCTCTTGATGTGCCAACACCTTTTATCATTATAATGTCATTTTTCCACAGTGATATTTCAACTGCTTTCTGAAAACATATTTCTGAAATTTTGAGATCTCTAATTTGTTTTCTTTCCTTTCTCATCATGATAAGAATTTATTGTCCTTTGTACTTCTGTTTGGCCATTTCAAATACAGAAAAGAAATGAGCTTAGTCATTTATCTTGACCTTGACATTGATGTGGAAAAACCTTAAGCCAAACTAACTTTCAGTAAAACAATTCCCTTATTCCCCAAGGCATTTCTTTGGCTACTTTGGTTTAGGATAAAAAAAATTGTTTCAGACAAGCTTAAGTAAAATGATTTCATGGAAATCTGAATCATGATTGTAGAATGACTGAGTTCTGGTAGAACTGAATCCCAAGGGAGGTTCTGGATCCAGGGTAGTCCTGGCAATACTGGAAGAGTCTGAAAATTGATTTCAAATGTATGTCATCCATTTTCTTTCCAGCTTATTCATTCCTTCCTCTCTTTGAACCATCTTTTTTTTTACTGCATTGCTTCTGCCTCTTTATAACAATAGATTGCCGTGGTCAAATTACTTAACCTCTTTATTCCTTGGTCTCTGGGAGTAATAAGGGTTATGGTTCATTGGTTTGTTGTAGGGACCATTTAACACAAAGAACAGCACACAGTGATCATTTATTTTACCTGTTTCTATCTTGTTTGAAAGAAAACATAACGAGGAAATGTAATATTTATGACAAGCTGTCTAAATAATTATTTTGTTACATTAGGTGTGCAAATTTTTCTTAGATAATGTAACAACTTTTTTTTTGGAATTTAGTACCAGGAAAACATTTGTCTCACTTAAAGAACTGATGTGTGCCTTTTCATCAGGTAGTGAGGATTCTGTAGTTCTTCACATCTTCCTTTTTGCCCAGTGTGCCCAGAAGTTGAGAGAGAAACTTAATATTTCCTCATGGTAACTATAGTAATTCCACTGGGGATCATATATACATACTTTCTTTATTTGCCTTCTGTTTTCTAGTTATAATCTGACAGTTGTGTAATACAAAGTTTTAACTTTTTCTTTAATCCATTCTGGAAAGAAAGTCAACAAGAAAAAACAAGTGTTATTTTATGTAAGTTAGAGGCCTAAAAAGTGAAGAAAACACAATCCCTGCTTTCAAAGACTCCAGTCTAGATCAGAGTTCATTCCTCATGCAACTCACATTAAGAAAAAATACAAAAATTAGCTGGGCGTGGTGGCACATGCCTGCAATTACAGCTACTCGGGAGGCTGAGGTAGGAGAATTACTTGAACTCGAGAGGTGGAAATTGCAGTGAGCTGAGATTGTGCCACTGCACTCCAGCCTGGGTGACAGAGCAAGGCTCAATCTTAAAAAAAAAAAAAAAAAAAAAAAAAGACACTTACATTGCAATTGAGTACATGTAGAAATGTGTGTGTAATATGTTAAACCAATGTTCAAAAGCATAAATATGCAAAATGTTCTAATCAGTTTATAATTATTAACTCAGTTAATTATCATAACCATTTTAGGAAACAGGCCCTATTATTATTATTTTTTTCAGATCAGGTAACTGAGTTACAGAAAGGTTAAGTAACTTCACCAAAGTCAACCAGTTACTTTGTTAATGAGAGTAAAGCTGGAATTGGAGTCCAGAGAGTTTGGTTTAAAAACCCATGCTCTATTCCATTACACATGGCAGCTTCCCAATATTTAGCTTTCCTCTATGCAATGCATTATTTTCTATCCTATTTGTCTACACTCTTTTTCCATTTTTAAAATTCTGGCCATGATCCCCAAACTGATGGGTCATAATCACTACCCACTAATGACTCACAATCTATTTACTATCCATACTATAGTACATACATACATACATAGTATAGAACATACTGTAGTATGTTAAATATCAGTCAAGGGGAAATAAAACACCTGTACATGACTGTCAATGGCCATCAAGAGAGTTCAAACAGGAGCTCTGCGCTCTACCAAGTGGATCAAAGGAGGCCTCACAAAGCAGGAAACAGTTAAGTTGAGGCTGGAAGATAAATAAGTTTGCCTAGTACATAAGGCATGAGAGAAAGTGGAGGGTTTGCCAGGCAGAGTACACATGCGAGGATATGAACAGGTAAAAGACCATGGGCTCTCATTCCTGTGAGCTAAGCACTGTATGAGTAGAGTACCGAGGATGCACATACGAGCAAAGCAGCAACAGCCCCAGCTCTCTTGAAGCTTTAGTCTAGTAGAGGAAACAATTATACTAACAATGGCAATACAGTGCTCTAAGTATACTGGAGATGACAAGATAGTAGCAAGTTTATCTAATACACTCTAGCCATTTAGGAACGAGTAAGAGTCATGAGACAGTAAGGGGAAAAATCATTCTAGGCCAAGAGAATGTCAACACACTAAGAATGACAGATGAAAGAAAACATAGATTAATGAAGACCTGAGTAATTTCAGAGGCAGAATGGTATAACAGTCCGAGAATAAGTGCTAGACCCAGACTGCCTAGATTCAAAGTCAGCTTTTCTACTTATCTGTGTGTCCTTGGGAAAGTTACTTAATATCTCTGTGCATCAGTTTTTAGCTGTAAATTGAAGTGATAAACAGTTTTTGGGAATTAAATGAATACATATGAGGATCTTAAAATAATACCTGAAACATAGGAAGTGCTCTACAAATATTAGTCATTACAATTATTTTTACAAGAAAATAAATTTCAAAGTGGGAATGGAAGGAATTAAATTGGAAACATCCAAGCAGTGGCTGGGATAAGGTTGGCCTTAATTAAGAAGCATTTATTGAGTCCCTAATATGTGGATACTGTTACAGGTGCTGGAGACACAGCAATGAAAGAGACATCTCTCTAGTTACTCAGGTCACTTCAGAAGGAGTCATTTTTGATCTCTTCATTTACTTATTCGCCATGTTTATTTCATTGGTAAGCTCTGATCTCTCTATCACTTAAATATATTCTAAATTAGACCACTTTTCATCATTTCCGGTACATCTGCCCTGGTCAAGCCACCATCATCTTTTGCTTGGGGTGTTGCCCAGGCGAATATCCACAGAGCACAACAGCCTTGAGTGAGCCTCTTAAAATAAAGTCACATCATGTCATTTCCCTGCATAAAATGAGCTAAAGGTTTTGTAGTATGCTTAGAAGAAAATTTAGGCTTTTTGGAAATTATCCTGACCCAATAACTTCTGATCCCTTAGGAACAATGTGAAGGAAATTTTTAAAAATCGAAAAAGCATAAAAGAGATTTGGAAAGATTCTTATTGATCATCTAAGAGTTTTGGAAGATACTATAGTAATTAATAAGTAAATTAATAAATAATTTTTATTAATTTAAGGACAGAGGCAATCAACATTGGTAAATTTCCAAACAACTCAAATCTTTCAATATATAAACCCAGACTAAAACAAAAACTAATAAAGCAAAACATGTAATTAAAACTTTTCTAAAATGTATTACTCATTTCCTGCCATATGAAACAGAGTAAGGTGAACAAAATAATGCTTTGTTATGAATTCTGTTATTTAATTTCAACACAACGCAAACACACTGAAAAGGGTGGTTGCAGGACCTAGTCACGCCTTGCCCTTGTTCCCAGACAGTCTGTCCTTTTCATAATGGCCAATTCTTTTATCTTCCCCATGTCAGCTCGTATTTGAGTATTTGAGCTTCCTCCTCACAAATTTCATTTACCTAAAAGTAGGAAAAACAGAATGTTGCCATGAATATTGCCAGAAAGCAATATAGGCAAGCTAGTTAAACAGGAAAACCTAATTGTATATGCATATCTAAATCCACAGACTTGGCCTAAGGATGCCTCCACAGCCCTCCTGACAGTAAAATATGTAGGCTATTTTTCTGGAGGTTTTCTCTTTTGTGTCAAGGTTTACATGCATATACTGATGTTGGTTAAACTAAATTTGATATCTGAATTACTGACGTATCCCTGATACTCTTCTTATGAAGGAACTGTCAAGTTTTGCCTGCACTGTGTGGATTGCAGGGAAGAAGAAGCAGCAGCTTCTCTATCTGGATTTTCCGGCTATACAGTATCTGTGATATGCAATACAGCCAAGTGCAACTGAGTAGCCATGCCTGTATTTAATATGGCTTAATATGCTTACACTTTGCCTTGAAGAGAAGCACTTAAAATATATTGCAAGATTTTTATATAGTGATATGTAGAAAACTGAGATTAATAGTTAAAGCATAGAGCTTGAACATGTTGATACACACAAACAAACATGCACACACACAATATATATATTTATAAAGATATACACCATATATATTTGTATTTGTGTGTACATGTATATACATATATGTGTGTGTACATATATATATTTATATTTATACACACATACATATATATCTTGATAAGTTGCCTTCCTAGATCAAAAAACTGTGATATTTTAAATGGTCTCAGACAGTAACTGAAATACAAACATGAAGCTTTAAAAATTTCCAAATACTAAAAACTATCAAGAAAAAGTATCTCCTACAAACTTATATTCCCTTTTTTACTTCTTGTAACTAGACATTTAAATGTTTTTATTTTAAAAGAGAATAAAAAATATTAAAAATAACAAAAGAGAATGATAATGCTGTTGCATTCTAATCTGGAGGTGGGCATCACCTGATTATACTTCCCAGAAAAGTCCCTGGTCTGGTAACATCTGTGGAAACCCTGGCAAAGGAAAAGAGTTCTTGTGAATCTATAACTTGGTTTTGCTTTAAGTAGTGAGATGATGACACTGGTTATTACAGCATCTCCAATTTCCAACTTAGAAAACTGGACAGGATACAGGTATAGGCCAGGACAGGGGGATGATTTTTACATAGTTGCAGTAACCTCAGTAATTTTAAAGATTGTTTTTAGCCACAGGGAGACTTGAAAGGGTGTAAATAGTTTTTAATCCTTCCTGTTTTCTTAATAGAGGAAGAACACAATATCAAAGACAAAACTCAACATAATAAAACCAACTTGCCCTATACATTGACAGTGATGTCGCTGGATCATTTTTTATCCTACTAACTGACAGTTCTGGCTGATTCATCCACAGGTACCTGGATGCTTGTCTCCTTTAATCTTTTTTATTTATTACTTTGTCCTATGACACTGAAAAAGGAATTTCCCAAATGGTTTTTAAATAGAGAAGTGCATTTTGCACTTACAGGCTTATGGGCTGTTGTAGGAAGAACCACATCCTCTACCTATATTCTGGGTATTTCTAAAACTGAGAGTTTATCTGTGCATTTCTGAAAAGTTTTTATTACAACTTGAAATTAAAAAAAAAAAAAAAAAAAACTGGCTAGCCATGGTGGTTTACAGCTGTAATGCCAGCACTTTGGGAGGGTGAGGTGAGAGGACTGCTTGAAGCCAGGAGTTCAAGTTCAGTCTGGGCAACATTACTGAGACCATGTCTCTCTCTCAAAAAAAAAGTCCCCTCATTGATTAGTATTATCAGTTTGAAATATATCTTATTTAAAACTCTGTCTTTAGAACATGATGAAAATGATACTTAGTAAAAAGCAAGAGATGCAACTATACATATTTAAAGAGAAATGATAAATTAATATTACTACATAAATCAACACATAAGGTTAATGCAAAATATTTAAGTTATTTGCTTTTGGCTTAAAAGCCAAAGAAAAATGAGCAATGATAATTAATGATAATAGTCTGAATTGAGTGTCATCTACATGTGTTTCATATAGAGAATCTCATTTAATTATTGTAAGAATTTCTTGTTATTATGCTCTTCAAATAGTTGCGGAAAGCAAAGATTGGAGAAAGCAGGTAACCTCGTTAGGACAATACAGGTGTTAAATAACAGCCAAGTTTCCAACTACAGAAGGAATCAGCTCTTATAATAGCCAGAGCTGCAAGTCGTGATTCCCACGCTCTCCCTTTAGAAACATTTTTTAAAATGTTTATTAGAGCTGCTAAGCTTAAACACCGTATGTGGAAACAGTATTTTAAAGCAAACTCCTAAAGGACACCAAGACATAAATGCCTAAGAAACTGGCATTTCTATGTTCTGTTGACTTTTGAAATCTTTTCTTTTATCTCTGTTTGGTTTTGGTGAAAGTCTGAGACATTTATATACACCTAATGAACATTATTGTTTTATTCCGTCTTGTTTTGCTTTTTAAAAAGCCCCTTCCAACTACATTTTTTAAATTCCCCAATTTTAAACTTTATTGATATCAGTCTTTGCCTCCTTCTTCTTTCCACTTTTTCTTCTCCTTCTTCCCTTCCTTCTCCTCCTCCTCCTTTTTTTTCTCCTTTTCTTTTAAATCATGGCCAGTCTTTTTATTACTGGTTTCACATCCTGGTGATCTGATCCAGAACACAATGCCAGAATTTTTTTCAAAAAGAAGTGTCACTCCTTCTCTCTTCCCATCTGCATTCCCTATAATTACTTATTTTTTAAAAATATTCATGAGAAAGGAAGAAATTTTCTCTTCATTTTGGAGCACCAAAATCTTCTTTGTCTTGAATCAGGAAAGAGATCTTAAAATCCAATTTACTACCTGGAAGGAAACAGGGTTTCTTCCTTCTCTTGCCCACCTATCTCTGTCTCATCTGGAGATTAGTCATGTAAACATTTACTTGGCAGCTGGCTTCTTCAGGAAGCTAATTTGCAAAGATTTGTAGAGAATTTAACTTGTTACTTTACACCAAAGAGCAAACTTTTTTAAAAAGACACCAGAATGATTTCACAAAAATTTTCAAAAGTAAACAAAAATGAATGAAACAGAGGAAGAGCACACTTGAAAGGATCTAAATTCTAACAAAGAATTATGGAATATTGTATCTTGAATAAATGACTTCATCTTGTTCCATATGTTTAGAGTGCCAAGGCATTGGGCAAATCCAGAAGCTAGATTTGCATATAAAAAGTATGTTTGTCGTTCATAAAAGCGCCTTTGGAAGAAAATTTTTAAATTAAAGGTGAAAACCTAGTCTGCAAAAATAAAAAAAAAAAAAAAAGACTGGCAAAACACCAATTTATTTTGAGTAAGTATAATACAATTCAAAATGAGGCAGGAGAAAAAGGCTTTAAAAGATATAAAAATAAATTGTTCTTTGTTTCTTTAGACCCAAACTCACTGAATATAGTAACGAACAGTCCTAACTGCCACTAAGCTTACTGACAAAATGCCACTCAATAAACACCCACTGATGATGCTAAAAATAAGATATTTGGAAAGAAAGTAACATGATAGATGCACACAGTTTTGAACCAAATATATTCTTCCACCTGAAAGAACTTGATATCCGAAGCAGAAAATAATATTGAGTAGCTTAACATACTCTGTCCCCAGATAATTTTGTTTCCTCATATAGATAGCTAAAACTGTAAACTGCCCTCTAGAAATGTTTATTTGAATCTATAAATGACTTTTTTATTACTTAGCTACTCAAAGTAATTATGATATGATAATAAGTGATATTTTAAGTTCTTTTTGAAAACAATGCATTCTGATAATATTATACAGAATTAAAAACCCAAAGTACAGAAACTCTTCTGACATGACTTTCTTTACTTGTTAAAGATCAGTTAGATAGTAGCAGTGAAACATTTGAAGTTCACTGCTAAGTCAAGTTTGACTTAAAATTTAAAGTCAATCATCATTACCAAATATGGAATGTGAATACAACAGATTTGATTTTTTTAAATGCACCTATAAGGCACAACAATAATCTAGTCACTTAGAAAGTAATGAAGCATACTGAAATTTCTTCTGTGAAGATAGATGATAGAAAATCCAGAACCCCTTTGCCTTAGAAAGACTCTACCCGTTCCAAATTAAAATAAACCCCCACCACTTGGATTTGGTCATTCCAGTGACAGCTATGTGTTAGCGTGTCCTGCTTCTTACTCATTTCCATTTTATTATGAGGTCAAGAAATGGCTCACTGTGGAGATCACATTCAAGGTGACACATGCATAATAAGAAGTGTCAGCAATAAGGCCACATCAGGAGTAGAGAGTGGTAGAAAGAGAGAGAAGGTCAGAAAGGTCAGTAAAGTCCAGACCATGCACAGCTTCAGGGCCAGGTGAGGAATAGGAAACTATTGGCAGATTTTAAGCAGGGGAGTGTCATGATCTAATGTCTCCAAAAGACCACACTATCAGGAGTGTGGTGGAGTGAGTGGATGTGGGAAGGGCAATTAGAAGACTATTCAAGTGATCTCAGCAGACATGATGGCAGTTGTGTGATGAAGACCAGGAGATGAACCCGGGATATATTCTGGAGTTGTATTTGATAGGGCATACTGATGGATTGAGGTTGGGTAGCAGTAAGCCAAATAAGGCTCAAGGCTGCCTTGGGATTATTTACTGAATTGAGGAAAGACTGTGGGAAGAATACTGGGGATAGGAAAAAATTTAGGGGTGAAGCAAGAGTCCAGTTTTGGGTTATATCAACCTTAGAATGTCTGTGATAAATCCAAGTGGACACTTCAAGGAGGAAGTTGGATCTAAAAATTTGCAGCTTAATGGAGACGTCAGTGCTGGATTTATAAATTGAGCAGCCATCAGGTTACTGCTAATGTTTAAAGCTACAAGACTGGATTCAGGTTGAGAGTGTGGCTGAAGTACACCTAGAACTCAGCCTTTGGGCACCTCACCACTGAGAGTTTGGAAAGAGAAGGCCAGCCTGCAAAGAAGACTGAGGTGTCCCAGTGTGGGGAAAAACCATAGAACATAGCATTTTGGAAGTCACAAGCACAGAATGTTCAAGAAGATGAGAGCGTTCAACTCTGTCAAATGCTGTGAAGACATCAAGCAAGCTGGGAACAGAAACATAACTATTAGATGTGGTAAAAATAGGGGTCATGAGGTAGTCCTAACAAGGGATATCTGTAAGCATGAGGGCTGGAAACCTATTTTGAGTAAACTGAGACAAAAATGAAAAGTGAAAATATTAAAACAGCACTTCTGCTTGCTGTGAAGGGTAGCAAAAAATGGGATAAAACCTGGAAGGGGATAAGATGTCAAGAAAAATATTTGAGTAGAAATGAATACCAGCGAGATTGATTCAATGAAAAAGGAGAAATTGAAGGTGTAGGAGAGAAACAAATGTAATTGCAGGAGGAAGTCTTGGAGTAGGTGAGAGGGGATAAAATGCAGAGCACAAGAAGAGGGACCAGGCTTAGAAGACAGTAGGAACTTTTTACCCATTGCATTGCGAGGAAAGTCACAGAGTATGAGTTTGCACGTAAGTAGGGTGGTATATTTTGGGGTACATGATGAGAGGTTATTTTGAAACTAGACATAGAACATATGCATATTATGGGGTAGCAAAGCCAGTGTACATCACTTGTATTAATGAGTATACACAAATTTATCAATCACCATCTTAAAGACAAATAAGGCAGTAGAGAGAGGGATTTGAGGATATGTCTTAGACATTGCTTTTGCCTGATTTGATTCTTCAATTTCTACCCATTACATCTTCATATACTAAAGATCTATGACTTAGCAGTTAGATAATTTTGTAATGCTACCAGACAGGGAGCCAAACTCAAAATCTATCTTCCTTGAGAAGTTCTAGCCTATTGTCTTAGTCTTCTCTGATTGTTTCTTGACCTCTAAGCTGCACCTCACAGTACAGTTGGCACTGAGTCATTTCATGTTTGTCCCCTGCTCATAGATCTTATTGTCTCAAATAGATGTTAAGGTTCCAGGATGGGGCCAAGTGTTTTACAATAAAATATCATCGTCTTTCCCACTGTGAAAAACCTAGTGTTAGATATAAAGTGAGTACTTAATAAATGATTGTTGATCAATTTATTTTTTTGGAGTTGAATGGCTATAAAGTTTTATGCAGTAATTCCTTGGCTAACAGACTATGCATAATTCTTCATGGCACCTGCAGGACATTACTGGGAGATGCCAAAATCATTCATCAATTTTCTCCTTTTTATGCTATTCAATTAGTCTGTCTAGGGCAAAGTCTAGTATGTGTATCAATCAAAAGCATATAATGACCTGTGTACAAGCTATCTCCATACCAATGATTTGCATCTACCATCTTACAGAAAGAGCTTTAGTCTAAGGAGGCACTGAAGTGAAGTAAACTTTAAGAAGAATATTGTAGTAAGGACTGATAATTACCCAGTGTTACTGTTGTCAATAGTGTACAGATGAATTTGAAATCAATTTGGCAATATCTTTAGTGGAAAAATAATATTAAAATACTCATCACCATAGCCTATTTTGCATTGTCTTAGATAAAACTTTTCTTCAGCCTGCACTAAAAGCTTAAATGCCAGTAGACTTTTAGTATATGGACTTTTAGTTTGTTGAAATTATGTGTAGCATGTTTAATTTTTAATTTAATTCCAATACTTAAGCCTATTAAAACTATTTGGATATAATATTTAATCGGAATGTAAATATGACATATATATTTTTTCTTTTAAGATGCAATTGTACTATCATACAATACTGACCTTTAATTTTATCTAACAGGTTATCACGGAAAGTTAAAGGATTAATCATCAGAATAGCATTTAATCAAAAGTCCCACATACTATACACAGAGTAGTCTAAAGAGCTCTGCAGAAGTGAGTGATTACTGCTACTGTAAAATTTTGTCATTCTATAAAGTAGTCATTGACAAAATAAATGACTGTGTTTTTCCATGTTATATGCAAATTGACAAAGATAATACTATCTGATAAAAAGGAAAACACCAAGAGACTTAGCACTTTAGAACATATGAAACCTACACCAAAATATCATTAGCAACATTTCCTCAGAAGAATCCCATAGCATTAGACATTAATAGAATCTTTTAAAAACATTTGTGGCATTAAATATTTTAATTGAAACAATGAATTCCATAAGATGTGTGTATATTTACAAGATTTCCATTTTTCAATATTTATATGAAAAGATCTGAAGCTCTTTTCTAAGTATAGTAAGAAATATTAAACCTGTTTGGCTATTATTCTAGGTTTTTATTCATTTTTCACTAACCTACATTGATTTTTGTACTGCTTTTATTCATCCCATAAATTAGTTTCTAACTGGTGATAAAATGTCAAAGTTTGTGTTGCATCTAAGAAATAAATCTAGACAATTTAGAATTATTTAAAAATTAACCAATAAACTATGATCTATTTGTTCTTTTCGTGAGTGCTTGGGTGGAAGTGAGACATATTAGTACATTAGTAAGGTGTCTCTTTTTCTTTAATCACCAGGAGAAAAGATACATAGATCTTTTTCTTAAAGCTTTTTTCTTTCCCATGGAGACAACACACCTTAAAATGAAGGTTAATAAGCAATTAATAGCACAGACTTAACTAAATATTGCAAATGTGATAGTATAATATCTTGGTAAATATGGGAATTTTCAGAGCCATAAAATTAAAGACTTTGATATGTGTGAGATCAATAGACATGACTATCACTATTTAATATGAGTTTTAATTTTTAAATGCCATGCTCCAATGAAAAAGTATATTACACAGGAAAATTGAAATTTCAATAAAGAATCAAGACAAAAGAAACAAACTATATCTTAAAAAGTACCTTTAAAGGTTATACTTACGCAGCAACCTCCTCTTTTGACAATCCTTTGAAATTCACCTCTAGATAATGATCTATGTCATCTTTTTCTTTGATCAATTGAGACCTAAAGGAAATGGAAAGAAACAATAAAGCACTGCCTTATCAGGTTGAAAAGCTACCAAACATATTAAATGTCACCAGAAGAATAGAAATATTCAGGGTATAATACCATGTATAATAAACGTAATAGCTATAGAGTGAGGTTGCTGGTGAATAATTTCAAAATTTAATCTTTCCTGAATAGAAAATGATAGGGAAGACTATTCAACCCAGTGTGTAAACAAACAAAATACCAGCACCTTGAAATAATTCACTTTCTACTGAAGAGTCTTCTCCTCAAAGCTTATAAGATCTTCCATTTTGCTCACATTGTTTCACGGTATAACTTTCCAACCGCTGAAGTTATACACTGTTTGGCACAGAATCCTGAACCAAGAACACCTGTTTTATTCAAATGCGTAACATGAATTTGTCCTAAACATTACTCAATTTTGTCCTGAAATGCTCTTTGAATTTATATATATATATATATATATATATATATATATATATATATATATATATATAAGACCAAGTTTTGCTCTCGTTGCCCAGGCTGGAGTGCAACGGCACGATCTCGGCTCACTGCAACCTCCACTTCCTGGGTTCAAGCGATTCTCCTGCCTCCAAAATAGCTGGGATTACAGGCCTGTGCCACCAAGCCTGGCTAATTTTTTTTTTTTTTTTTTTTTTGTATTTTTAGTAGAGACAGGGTTTCACCATATTGGTGAGGCTGATCTCGAACTCCTGACTTCATGATCTGCCCGCGTCAGCCTCCCAAAGTATTGGGATTACAGGCATGAGCCACCGCACCTGGCCTTGAATAGTTTTTTTAATCACACATAAAACTCAAGTTATTAAAGGTTCAAGGTGCAAAGTGATTTTTAAGAAGCCCTTATTAAAAACATATTATACTTGCCATGCATTCATTCCTCACATCCTTTTTCACCTTTAAAAATAAGCATGCTATCAACCTCTCCTAACTATGATGATATGGAACTATATGGAACTAAACAATTATCTGTGTTTTATTCAGAAGCTATTAAAGAATGTTGATACAAGCTTTTACTTTAATGGGTATGATACAAATGTTTTTCTTCAGTAAAATGAACAAAAGCAAAAGTTTTCTTTAAAACCCATCCTGTCTTAAGGATATGAGACTTAGCTACGCTTTTGCTAACCTTTAAAACAGAATATAATCTCAATTCTTTAAAAGAGAGAAAGAATAAGCTTTTTCAGTCTTTGTAAATATTTTACATTATTCAAAAGTAAAACAAAAAATATGTATGTATATATATAGTATGGTATACATACATGAATTATGCGTTCATTGAAAGATTTCTCTGCTACAGAAAAAATCTGATTTACTATTTTAAAAGAATTTTTATATTATTTAGCTGAATGTATTTATTTTGTTCCAGGGGCTTTGGTCTTTCTTAGAAATACTAAAAATGAGGCAGGAGAACAAAGAAGCCTCCTAATACTTTGATCATTATACCTTACAGGAATGGAAAAGTAGGCATAAAAAGTATATAAACTTACATATGCAAACTATTTATATTGGTAAATAATATGTATTTTACTAAAAGTCAACAGAATTACAAGTGTCAATTTCAAAGTAGCACAATCAGTTAATATTCATAATTATGACAAAATGTATCAATTTCTCTGTCCTGCATTTCCTCAGTGACAACTTGAGTAGCTCAGCAGCCATTCATGGGCAGCAGCAGTTTGATGATGCATTTCAGGCACCAGCATCATTTAAGGAGCTAATTCATGCCCTAGAAGAAAGGCTCTACCCTCCTTCTTCCAAAACAGATCAACCCTTGGGAACTTGTGGACTAAAAGCATTACACCTTTCAGTCTGGGTGTGGTGGCTCATGCCTATAATCCCAGCATTGTGGGAGGCAAAGGTGGGTGGATCACTTGAGGCTGGGAGTTCAAGACCAGCCTGGCCAACATGGTGAAATGTGTCTCTACTAAAAATATAAAAAGTTAGCTGTGTATGATGGTATATGCCTGTGGTCCCAACTACTCAGGAGGCTGCACCACAAGAATTACTTGAATCAAGGAGGCAGAGGTTGCAGTGAGCCAAGATCATGCCACTGTGCTCCAGCCTAGGTGACAGAGTGATACTCTGCCTTAAAAAGAAAAAAACGGAAAAAACTTTACACCTTTCATTCCCAAAACTTCTGCTTTCTGTTCTCCATACCCATTTAAAACAGGAAATGTATCCCAAAACTCTATGGGAACCATGACATAACTACAGTCAGAAATAAAATAAGGAAAGCAGTAGCTCAATAAATAAATAAATATATTTGCAGTATTTTAATACAGTTCATAAATGCGTTTGAAACAGATTTCAATATTCTCAATATAACAATGTTTTTCTCTTCTCTTGATTTTATTTTCTGAGATATATTATTTACATTTCTTACTATAGAAAATTCATTCTGCAGGAAAATAAGTAAAAACCAGGGGCACGTACTTTGAAATTTTTCTGGAGGAGCATGGCAGCTTCTGTCTGGCTAAGGCTGTAAGCTTCGGGCGTATCATGGGCAGCGGGGGCTGAGTGGTCATTTCGGACTACAAAAAGAAATAAGTAGAAATTGTATTTTAAATAATAAATCTTTCAAAGGATCTTTTAAGACATTATTAGAGATTCAGTCTGTCATCTTAGTTGAGGATGTCTATATGTAGTGCTATAGCTGTGTTGCTCAAGAATGATGCTCAGTGAGTGGATTCTGCAGGTTGCTTCTCTCATTATTTTCTTCCACTGTCTGCTTTTTGGCCAATTTGTTAGTTGTCTATATCATCACCACAAAGTAGATAAGAAGAAAATTAGATAAATGCATTGGTGGTTCAGTTGGCATCTTTGTTAAGAATTTTGTAAGAGACATGATTGCAATTAAAGAATAAAGATTTTTAGGATACCTATGGATTTCCAATGTTTATGTGTTGCTTTCCTGTTAGAATCAATAATTGAAAATTGCTCATACTTGCTGTTTTGTAAAAGCCTTATGACTCACAAATAAAGGCTTTCCCTTAGATGTGGTAGATGATAAGAACAATTCTCAACAAGGAGACAGCTGCCCTGAGAAAGCACATAGCATAACAATATAATGAATCACTTAAAAATGTACTGGTTTTTAAAAGTTGTTTAAAATAACTTTATCTCTCACACTTTGCATGGGTCAGGAATAAGGACAGGGTATGATAGGCATGGATTTTTTCTCCATGATGACTGAAGCCTCTGCTGAGAAAACCCAGAAGCTGTAGTAACACAATGGTAGGGGACAGGAATCACCTTGAAGTGTCTTAACTCACTTTTCTAGTGGTTAATGCTAACTATTAGCTGAGACACAACTGGAGCTATCTGCCAGAACTCATACATATGGTCTCCTCATGTGGCATGGGCTTCCTCACATCATGGCAACCTGAGACTTCTTATGTGGCCGCTCTGGGCTCCAAAGGTAAGTATTTTAGAGAAAAGTCAGGCAGAAGCTATATCCCCTTTTAGAGCCTAGCCTTGGAAGTCACATAACATCTACTTCTACTATAATAAAAAGTTTGCCCAAATTGAATGCAAATGAACATAGAACCCTTATTGATAGGAGAGTGTCAAAGTTTCATTGTAAGAAGAAAATATGGCATGGGAGATACTGTTGCAACTCTTTTTAGAAAATGCAGCTTACCATAGTGGTGAGCAATTAGAAGGCAAGTCTATAAAATCAAGTTATCTAAACCTATTCCAAAAAGGAAGAAATGTAGACATGATGTCTTTGAACTTAGAACAGAAAAAATGTTACATGGTGCAAGGGCTCTCAGATGTAGAAGAACCCATGCTTCTGTTAGAGAGGCATCCCAAAGGCCAGAAGCTCTTGACCACACCCCCTCTATGTCCACCAGGTGTGACCTCTACTCAGACTCACCAAGCAATTAAAAGGCTTTTTTTTAAGGTTTTAAATGGCTTCAGTATTACTACCCATGTGACCCAGGGAAAATCCCAATAAAATCTGGGTCTTGAATACATTCAGCAGATATTTAGTGAGCTCCTACTTGTTGTCAGGTTCTGTTCTAGGTGCCAAAGATACAGCAGGGAAGAAAAAGACAAAACTCTCTAATCTCACAGACTTTGCAGTATGGCGGTAAATATGGAGAAAGACAATACACAAATAAGCAAAATATATAGAACCTCAGGTGTTGATAAGATTGTCTACTGGAAAACAAAACAGAGAACTAGAAACTACCCAACTGCTCACCAGTGGCAAAGTGATAAATAAAAGCAGAAGGAGACAAGTTCAAAGACATTATGGAGAATTTTGTTGGGTGTCCCAGCAGTGTAATTTCTTGAGGGTTACTGTAAAAATCAGCTTTTATTCTCATTGAGGTAAGAATCCATTGGAGGATACAGAGCATAGAATTGACACAATCTGACTTTCACCCTGAAAGGATCACTCTGACTTATTTTTTCAGGTTAGACTGTAGTGGTGAAAAGGGTAGAAAGCAGAGGGACCAGCTCAAAGCCTCCTGTAAAACACAGGGGAGAGAGGGTGGTGGCTTAGGTAGGAGTAGAGGAGGAGAGATGCAGTCAAACCTGAGATGGAGCCACCTGTGGATGGCTGAGACACAGTATTCCTCTAGTGCTACCAAGCCGTGGTGGAGGAGGGGTGGGAAGGCACTAAGACAAGAGAAAGTCTTCTGAAATTCATTGCAGAAATAGACAGCTTTGTGTTTCTGAAAAAGATTATTACCCTGGACTAAAAATAATTGTTTATATAATTAAAGAGAATTCTAAGGCATATCAGTGGTTTATTTTAGGTATAATAGAATCCTAGTATTACCAGTTTATCAAGGTATGCTATGATCTATGAAACATAATGCCCACTTATTTTTATGCAGTTATAGCTTTAAAGTGTACAATCTAAACAGCAAATGTTAGTCTTCCCCTACAGACTAAACATTAGAAACATACCATATTACACTTCATAACTTTATAACATGATGACAATTTTTTTAACTTAAAAATCAATTTTTCTGATTAGGTGTTATATTAATTAGTTGAGTTACTGGAATAACAAGAACTTGCTAAATGGCAACATCATGCAGAGCATATAGTAAGAAGTTACAACTCATGTGAGCTTTGAAGGGACACCAAAGCTCCCCACACGGGCCTCCCATGAGCTTACTTCAGAGGAGCTATGAAGACTGTTCCAGAGTTCCAGCGTCTTCCAGTGTTACAGTGAACATCTGAATCATCTAAGTTCTTAACCCAGACCTGTGTAGCCCTAGTAAATTTCAAAAGGAGAGAGGAAAACAACAACCAAGTTTGCCCCATTTGGGGCACTCCACCCTCTATCAATTTTAGACTCTTTTCTGAAAGGCCCACTTCGCTTACCAAAGCATTAGGCAGTGGGCACTAGGGCCAGGGTAATCTCTTCATACTTGCAGGGGTCTTTGAAGAGTTTACCAAGGAGCTGCAAAATGAGGAACAGTGCTTGCAATTTCCTTGAATGCTAAGAATACCCAGCTATTTGTAGGCAGATAAAAGAGGGCAGCCCCCAGAGGTGGTGATCCAGCCAACATAGCCCATCCAGGTGTGTATAACTCCCCACCGAAGTTGTCATACTAGCATATTATATAAAATTTATCCTTTTTGATGTTTACTTGAGTTAGATGTTTTTTGTTAGAAAAATGTAAGCATCTAATAGAAACCAAATGCAAAAGACATACACGGAGAGGGATATGTCTTCTTTGTCATACAGATCAATTGCAATCTTTTTTTTTTTTTTTTTTTCAAATTCTGAGTCAACGTTCCTACCATTAAAGTTTCAGCTGCCAGTTCCTTCATTTTGCTCTCCTCTGATCTGAGAACATTAGCAGCAGGAGCACCTTTACTCTTAAATTTAGTTTAATGTAAGTACTGTAAGCCCTGCTGGCAAGCCTCAAGGCACAAACTCTGAATGGGGGGTGGTCAGAGCTGAATGATAAAGTGGAAAAAAAGTTATCAGAGCTGAATGATAAAGTGGGGAAAAAAGCATGTTGAAAAAAATATCCCTCAATCAATCTATGTTGGAAAGTTTAAGCTTAAAATCAGGATGGAAGTTGAATAGGTTTTCTCTTTGCTTCTAAACCCTACATCCTACCTTGCCTATGCCTATCGGGAAAGTGAATTTTGTTTCTCAGAATCAATACATGGCCACATAATGTATTTTGTTTTACCCAACAGATAATCTGAATTTTATGACATAGAGAATATTTTGAATGCACCAAATATTTAAAGGGATCCTGTAACAAATTACTTTCTTATCCACGTAGTCACCACCTTTTATGCTTTATCAGTTCAAGCAGGGCTTTCAGTACTTACATTAAATTAAATATCTGTAAAGAAAGCCTTTTGGTCTTTGTTAATATGAGTTGCATCATTTTCCTGGTGTTGGTCAGACAGCATTCTCAGTTCCCATGTGAGCTCCAACCTAGACTCAACAATGAAGAATGGGACTCGTGCTATGATGACTGACGCAGGCCTGTAGCACAAATGGAGCACATCACCACTAGTTATGGCACCTCATTAGGGTTCTCCTAGATCAGTATCTCAGAGGAAAACACACAAGATGGGTGTGACTGCAGGAAGGAAAGTTTCTCAGGTTTGGGTGAGTACAGAAGAAGAATGACAGGTACCTCTTTGGCTGGCACCAAAATGAGTTTAGCCCCAGAAGCCCAGGCTGAAGCAGCCTGTTAGGAGGACCCAGAGGCAGCTCCTCCAGTGCCAGCAAGTGAGCAGTGCTACAGTGTGGCACCACCGGGTGCTGAGACAAAGATCAAAAGGCCGCCTGAAGCCATTCCACTGTTGGTATTCAGAAGAGATTTGGTGCACTCTTTGATCTGCTGGTTGGCTCTTGTATCACGGTTACAATCTCTAAGTTTGGCCCCCACATGCAAAGACAAATGAGAATGGAGAAATACAGGATGAAAGGTTTGAGAGTGCTAGGTCAGGCTGAATGTGTCCCATGGTGTGAGTTTAAATTTTTGGCCCCCAAGTAAAATTCTTCAAAGAGTAACCCTCCTGCCCTCTATTCCCAGAGATGCCTTTGTCAGGAAACACAAAGGAGGGAGGCCTGCTACTGTGTAAACGGAGGCTACTTGGAGAGTGACTATGTCTGAGGCTGGCCAGTGTCTCCAGGGTTCAGTCACTTTGGCGTAAAAACTGAGCTAAGAGAAATAGAGCCAGTAAAGCACCGTAAGCAGGTTTATTATACATCATCACAAGAGTTCAAAACAAACAGGGTTTTACTAAAGATCATTCATAGGAATTACAACTTTCCATATTATCACAAGCTCTTTTACTATGAAAATTTTAAAAAAACTACAGAAGAAATATCACTAATTATGCTCCCTAAGAAAGTTTTAAAAAAATTGGCATAATTACGTTTATAAAGAGTCACTAAATAATGTTTATTCTTGGTACAGTAATTTTTGGGCACCTCTGGCACTCTCTCATGGGTAATTAGATAGGCTGTTAAATTAAATAGAAAACGCATTTCCTATCAACTGACATTGATGGTTAAATCACAAAACAAAGCAGAAAAGAGTTTGAAGGCAAGTCATATTTCACTTGACTTACATTTACAGATTACTGCTGATGGTCTCTCCAGGCTTATAGACGTCAGCCTGAAAATCAGGAAGCAAAGAATAACAGCAAAGAAGAAAAGAATCAAAATCAATTAAAATCCGTCAGTAGTATAACTACTCTCCTCGCCCCAAGTCATGGAACAAGATTCACTTTTACAACAAATACTAAGTTCCTACTACCTAAGTTTCGATGAACTTTTAAAGAAAATCTCCACATATAGATCCTATGAGAGAAACGAATCACTAAATCAGTGAAATGCCAGTGCCATATCGGAAATATGTATATGTATTGATGTATTTCAATACAAATGTGACATTAGGAATAAGCATTTGTTTGTTCTCTCCAATTTGCGAGACAGAGTTACCTTTGCCAAAAACCGAGAGCATCTCAGTTCCCTCTCTGTTCCCACCTAGTTCTCAACAGAACTAAAGGACTTATTCCTACTCCTATTTTTTCACTGTTCTCAGAGAGTCAGGCGAACTCGGGAGCAAGAGGAACTGGCCCCTTTCCCTACTTCTCTTTCCATTCGTTTCTTGAGGTAAGTGGCGAGGGCCTGGACTCAGGAAGCTTGAGAAAGACTAATGGAGGAAGGTCTGTAGGGGTCAGGGAAGAGGCTGCCTGAAGAACAGCCCGCCTCTACAAGGAGCTGAGGAAGTTCTGCCCCAGCCTCGCCTCTGCCGTCACGAACCTTGGTGCACTGGCCCAGGTGAACCACTCCAGTTTTCGGTTCCGCCGAAGTAAGTCCCCCACCGGCGGCAGGTGCTGGGCGCAGGCGCTGCCCCCTCCTCTCGCTAGATTCTGAGACCTGGCTCCGCCTAAGCGGAGAGAGGGGACGCCGAGAGCGTCTCCAGGGAAACAGAGCGGCGTGGCGGGGCGGCCGGGGGTGGGGTTAGGCTAAACCGGGGCAAGGGATTGGGGCAGTTCCCAGACGCTCAGGGTTTGGGGGCGGAGCCTGGAGGGGTGGAGCTTATTGACGGCCGGGCGGGGCTTCCAGACAGCGGAGGCTTTTCGAGCAGGGCTGCTTTCAGAAGTTAGCTCACTTTTAGGCATTTTCTCATAACCCAAGGGGCTCGAATTTGCCACTTTCATTTCTTTCGTGGCCTTGCATTCTCAGTGTTTTTCATCATTCCCCTTTTGTCCACAGGATTGATGGGAAAACGCTGAGCTTGCCATTCATGAGCCCGTGACCTGAAGCCACTTTATCCGTCTAGCCAAGTCATTCATTGCCCTCTTCCTCAGCCTCTGTTGCAGTCAGAACACACACAAATGCCTTTTCCTGTCCTGTCCCCAGAGACAATTCAATTTTGAGTTGTGGCCCGCTAAATACTCAAGTCTCTTTCAGAGAATCTCCCTGCATCTGTCCTTATTTTGTTTTGAATTTTTACCTGCAACTCAAGGTTTTATATTTACACTAAATAAATATCATCGTGTTAATCTCGGCCCATCATTCCACCTCTTCTCTCAGACGTGACTGCAAGGAAGTGAGCCTCCCTGCTCACTCCCTCATACATATATGGGGCAAGAAAGTGAGGCTTGCCACTTGTTACTTCTAAAATACAGACGTACTGGAAAGTTAGGCTTTCGTACCTTGTCTACTGTCACACATTGTAGTTGAGTGAGCCAGCAATATTGCTCACACGAATCATTCTATTAACCATAAATCGATTCTATTTGAAGTACAAGCGTATCAACCATAACCACACTTTCATTCTAATATCTAATTTGCTGTAACAAATTACTAAATTATTTCCAAGCAAGTTAACATTATACATTCAATGATCACTGTGAATATATGTAACTGGGCTCTACTCCATCTCCCCACATCAGTAAGACTCTCATTCTCTTCTCATCAGTTCATTTTCCAGGTTCAACATCACCTTAGCACACTCCACTGTGACCTGTGTAAATTTTCTTTTTCTTTGAGACGAAGTCTCGCTCTGTTGCCCAGGCTGGAGTGCAGTGGCACAATCTTGGCTCACTACAACCTCCACCTCCTGGGCTCAAACAATTCTCCTGCCTCAGCCTCCTGAGTAGCTGGAACTACAGGCGCCCACCACCATGCCCGGCTAATTTTTGTATTTTTAGTAGAAACAGGATTTCATCATGTTGACCAGGCTGGTCTCGATTTCCTGACCTCATGATCCACCCTCCTCAGGCTCCCAAAGTGCTGGGATTAGTCCCTGTCGCTTTTTCTGACTTTGAGCTTTGTGAATTCCATGTACCTTCCTTTCTCACAGGAGGTTGTCTTAGTTAGCTTTCTAGGTAGTTCCTCCTTGCCTCTGTGGACTTATTTCTCCTACTTGCTGTTTTTTCACTGGAAGTTCTTTGACTAATTCTTTTTTTCCTTCTGTTTAGCATAAAATTCCTTGTTAGAGAACTTTGTTTGCAAGTGACAGAAAACTCAAACTGACTTAAGCAAAAAAGGAAACTGATGACAACCAAAGGATGCCAGATTCAGGTGCAACCTTATCTAGAGACTCAGGCCTTTCTGAAAGCTTTGAGGATTACAGAATACTCCAACCTTTCACTACGCAGAATAAATCTCTCCTCCTCTTGCCTCCTCTCTCTTAGACCTACCTTTATTTTACCAGTATAACTTTGCATGGTGTTTGGCTTATGGGAACCAAACTCGCCTCAAAGATTGTGAGCACTTTGAAAGCACAGACTTTGTCTTATTGATTTCAGAATTTATTTCTGAATTCCTTGGAATAATACAAGGATTAGTATTACAGTATGTGCTCAAAAATATTTTTCGAATTAACTGAATGAATGACAGAACAGACAGGTTTCTCAAACAGGTTTCCTTGTGTAATTCTTCTCATTGCTTCCTCAACCTTCCCCACCTAGAATTCCAGGGGGAAAAGATCAGGTGATGCAACTGACAGTTTAATGCTATGACTGACGTAACAGCCTCTAAAGTGTCCTCTTCCATTCTGGCTCTGGAGAAATGATTTTAGGTTAGGTCAGCTCCCTAAAGAAGCAAGAGATATTTTTCTAGTGGAAGCCAATTTATCTTAACTGCTCCCCATAGTTGTTGTCACAGTGTTTTTGATATCTCAATTATCAGTTTCTACATTAAAATTATTCTGAATCATTCTTGTTTTACTCATGTGTTTTACCAAATACATCCCCAAGTAATATGCTAGGAAAGAACATGTGAGATAAAATTTTAAGTTCTTTCATGTCTGACAACATCCTTATTTTGCCTACAGTCATTTGGTAGGGTTGCACATTCTGGATTAACAATCATTTCCCTCTGAATTTAGAAGGTATTATAATTTTCACTGTTTTCTAGTAGTATCCACTGTTCAGGATGAGGAGTCTAGTGGCAATTTTATTTTCCTTCCTTTCTATGTGATGTGGCGGTACGTTCCATATGTAGTGACAACCACAAATCTGTGTGGCCTATAACAACAAAGTTTGTGTAGTGACTACCGTATGTCACCATCACAAGTCAGCCTTGGGTTTTGCTCCATGCTATGTCACAACAGAATCAATATGAGAGCACCTCTGCCATGTGGAGGATGGCTGGTCTGTAGCAGAGAGAAGATCATGAGAGTAAACTGTGCATTAGCTTTAAAAGCTTCATCCAAAAGGATATCCATCACTTTCACATTTCATTGGCCACAACGGAAATAGCCAGGCTCAACTTTAAGAAAGCAGGTATCTGCAATTTCCCTTGTGTCTGAAAGACCAGATATCCATTAATGGTCATAATGACTGTCCTAGCCCTGGTTTTTCCCCTCAACACAGGCATTTTTCTATTACTTTCTTTATCTTTTGTTCTCGAATTTTATGGTAGAACTCTTCAGCTGAGTTCTCACGTCCTTCTTCAGGTTTAGATAATTGTCTTCTATTTTTTAAATTGTAATTTCCTTGTCTTGAATTTGTTCTATTATTACTTTTTAAGATTCTGTTCAGTGAATGCAGATCCCTAGATTTGTCTTTTTTATCCTTGATCTTTTAAAAAAGATTTTCATTCCTTTTGTCTTTTTATTCTAAAGTCTATAAGTTTTTGACAGTATTGCCTTTTAGTCTTTGTGTGTGTGTGTGTGTGTGTGTGTGCATAGGAGGAGTCACATTCTTAGTCTTTTGGAGCTCTTGCTTTCTGATTGCTCCTTTTTTATAGACCCTTCTTTTATGAATGTGAGTTTTGTAATTATCTCTGAATATATGAATTTGTTTTTTAAAGCTCTCTTTTTATTTTTAATTTTTGTGGGTACATAGGTGTATATATTTATGGAATACATTATTTTGATATAGGCATACAATATGTAATAATCACATCAGAGTAAATGGGGTACCCATCATCTCCAGCATTTATCCTTTCTGTAACAGACAATCCAATTATACTCTTACTTATTTTTAAATGTACAATTAAATTATGATTGACTGCAGTCACTCTGTTGTGCTATCAAATACTAGATCTTATTCATTCTTACTAACTATATTGTTGTACCCCTTAACCGTCCCCACTTTCACCCCTACCCCTTCACTACCTATCCCAGCCTCTGGTAATCAATTATTCTATTCTCTTATCTCCACGAGTTCAATTGTTTCAATTTTGAGTTTCCACAAACAAGTGAGAACATGTGAAGTTTATCTTTCTGTGCCTGGCTTCTTTCATTTAACATAATGACTTCCAGTTCTATCCATATTGATGCTAATGACGGAATCTTTCTCTTTTTTTAAAATGATGGAATAGTAGTTCAAAAGTTGACTTTTTCTGGTTAAATTATCTTTTCTTCCAGGAAAAGTGTTTCTTTTGTTAATGTTGACATTTCTCTATTATGTACCTCACTGTCTTTGGTTGCTCTATCAATGAGCATTAGGTTCAGCTGTGCAGCTGTGAGTGACAAACTACAGAATAGGAATGGCACTCCATAGTGTCAGATTCCTAGTTCCTTCTGTTTTTGTTTTTGTTTTAAGATGTAGTCTCACACTGTTGCCCTGGCTGGAGTGTAGTGGCATGATCTCTGCTCGCTGCCACTTCTGCTTCCTGGGTTCAAGCGATTCTCCTGCCTCAGCCTCCCAAGTAGCTGGGATTACAGGTGCTTGCCACCATGCCCAGCTATTTTTTTTTTTTTTTTTTGTATTTTTAGTAGAGATGGCATTTCACTATGTTGACCAGGCTGGTCTTGAACTCCTGATCTCATGATCCACCCACATTGGCCTCCCAAAGTGCTGGGATTGCAGTGTTCCTTCTGCTTTTAGCCTCACTGCACATGGATGCCATTCCCAAGATTGTCTCATTGGTGATCCAGCTATTACACCTGCATTTTATCCAAGAAAGCCTGAATAGGGATGAGGGGGTCAAATGGGGAACCTAGTGTTTAAATTTTTATTAATGGAAATTGGGCTATCTAGGCATATTCAGAGAAGACTGCATAGCCTAAAGTGCTAGGCCCCTATTAAACATTTTCCACTGAGGCATCTTTCTTCAGAAAATTCCCCTTTCTTGACTGATAGAGCTGTTCTTTCCTTGCTTAAAGACACTGTTAATTCTTTGCCTAAGGTTGTTCTCTTGAAGAAAAAATAATAAATTTTTATTTACCCAGCCTATCCAGATCTGTAATTAGAAGTGAATTCCATCATGTCCTAGGAGACAAAATTTTAAATATGTGAATCTGAAAAGTCTCTTGTAAACACACACACACACACACACACACACAAACACACACAGAGAGAGAGAGAGAGAGAGAGAGAGAGGATTTGCTAGTTTATGTCAGTAAAACTCTAGGAACATTATTTTCTTTCAGAACAGATTTTTGAGAATTCTTCAACAAAAAGTTTGGAATACAATATTAGAAAAAATAAATTTGTCAAATAAGTGCATTTTCTAGAGATTCTAAATTCCATGTGTTATCTTGGGTAACTAAGTGTATTTTGTTTAACACTTCTCTGGTCTGGGTAATGCAAACCTGGCCAACTCTAAGGTAAGTTGTGTTGCAAAACAACCACAACAAAAAGTTTACAGTATTTCAGAGACAGGAATGCTACCATACACCATTGTGTCTTACCTCCTAACTATGTTCCCTAAGAACATGTTGAAATTTTCCATTCACCAAATATTTGAGATCTTCAAATCCAGAGACTTTGTAAGTTATTTATTATCTTGTTTTTCTTGTTTAATAGCACTAGTGAGAGATGTTAAACTGAAATGGGCACCATGACTTCAATGGAGAGGCAATGTTTCCAGAAAAGAAAGGCTAGATTATAAAATCTCATGGGATATTGGGTGTATTTACCATAATATACAGCTATGCCATTGTGTTAATTAGAATAACTTACTCTACAGAGATCTATAATTATGAAATAGGTTATGACACTGTTAGGAATCAAAAAATGAGTAATTTACTTAGAATTTGATTTGTATAAGAAAAGAGGAAAATAAAGTCTCCTAAATCTGGTAAACAGAGGCCTGATCTGAGTTATCACAATGGAGAGTAGAGAGTACTGGTCTCTCACCAAGTTCTACGACTAGATTGATAGCACACAGAATGAAAGAGCTCTGAACCCTGGGGTCCAGAAATAACATCTCAAGTGCACACTGTGAAACAAATTCCAAAGGTAACTGCATTTATTTATTTATTTATAAATAATAAATTTATTATTTATTTATTTATTATATATTTATGAGTCTCACTTTGTTCTCAGGCTGGACTATAGTGGTGCAATATCAGCTCACTGCAACCTCTGACACCCTGGTTCAATTGATTCTCCTGCCTCAGCCTCCAGAATAGCTGGGATTACGGGCACCTGCCACCATGCCCAGCTAATTTTTGTATTTTTAGTAGAGACGGGGTTTCACCATGTTGGCCAGGATGGTCTTGATTTCTTGACCTCGTGACCCACCTGCCTCAGCCTCCCAAAGTGCTGGGATTACAGGTGTGAGCCACCGCACCTTACTGATAACTATATTTATTTACTTAGACAACTGCACTGGGGAAAAGAGTATACCCAAAACTTTTGGATTATTTGACATTAGACAGTAACTCTGAGCTAATACTAACTTCTAGGGACCCAGAACAAACTTACCAATAGATTTCAGGTAAATTAATTTTTTTAAATTCTAAAATAGACCTAGTAGACTGTGAGCCCATCCTATGATTATTCCTCTGAGTATATAGATATATGCAAAAAATGACAATTTTTTAGTGGCCATATAACCTATGGAATAAAGGTTATTATGGTTAAAAAAAAAAAAAGATCAAAGAAGCTCGGGTCAGAAAATTGAAAGGACTCACTAGAACCTGGTGATGTTTACTCAAAAAGATTTCCTATGGGCAAAGGATACACAGAATCAGGAACAAGAGAGCACAAGGCAACTTCAGGTTGGTCCTGAACACCTAGATGCAACTTCTTTGTTCCTCCCACTGTTGCACAGAATGCATTTCATCTTCAGAGCAAAAGTTTACCAAGGGATCTTTTATCCTCCACTGTTCACATAGCCAAAACCTGTCTATGTACCAGGTAATAAAGATGAAGATTACCAATCTGTCTTTTTTAATAAATGATGCAGACAAGCTAGTACAGAGTGCATTCAAGGGAGCTTCAGGATTTAAATAGCATGTTATATATCCTAGTTAGTGCATTTCATTTCTATCTTGGCCATGAGGGAGTACTATGGCTCCACACATCTTTGGAGATAAACATAAAGTTACCACAGGCAAACTGCAAGCTAATCCCACACTTCCCTACCAAAATAGTAAATCAAAAGTAATAATTTCCAGGGGAATTTCAGACTTGAATATTTTAGGGTTAAGTCATAATTCTTAACATATCCCTATTTAATCTCTGAGTTAGCTGGACAAAATAGATGTGTCTTGAAAAAGAAAATGTTAATCTGATTGTAACTTTAAATGTGCTAGTGTTCCTGATATAGCCTTTTTTCCTGGAGCAACTTGATACACAACATATACTGTTTCTCCCCTATATTTTGATAAATAGAAAAAAATAAAAGCAATTTGCTTTTACTTAGCAGGGATAACAGTATACTTTTGTTTTCCAACTTCATAACCCATCAACTCTGCCTCTTTGCTCCAATTTAACCCACAGGGACCTTAATTATCTTACATATTACGCAATAACATGCAGCATCATTGTGCTGATAGGTGTTCTAAAAGACCTGGAAAGCAAGAAATAGCAGACACCCTATATGCCTTGGTAGTATCAATACATGCCAAAATAAATGACATAAATCTTATGAAAATACAGAAGTCTTTCATCTTAGTGAAGCTTTTTCTTTTGGTTGGGGAGGAGCGTTAGATGGAGGGTACTCCAACGTGAAGTTTAATTTGTTGGAATTTGCACAACCAAGAAAAATGCTTATTTGCCTATCTTTTGGATTTGGGAATCTGATATGAATTAGTTTCTCATCACTTCCACATTTGCACCCAACCATGAGAATTACTGCAATTCTTATTTTCTAGCCCCAGGATCTGCCTTAATATCTACCCTTCTCGAGTCTGGCTTTCCAGCTTCACAATGATTCTGTGAGCCCCTGATGTTATTCCAATGAATTAATTTCTCTAAAGGTAGTCAGAGTTGATTTTTATTACTTACAACCAAAGAATATTAATTTAAACAATAATTTAGAAAGCATTAGATGATACAAATGAGGTAAAATGCAATTTACAAATACGAATGAGTAGGTGTTAATTACCTACTGATTAATCACTTACACAGAATTGTGTACTGGTAATATCGATTACACAGAACCTTTTAGAATATTACTCTTTTTCTAAAGAAGTAGTTGAAATTCTCTGATTCATTTGAAAAATTGCATTCAAGAGCTTCCATAACAATTACATTAATTTTGTTATTGTTACATAGAGATTTTACAAAATTGGTTTAAAAATTGAGGCCAAATATTTTATTTATGCAGTATCAAATGATGGTGTGTTTTTGACCTGGCTGAAGATATTGTAAAATATTTTATGAGTTTCAAACATTCTCCATTTGTATAATAAGTCAGGTGGAGAAGTCAATATTTATAGATCTTATATAAACAGTGCACTGCACTAGGTTTTCTAAGGTAAAACAAAAAGAAATTTGCTTATTGACGCTTGCAAGTAATAATTTTTTACTGAATTTAGAGTTGAAAGCCTTTTTATAGATTTTACCTATAGATATAACTCTCTTATAATTGTCATAAGTGTTTTGTCTTTAAAATAATTTACAAAAATAACTTTTAAGATCTAATCAAGGAGAATCAGCAAATAGTTTTTTAACTATGCATTCCCAAAGTGTTCCTTTGGTGGGATTTTGTAAAATGAAATGAGACTGGCAAAGGAGAATTAGCACAATGAGGCCATATAGTCCTTAGGCAGCAACTTTGGAAAAAAGCACAGCTGAAAGTCGATGGTCTGGGAAATGATTTTCTTAAAACTATCAACATCCAAAAAGCCCTGGAAAGCCATCACAAGCTAGTTTGAAAATCTAGGCTAACTCATTTGGCATCTCATCTGCATTCCTTTGGATTTACATCTAGGGTTTTTTTTTTTCCCTCAATGTATACAAATCATATTGTTTTTAAATCCAAAGTACACAAAGAACCAGATTCACTTTATAACTTATCTTGTAAACATCAGTGGGTATTAAACTTAACAATTTTTTTCTAGTATCTTCATACTTCGAGTTCTGTTTTGGTGCAATTCTGTTGTTTCAGATTGCTAAATCTGCTAAGTTTTTAAAAATACCATTTGAACATGCATATCCAAATATACTTTATTGTTAATTTTACTCGTCTTCCTCATTTTGTGCCTCTATGCAATGGATAAAATTATATTAGCAATGTCTTCTATAGGTGGAGACAAGTATCTACAAAACAATGTGCTTCAATAGTTGTCCAAATATCTTTAAACCTTAACTATGTGTGTGCGTTATATCCAGCTACTTATATGCAACAAATGGCATGCTAAGATATTAAGACACATGTTAATATTTTTCCAGTGTAATTAAGAAATGGAGTTTCTCATTTTCGAAGGACAAAAAAGTAACTGTGTATATGCAAAGGAATTCAAAATTCATGAAAATATATAGAATATAATGATATTTCTTAGAGATTGTTACAAACAAGATGACAAATGTCACTTTTGGTAAAATTCTGCTATAACTTTCATTATAGTCTCACAGGGAAACAATTTTTAAAATAAGGGTATAAATAAAAGCTGAATTAGATATGCCAGAGGAAAAAAATATGGAGTAGCAAGCCTAAGCACTGAATTTGAATATCTAAATCCATCCACCCATTCATTATTTCAACCAGCCAGATACTCTCCTAAGGTGGGAATATAAGAAGATAAGCCATGTCCTCAATGAACTCACAGCCTAGAAGTTAGGACAGACATGCAAAAGAGACAACTATTTCTTTGCCTCTAAGTTCTGTGATCTCTTTGCACCAGGAAAGAACTGGACTGATGTATTTTTTTATCTCAATGGCCCAAGTCTTAGACCATCCACCACAGCCTGTCTCCCACCCCACTCCCCAATCTGTTCCAAATTCTCTCTGCTCCTAATTTCCCATTTAAGGCCTTAAACTCACTACCCAGATATGACTCTTGCTCTTCAGGCACAGATCTCAGACCTTCTTGGCATTCACAACCCATCAGTTACCTGCCTCTAGCCAGTTTGCATAACTAGTTAGTCCAGTGGAATCTGGCACAGCACAGACCATCATGGCCGATGTTTCTTCCTGAATCAGCCAAGTCACATGGCCATAGTTCCATGTAATAAGTGCGGTAAAGATGACATTGCAATTGGTGCCCCAAGGAGGGACCATCTCACTTCCCATGACTGGTTGGAAGTTGAGAGGTCATGGAAGACTTCACACAGGGAATAATACTTTTAATGTGATTTTGAGCCTTGAAAAATGAATAGATGTGTGCCAGGTACTGAGGATTGGAATAGAATGGCTTGTTTGATAGATGTGAATTCTAGAATGCAAGGGCAGAGAGCTGTGAAAGATAATACCAGCCCTGAAACAATGCAGCAACACAAAATTTTGAGCTCCAACCAAGACAATAAAAAACTGAACACACCATAACATATTCATTAGTTTAGTATGAGATTATAATTGATATTGATTTTATAGAATTAGTTACAGTCAGGACATGGGAGAACTACAAATGCCCCTCCAGAAGATTAAAACAAAAGTCATTGTTTAGAGAAAATAAAATTAAAAAGCCACTAGTCCTATATGTATAAAATTGGTTACAAGAGTCTTCTACAAAGAACCTTCTTCTACTTGACTCCAAAGCTTTTCTCTTAAATCACACTGCCTTTAATTAACCCCTTTCCTTTCATCCATGCTCACCAAGCAGCCATATAGATATAATTTTTTTCTCCATGTAGAGATTTCTAAGTGCATGAAAAATATGTTCTAATTAGCAGAAATGAGTATTTAGGCTTTCCTCAAAATTATGTTCTCACTGTAAGTTAATGTACTGACATTTGGTTTATGTATCCGCATATGCGAATTCGGTTTCTTTTGATTAAAGCCCTTACTACAGTTGATCACCACTCTATGCACTGCAGAGCTTCTGGACCTGCAAAAAGGGGAAGCAGGTTGGCTAGAGTGGCCCATCCAGAAAAAGACCATCTTCTGAGGGCCAGTTTAGTAACCATCAGTTTCTCTTGGTGGTAGCTCTACCTTTACTCTCTCAATTACTATAGTAATTAGAGGGTCATGTGGTTTATTAAAAATTTTTATGTACCATAGGAACTGTAGGAGAAAATAAAAAATCAATGAAACTACTAGTAACGCTCTCAGTTTGTTCTACTACAACAAAATACTACACACCGGGTAATTTGTAAATAATAGAAATTTATTTGTCACAGTTCTGGAGGCTAGGACGTCCAAGATAAAGATGGCAGGAGGTTTGGTGACTGCTTAGGACCCAGTCTCTGATTCCACAATGGTGCCTTATTGTTGCATTCACCAGAAGAAATGAACACGGTGTACTCACATGTGGAAAGAATGGAAGAGAGCACTCCCTCAACCCTGTTGTAAAGACCATCATCCCATCATTGGGATGATGACTTGTGCCCTCATGACTTAATCACCTCCTAGAGACTCCACCTCTTAATACTATCTCGGAGGTGATCACGTTTCAACATATGAATTTTAGGGGACACATTCAGCTCATAGCAATAACCTAACCAGGAAGGCAGAATTTCAGATATTACAAACCAAAGTATTAAGAAAATTATTATAGTGGTTCTATGAATAATTTTAGCAATAATATCTTTATATATTTTTCTATACTAATGGGTGAAGATCTAGTCTAGGCGTCCCCAGACTTTTTACACAGGGGGCCAGTTCACTGTCCCTCAGACTATTGGAGGGCTGCCACATACTGTGCTCCTCTCACTGACCACCAATGAAAGAGGTGCCCCTTCCTGAAGTGCAGGGAGGGACCGGATAAATGGCCTCAGGGGGCCGCATGAGGCTCTCGGGCCATAGTTTGGGGACACCTGATCTAGTCTCTATTGCAGTGACCATGAGAATGCACTTCACAGACCACTAACTATAGGGAGTGTAATTAGCTGAGAGCCCCAGATACTGTGTTTAGCAATTGGCGGCTTCTATTCCTCTTCTTGGTGGCTTCCAGCCAATGACTATGTGCAGCAGGAGTACTAATGCTGACCAATTCCTGAGAGACACTGACTCCTCTGAAGGCTAAACTTAGCTTAACAACTCCCCTAAGGCATTCCCAAACCTTTTAGCAGTGTAGGGTACTTCCGCTTAACCATCTCCTCTTCTTCATTTGGGGTCAAAATTGCATCACATTCTGATGGCTCTCAGCTTTCTGATCTCCCTCCCTATTTTCTTTCAAATGAGCCTTTTTCTCAAATAAAATCTTTGCAGGTGTAGCCCATTTTTGCATCAATTTCTTGAAAGACCATGACCAACACATCTAAAAACTTTCCTAAATTCTCCTCAACACTTATGTCATATTATACAAGGTCAGAATTCCAACTGGTAGAGCCTAGTCTTCCAAGGATCCGAATATTTAAAGACATATCCTCTTGTCCACCAAAAAATTACCCAGAATAAGCAGAAGAGGCTTTAAAAGACCAGGCGGATATAATTTCTTGCCAAGCAGAGATCAATTTATTTCAGTGTTTACTCAATGATTTATGAACTACATAACTGTATTAGCAGGAATGGAGATGACACACGAATAAGCACCGTAACAAGGACTTGCCCTCACTAGGATGACCTGGCCTTTGCCACTGCTGAGTGGCAGTTTGTTTTTGGTCTGAGCAGGAGTAGTCCTGTCTCTGCTTTGTGATGCCACCTGCCATGCAGCATGTACCCAGTTCTGCTGTATTGTTTCAGTTTTCCCAGCTAATAAATGACAGAGCTGGGATTTATTCAAGTGTTCTGACACCAACATCCTTGCTCCTGATCATTATGCACTACCAAGTTTGAGCAGTAATGTCTCACAGATGGGAATGATTCCTCTGAAGGTGAGCGGTCTCATCCAGGTCACATCATTAATGTAGTCTCCACATCATCTGATTGGCTACCACCTACTGACAACTGCAATCAATTTGATTAGCAAGCTGTAGGCATTATTGACATTTCAAGTATCATCTGCCCAAACCGCCCTGCACCTTTCACATCATTTAATGTCCTGTTCAAATCTTTGCACTTTGATGTCTTTGGATTAAAGCCTTTACTACAGTTGATCACCACTCTGTGTACTGCAGAGCTTCTGGACCTGCAAAAAGTAGAAGCAGGTTGGCTAGAGTGGCCCATCCAGATAAAGACCATCTTCTGAGGGCCAGTTTTGTGCTTGGCCTTCCAGTGCATCTTTCACTAACTTACTTCCTCCCTCCAGAAAGAACAGCATGGTCTCAGCACCCTGTTCAGCCTAGTTCCCACCCCTGGAATCATTGCTGCTCCCCTTCCTGCCTTCCAAAACTTTGGATGTGCTTCTCTCATTGCTCAAGTTGGCTCTCTGCCAATCCCAACAAGTGGAATAACATAGTATTTCACAGTTCAGCTAGAAACTGCTTTTGAAATGGTGGGAGGTTTTGTGAAAAGAACAGACCCTTAGACGTGCAGAAGCATATCTGACTAGGCTGTTTTAACTGAATAAGAGTTTACCACAAATAAAGTGGACTTACTTTAGCCCTTAATTTTGCACAATATTCATAGTAAGAGGCATAGTTTTGTTTAAGCAGAATCTTGCTCAGTTGATAATTACTACAGGTTTCCTAGCAGAAGAAAAAACAATGGATGTCTCGCTTGAAATACATCATAAGCCTCGACAATTCTCCAAATCACCTCTCCTTTTTGTTAAACATGAAGAATGAGAGATGAGACAGAGAGAGCAATGTCATTGAAGATTAAACTACCATTTTCGGCGTTCTTAATAGATACAGCTCATCACGCAAATCTCCAAACACATAGATTACAGAAGAGCACATGTGTGTCCCGCTTCAGCACCACACTGAAGGGAGAATGAATATTTTCAAGAAAATTGACACCCAAAATGTTTATTTCAGTGTTTCCATTTTTCCCTTCATCACGTTTTGTTTCAGAGAAATAAGTTGAAAATTGTGATGGAAAATTGCAGATATTTTCCAATAGCTTATTCTCCTAAAATACAGATAGATTTTATAATGAAAATATTTTTCCCTGTTAGTGCCAAGAAAAGTAGCTAAGCAGATGATTATTTAATAAGTAAAAAGCCACACATATAGTCAGTTCACAGAAGCTACAGGTATCAAAAAGGGTACAGGAGGGCTTGAGAAGGGGAAAGGAGGAGGTTTTTAAATGAAACAGAGCTATAAAAATCAACTATTATAGGTAAGACCATGCTTCTATAAAAATAGCCCATTGTGTGAAACAGCTTTTAACAGCATTTCCCCTGAGACTGAGGACTTGTGGCTATAAAGACCTAGATGTATTTTTAGAAAATTGTGCCCATAATAGATTCCACTGCAATATAAGTTGCCTAGAAGAGATAATGTCATGATTGCTAAAAAACAGCAGGAGGCAGAGGGTGAGAAAGACCAGTGCCCTCCAGCAGTGTCCAGAGACGCTGGGGCTGACTCCAAAGGCCAATTCTAGTCATGTAGCCAGAGACATTACCAGAGCAGTGTAATCCTACAGGTGGCCAAAGCACAGTAGACATGTCTTTTAAGGATATCTGACTCATTTCTAATTCTGTGCTCGCCAGTAGATGTTTTGACTGACAATTTGCTTTATACATTGAAAAAGGAAGTTCTGGCTGGGAGTGGTGGCTCACGCCTGTAACCCAGCACTTTGAGAGGTCGAGGCAGGTGGATCATGAGGTCAGGAGTTCAAGACCAGCCTGGCCAAGATGGTGAAATCCCGTCTCTACTAAAAACACAAAAATTAGCCAGGTTCAGTGGCAGATGCCTATAATCCCAGGTACTCAGGAGGCTGAGGCAGGGTAATCACTTAAACCTGGGGCGGAGGTTGCAGTGAGCCAGATTGTGCCACTGCACTCCAGCCTGGGCAACAGAGCAAGACACTGTCTCAAAAAAAAAAAAAAAAAAAAAAAAAAAAGAAGTTCTGTCCTGAGTTAAGTAAGGGATTAGGATCCATTGCCTTTGCAAATAGAGATCTGGACAGAAACTGGCAATCTAGTGTGTAAACACTAGTCTCTAGAATGTTGATCATTGTAAATCGGTTTCTACTTCCTGTTTACTACTTGGTGAACTAGTAAATATTTGTCATTGCATTAGCAAAGCTGTAAGCCAGACCAAGCTAGTGTTTCTACCCAATGCTGCAATAAAGAACCAAATTGTGAGATTTTCATCTGAAAATCCCATAAAACTCTATAGAACAGCCTACTTCAGTATCTGTTGTAATGCGTATTATAGTCATTTATTTTTCCAGCTTGAAAAGACATGTATTATTTAAACAAAGTTGAAATTTTGTGATTTGAATCTGCAAAATTCACAAAATGACAAACTACTATAAATATGTGAAGACTCTGAGCCTCATGTAAATGTGTATTGTAAATTTAGGAATACAATTATCACTGAAGAAATAAAAATTTTACAAGTCCTATGCTTTTTCTTCATAAACTTTTTACAATAAGAAGGTATAAATGATTATGAATTGTAATTCAGACCTCAATCTTCCAAGTACTGATTTTTACACTTTGCTAGTCACATTAGCAGACTGACTTTTAGAACAAGGTTTTGATAAATTTTATTTTTCAATTTTCAGATTAGAATCTCATAATTCAGTTCTTTATCCCAAGTAAAACTGTAAGGTATAAGCAACTTATTCCAGTATTCCTTTAAATTTATCCAGCAATCTTAGTTATGCTATTATGTGTCACTTCTACCCGCTCAAAATATGGTGCTAAATGAAACACTCAGTTTAATGGATCTTTTGAATATTAAACTCTATTGAGGGGAATGGGAGATGGATAGTAAATAAGTAAAAAAATGATTTCAAGGCTATGAATCAAAACAAGGTAACACAATTAGAGTGCTGTGTGTGTATGCATGCATGCACACATTCATATGTGTGTTTGGGGATGTTTCTTTAGATTGGACAGTTAGACAAGGCCACCGGCTAAAATGATATTTGAGGAGGAACCTGAGTGAATGAAGGAATGGAGAAGTCAGGTGCAGGTCTGTGGGCAGAGCATCACAGGTAGGTGGAACAGGACAGGCAAATCTCTGGAGGTGGGAACAGAATGGCACATTGGCTGTGGTACCTTCCCATGATTCCCTCATTCCAGTGTTCACATCTTTAGAAGCTTTCATCCCATTGATTGTAGGTGGTATCTGTGATTTACTCTAACCAACCTATAGAATATAACAAAAATAATGGATGTCACTCCTGTAATTATTTTATGTGATGAGTCCATCTTGCTATCAGACTTACTCTTGTCTCTCTCTCCCTCTGCTGTTGGCTTTGAAAAAGCAAGCTTCCATGACTCTTAGAGCCACAAGAAACTGAATGCTTCCAAAATCACACCAATGGGAGACAATACTTCCCTAGTTGAACCTTCACATGAGAATCAAGTCCTGGCCAACCCCTTGCTTGCAGCCTTGTGAGACCGTACGCAGAGCACCCAGCTAAGCTATATATCATACAGAAATGATGAGATAATAGATATGTTTCTGAAAGTTGTTAAGTTTTTACTCATTTGCTACAGAGCACAGAAAACAAACAAATGGCCAAAGAGCGAGAATACACATTTGGTTTGTAGGTAGCGATCCAGTGAGAGAGAAGGTGAAGTAGAGGAGTAACTATATAGAACTTTAGGTCATGGTAAGGAAACTGTATTTTATTTTAGGTGTGTTAGAAAGTCATGGGAGATATGTAAGCGGGAAAGTGACAGTGTCTTTTTGATGGGTTTAAAAGATCCCTAGCTACCTGTGAAGGGTGGACTATAAGGCGGCAGCGTGGACTGGGAGGCTTCTCAGCAGGCAGCTGCATTAATTTGCCTAGGTAAGAGATTTGGTAGTAGAGAGACTGGCTTGGATTAAGGTAGTAGAAATGGAGTGCAGTGACAAAGAAGAGTCAGTAAAATGTTTGAATGCAGAGTTCACCAAATCCTAGATATGTGGATTCAGGAACTGGAACTACAGTGATGCCTTTACTGAAATGGAGAACTCAAGAGAGGTAAAGCTAGGTTACTCAGGTAAAACAGAGAGAGGATAAAGTTACGGTGCTATTTTGACATATTCAATTTCAGATGTCAATTAGATATTTGGGGGTGGGGAATGCCAAGGAAGCCACTGAATGAACAGATCTGGAACTCAGTATCGGTTATACATATTTGGAAGTAGTTGGAATATTTGTTGTAGTTAAAACAGGAATGGGATGAAAATCATCAAGGCAGTGTTAATGGGCTATATAATTAAAACAATGAAATCAGCCAGGCATGATGGTTGAGGTGACACCTGTAACCCCAGCACTTTGGGAGGCCAAGGTGAGTGGATCACCTGAGGTCAGGAGTTCGAGACCAGCTTGATCAACATGAAGAAACCCCATCTTTACTAAAAAAACAAAAACAAAATTAGCTGAGCATGGTGGCACAAGCCTGTAATCCCAGCTACTTGGGAGGCTGAGGCAGGTGAATTGCTTGAACCTGGGAGGCAGAGTTTGGAGTGAGCTGAGATCGTATCATTGCACTCCAGCCTGGGCAACAAGAGCAAAACTATGTCTCAAAACAGAAACAAAACAAAACAAAAAGAAAAAGAAAGAGAGAAAGAGAGAAAGAAAGGAAAGAAAAACAATGAAATCAACATAGAAACTTTCTTCTGACAATGAACATAGAGAATTTTGCTTTGCCAATGTTTAAACCAATAGGCTATTATCGTTATGTTCAGCAACAAATGTAAAATAAATATCTCATAGTGGTGGTGATGAAGATGTAGTAAAACAGGTTCCACTGCAGCCCTCTTTCTGGCCAGCTCCCACATGGGACATACATCCCCATAGCCCCTCACCACTGGCTCTTCATTCTACTTGAGCCAGTGATCTGGCCCCAAGGAAACTACTCTATTGGTTGACCTTCACCCTTTACTGGTTTTAAGTAATCTTTTACTCTCCAGGTTTTCAGACATTAGTAATACCTGTTTAAACAACAATTTCAGTTTAGTAGTTAGAAATTATTACTTCCAAAATAAAATTAGTTGGTGGAATACACTTAAACTATATCCTCTCTCTCAGTTTAATCAGGCTGCTATAACAAAATGCCATAAAATGATGGCTTATATATAACAAAAAAATTATTTCTCATAGTTGTGGAGGCTGAAAAACCCAAGATCAAGGTGCTGGCAGATTTGTTATCTGCTGGTGGCCCACTTTTCCATTTCATAGATGATACCTTCTTGCCATGTCCTCATGTGGTAGAAGGGACAAAGGTCTCTCTGAGACCTCTTTCATAAGGACACTAATCCCATTCATGAGGAGGCTGCTGGCCTCATGACCTAATCATTTCCCAAAGTTTATACTTTTTAATCGCATCATTTTGGGAGTTACTATTTCAACACATGAATTTTGAAGGAACAGAAACATTTAGAGCACAGCACCCTCTCTTATACTTTATTCAGAGTAATGCTAACACATGACAATCAGTTTAATAATATGGATTATAGTTGAAGAGGCAAATAGGTTGATGATAATAAATTAAGATTCTACAAAGGCAGGATTGATTTAGTTAACAGACACAAAGCAATAACCCTCACTGAGTTTTTACTGCAGGATTTCTCACTTCTCAAGAGTAACTCTTATCTTTCTTTCATGAACATGAAAAACCTAGAGCTTACGAGTGCCTCAGGCAAGTGAGTCTGAAGGTCTTCCTCAGATTGAATGAAAGATAATAATCAAAATCTAGGTCAAGATATTATTTATTCTATAGAGAATTGTTTAGGCTAATGCTTTAAATTTCAGTCAGAACACATTTTAATATATGATTCATACAATGCCGATCAAATATTCTTAATGACTGCACACATTATGATCTTATTCTGACTATTTTACTTTGAGAAATGTCCTAACATCAAGTAGTATCGCCATTAAATTATCATTACAAAGATATCAAACTTCCTTCATTGTATCTAACTATTTCTCAAGACACATATATGAGCTATGTGTCTGAAAGCTTTAGAAACTTCAATATACCTTTTCAGAAAGAAAATGAAAACAAAGGGTTTATGGTAGATACACTGAAACAGAATGGGTAAAAAAGGTGAAGAAAAAGGATCTAGTCTGAGACATAACCAAGAAAGTTTCCCTTCAGAGAACCAGAACTAAGTCGCTGATAGTTATTATTAGCGATAGCACAGGCTATTAAAATTTTAAACAATAATTTAAAAATATAAGATGTGAAAAATAATAAACAGCAAAATAAAATGGTGAGCAACTGATGGGGAATAAAGATAATTATCCATCATGAATACTTTTCCTAGGAGAAAATAAACTATATTGCATATGATTTACATTTCCACAAAATCACTCGTTTGTATTAGATAACAAGTAAATACTTGGTATTTAAGAGTATGGTAAATAAACTATATTAAGGATTTACCATAAAAGTTTCTTTATCTTATCACTTCATTCATACAGTTGGTTATGAGCACTAGTTATATATAAACACACATCCTACCATTTGTGAATTTAGGATGAAGTCAAAGTGAGTCCAGCTATCTGCTGAAAATAATGAAAACAGAACAAAATTGCATTGTCTTGTTTCAGACTCCACATAGCAACAGGACTATTTGAAAAAACATTATAATAAGGTGTTAGGTAGAAATAGCATATTTGAGTGATGTTACAATCAGTGTTAGAGTTATATTAGAATAAACGTTTGAGTCATGTTAGAATGTTAGCACTGCATACTCTTTTTCTTCCCAGTCTTGGGTATGTCTTTATCAGCTGCATAAAAACAGACTAATACAGTAGATTGGTACCAGTAGAGTGGGGCATTCCTAAGAAAATATGTAAAAATGTGGAAGCAACTTTAGAACTGGTAACGGGCAGAGGTTGGAACAGTCTGGAGTGTGGCTCAGAAGACAGGAAAATGTGGGAAAGTTTGGAACTTCCTACAGAGTCGTTGAATGGCTTTGACCAAAATGCTGATAGCAATATGGACAATAAGATCCAGGCCAAGGTAGTCTCAGATAGAGATCTGGAACTTGTTGGGAACTAGAAGAAAGATAACTCTTGTTATGTTTCAGCTAAGACACTGGCAGCATTTTGCCCCTTCCCTAGAGATTTTTGGAACTTTGAACTTGAGAGAGATAATTTAGGTATCTGGCAGAAGAAATTTCTAAGCATTCAAGAGGTGACTTGGGTGCTGTTAAAAGCAGATTTACAAGGGAAACAGATTATAAAAGTTTGAAAAATGTGCAGCCTGACAATGCAAGAGAAAAGAAAATCCCATTTTCTGTGGAGAAATTTAAGCTGAGGAGCCAAATGTTAATCCCCAAGACAATGGGCAAAATGTCTCCAGGGCATGTCAGAGGTCTTCACAGCAGCCCAGGCCGAGAGGCTGAGAAGAAAAATAGTGGTTTCATGGGCTGGGCCCAGGGTCCCCAAACTGTGTGCAGCCTAGGGACTTGGGGCCCTGCATCCCAGCCACTCCAGCCATGGCTGAGAGGGGCCAATGTAGCGCTCAGGCTGTGGCTTCAGGTGGTGCAAGCCCTAAGCCTTGGTAGCTTCCATGTGGTGGTTGAGCCTGCAGGTGCATAGAAGTCAAGAACTGAGGTTTGGGAGCCTCCGCCTAGATTTCAGAAGACGTATGGAAATACCTGGATGCCCAGGCAGAAGTTTGCTGCAGGGGCACAGTTCTCATGGAGAACCTCTGCTAGTACAGTGCAAAAGGGAAATGTGGGGTTTGAGCCCCCACACAGAGTTCCTACTGGGACACCACCTAGTGGAGCTGTGAGAAGAGGGCCACCATCCTCCAGACCCCAGAATAGTAGATCCACCTATAGGTTGCACTGTTTGCCTGGAAAAGCCACAGACTCTCAAACCAGCATGTGAAAGCAGGCAGGAGGGAGACTGTACCCTGCAAAGCCCTAGGGGTGGAGCTGCCCACGACCATGGGAACCCACCTTTTACATCAGCATAACCTGGATGTGAGACCTGGAGTCAAAGGAGATCATTTTGGAGCTTTGAAATTTGGCTGCCCTGCTGGATTTCAGACTCGCATGAGCCCTGCAACCTCTTTGTTTTGGCCAATTTCTCCCATTTGGAATACCTGTACCCCATTGTATCTAGGAAGTCACCAGCTTGCTTTTGATTTTACAGGCTCATAGGCAGAAGGGACTTCCCTTATCTCAGATGAGACTTCAAACTGTGAACTTTATGCTGAAATGAGTTCAGACTTTTGGGGACTGTTGGGAAGGCATGATTGGTTTAGAAATGTGAGGACATGAGATTTGGAGGGGCCAGAGGCAGAATGATATGGTTTGGCTTTGTATGCCCACCCAAATCTCATCTTGAATTGTACTCTCATAATTCCCACATGTTGTGGGAGTGACCCAGTGCGAGAGACCAAGTGGAAGATAATTTGAATCATGAGGGTAGTTTCTCACATACTATTCTCATGGTAATGAATAATTCTCACAAGATCTGATGATTTTGTAAGAGGTTTCTGCTTTTGCATCTTCCTCATTTTCTCTTGCTGCTGCCATGTAAGAAGTGCCTTTCACCTCTCACCATGATTCTGAGGCCTCCCCAGCCATGTGGAACTGTAAGCCCAATTAAACCTATTTTTCTTCCCAGTCTCAGGTATGTCTTTATCATCAGCATGAAAACAGACTGATACAGATGAAATAATTATCCAGCAAAAAGCAGAGGCAGAAAAATGCAGGCCAGCTGAGTCTTGCAAAGGCAGGTCTCTCTCCAAAACACTACAAGAAGGACAAGAAGGAAAATATCTTATTTACTCTTCCAAGACAAGAAAGATTATTGAAATTTGCAAAGAAAAACAACAAAAAAAAGCCCCAAGCTGCCTTTTCAGCCAATATGGTTAACTTTCCCCCAAGCTAAATCACAGCAAATCAGAGAAATAATATGACATAATTGATTTGAGTTTTAACTTATTTTATTCTCTCTTTTATTTCTTGTGGAGTTGCTAATGCACAGTAAAATGGCCAAAAATCAGAAAAGAAGAGAAAGCAAAGGATGTAGAAAACCCACAAAGTGACTAATCAGCTCCAATGTAGCTGAGTGTGAACACTAACATATTTATATGGTGCAGATCAAAAGCTTTTATCATGTTCTAAAATCTGAAAGAACTCAAGTAAATCAGGACCTAGTAGAATAATTTCTTTGGAATATAATGACTTGCCAGTATCTCCCAGACTGTGCTGAAGCCTTATTATCTGAAACTTAGGTACTATTCTCTTTATCACAAAAGACATAGTGGGAACTGAAAATAAAATAGTCTTACTTATGAGTTTTTCCCTTACATTATTCTACTTGTCTATTTTCTCTACTGAACAACTACAGAGAGCAGAGCATATTTAAGTAGAAGAGAGGAAGGGTGACACATCTTCCTTCCCATTTGTGTGCACATGCCTGTGCATGCACACACACATACACACACACACTCCTGAGGAGTAATCAGTTCCGTCTGCAGTGTCGTCATTCAATTCACACTAATACATACAAATGCTAATGGACAAAGTGACCTCAAGAGTGTTTTCCTTAGTTTGTTAACTTATCCCCACTGCCTTTTCCAAGCTCACAGCCTCATCCCTGGGATGTTAGAGAGCCTCCCGTGGCCACCACTGAACTCTTCTTTTCTGGACTCTCTTTTTTCTAGCTCTGCTTTCCCAGTCCTACATGGTCCTAACCCCTTGATTTTTAAAACAATTTTTCTCCTGCCCATCCAAGTGACTGCCTGCTGTTATGACCAAGTCTCTACCCTGAGTTATCAGTCATTTTATACTCTGCTTGTTTCCCCTGCCAGCAAGGACAAGGAGAGATTTTCTATTTCTAGAGGAATGTGAAGAAGGACTGAGGAGGAGAAGGAGACTCTCAAAATGTCTGGCCTTAAGGAAGAATATCTAAAAAAATCAACATTCTTCCTGCAAAGAAGAATCTTCTGATGGCTCATCTCCTATGTCTACAGGAGTATCTGTCTCCTTCTTAGCTGCTTTAGGTGCAGATTCTAAGAAACGTGGGCAGTATCTAAGAGCAGAAAATAGATTATTCCCCAAACTATCTATTTCTGTGTGTTGTTGAGATTTGAGGTTCTCTTTGTTTAAAAAACTCTGTAAGTCAATCTATTAGGATAGTGTTATGTAACTCAATATCAACTCCATTAGTGGAAAGAGAAAAAGCAACTGGATTTAATTTTACTAGGCAGATATGGTCATATTAAATGCCTTATTTAGGACCCCGGGGTACATTAGCATAGGGTCAAAGATCCACTGTGTGTATTGGACTTTGGACAAAGGCTCCTAAGTGGAAGGGGTGTGATGGGGGCTGAGATCTAGCTTGCTTTTACTTGTCTGCCATGTGCCCCAGCCAAGTCTAAAATTTTTAGAGGAAAGAGTGACTTATTTTGTCATACAAAGGCACCTTTTACTGGCCAAGCCAGTGGGATGCCACCATGCAGAGGGAGTGCCTTTTTTCAAATTGATCTGCCCAGAGCAAAGGTTCTCAGTAGGATGACCAGGGCTCTAGCTCAGCATCACTTCTCTGATCATTTTATGTACATAGACAACATTATAACATATTTAAATTAAGAAATGGCATCAACAGTGATTTTTAAACTTTCTTTAGTAGTAAATCATCTCTAAATTAATTTTGATAAGCTTCATGTCTAAATCAGAGCTACTCTGGTTAAATTGTGCATGGGTTTCTGGCTTTTCCCTCTTCCCCAGCACTATGATTTGTTATGAACTGTAGTTTAAGAATTTCTTTGCTCCAAGTTATTTTTTAATAAAGCATCAGATATTTTAAACTAAAGAAAAATAAATTTACAGCAGCAAGTTAGTCAAAGTTTCTTCTCACATGCCTAAAGCATTTACCACTTTCCAAATGTACAAAGTAGCTTGGTAATTATTTGTCATTTGTGATTCTCCTCCTCTCCTTATTTAAAAAAAAAATTGTGGAGGCTAAGACTGTAAAAATAGGCACTTTGCTTACACGAAATGGTAGCACCAAGCTAAGTACCAAAAAATCATTATCTATTTTATGACAAGTTATGAAACAAATGACATCCTGGGTTCTTTATAATTTGAATACAGCTCCTTTGTTTACCTTTAGTTTCATGTTTCACAAGGTGATAAAGTACACTTCATGTGTATGTGCCACAAGTGCATTTCCATGATGCACAAGACACATCTTACGATGACATCCTTTTTTTTTTTTTTTTTGAGACAGAGTCTCAGTCTGTCACCAGGCTGGAGTGAAGTGGTATGATCTCGGCTCATTGCCACTTCCACCTCATGGGTTCAAGCGATTCTCCTGCCTCAGCCTCCCGAGTAGCTGGGACTACAGGCAGGTGCCACCACACCCAGCTAATTTTTCTGTTTTTAGTAGAGACGGGGTTTCACCATGTGGGCCAGGATGGTCTCAATCTCTTGACTTCATGATCTGCCAGTCTCGGCCTCCCAAAGTGCAGGGATTACAGGTGTGAGCCTCCTCGCCCAGCCTAAATATGACATTCTTAAGATATAAATTATTCTAAATTCCTTTCAATCCAGTCAAATTCCTTCTAGTTCTGTGTAGAAAAGTATGGGACTTTAAAAAGAGACTTTATCTGTAAAATATTTATTATATTTACCTTCTTAAAATATTCATCTGTTTTAAGCCTTCTATTTTAAAATAAATACTCTTTTTTTTCTTTCCTCAGGTTGTGATGATTAATTTTATGTATCAACTTGGCTAGGCCATGGCATCCAGATATTTGGTCCAATACCAGTCTAGATATTGCTATGAAGGCATTTTTTAGATAAAATTAACATTTAAATTAATAGATCTTTCTAAAAAATTTAACACAGGTTTTTATTTTGTTTATTTTTGGTTCTATGGCTAACAAAGTTTTTATTTTATTTTAATCAACAAGTAATTGTATATATTTATGGAGCACAATATGAGGTTTTGAATGTAAGCTTTTGTTTATTTTTTATTTGAGGGAATTTGATCTTTTTTATTTTTAGTTGAGACACAATAATTGTATATATTTATGGGACAAATAGTGATACTTTGATAGGTATATACAATATGTCACGATTCAAGTTAGGGGAATTCATATATCTGTCACTTCAAATAGTTATCATTTCTTTGTGTTGTATACATTTAAAATCCTCTTTTAGCTTTTTGAAAACATGTGACAAATTACAGTTAACCATATTTCACCTCCCAGTGCTGCAGAACCCCAGAACTCACTCCTCCTATCTAGCTATAATTTTGCATCTGTTGGCCAACCTCTTCCCATCCTCCCCTCCCACTATCTTTTGAGCCTCTAATACCCACAATTCTACTCTCTACTTCCATGAACTCAGATTGCTTTTCAGCTCTGACATATGAGCGAGAACAAGTGCTATTCATCTTTCCATGCTTGACATTTCACTGAACATACTGTCCTCGAGGCTCATCAGTATTGCTGCAAATGACAGGATTTCATTGTTTCTTATGGCTGAATAGTACTCCATTGTCTATACCACATTTTCTCTATCCGTTAGTCTGTTGATGGACACTTAGATTGATTCCATATCTTAGCTATTGTGAATAATGCTGCAATAAATATGGGGGTGAAGGTATCCTTGTGATATACTATAAATCAGTAGGCTGAGTAAAGCAGGTTACCCTCATCCTGTCGGTTGAAGGCATATATGATACACAGTATAGGAAAAAAGACAAACTGGTTTCTCCTACTATATGCTCAACACCACACTTCTTGTTACTCAAATCTGTGGGCTTTTATACCCACAACAAGCAATTCTCCAGCAGACAGTTCTATAATTCAGGTCAATTCTGAAACTATCAACCTGGGGTTAAAGACAGATCTCACAGGTTAAGGGCTCAGTCCCATACAACTTCCCCCAACTTCAGATACCAATTCTAAGTCCAGACTCTGGAACTTCTGATCAACTGGCTATAAGTTGGGGTTCCCAGGGCCCCATCTCAGGTTTGATCGTTTGCTGGAATGGCTCATAGAACTCCAGAAAAACACCTTACTTATGTTTACCAGTTTATTCTAAAGCATGCACGGCTAGATGGAAGACGTGCATGATGAGGAATGAGGGAAGGGGTACAAAGCTTCCATGCCCTCTCTGGGTGCACCACCCTCCAAGAACCTCTCATGTGCTCTGCAACCCGGAAGAAAGCTCTTCAAAATCCATAGGTTAGGGAGTTTTATGAAGGCTTCATTACGGAGGCCTGATTATTAACTGAATCTCCAGCCCTTCTCCCCTTCCTGGAGGAGAAAGGTGAGGGTTAGGGCTAAAAGTTCCAAGCTTATAATCATGGCTCAGTCTTTCTGGTGACCAGCCCCATCCAAGAGTCCATCAGGAGTCACCTAATTAGAACAAAAGACATTCCTGTGTCCCAGGAAATTCCAAGGGATTAGGAACTCTGTGTCAGAAATCAGCGTCAAAGACCAAATATTAGAACTACTAGAACAAAAGATTCTCCTAGCAACCCTATTGCTCAGCAGGAAATGACAAAGGTTTTAGGAGCTTTGTGTCTGGAACCAAGGATGAAGACCAAAATCTATATTTCCTATTAATCACAGTATCTCTCTCTCTCTCTCTCTCTCTCTCGCTCTCTCGCTCTCTCGCTCTCTTTCGCTCTCTCTCTCTCTCTCTCTCTCACACACACACACACACACACACACACTCACTCACTCATTCTGTGCATTCTGTTTCCCTGGAGAATGCTGACTAATACACAGGTTCTCATTCTGGCCTGGCACAGACTCTTACTTACCCTTGCTTTCACAGACAAGAACGCTAAAATTCCAGCAGAGGCCATGTCAACATTTCTTATAAGTTGTATGGATATAAGCATCTCTTATTAACTGCTGTTGATTAGCCAAAAGGCAAATACTTAATTAAACATTGAGAGACAATAAAATTGCACGTGAATTATCTATCTAAGAGCACATAGATCTGCACATTTTATTAAGATGGTTTAACTAATTATCATGTCTCTTATACCCAGTCCTAGTTTGAGCAGATAGATGGTTTAAAAAAAGAAGAAAATTTCCCTAGAGAGAGGGTGTTGTTTTTGCTAAAGTCATATGTTTGTTGATTTGTGTTTACTTTGCCACTCATCCATGTTCCTTTAGAGACGCTGCTGATCTTACCACAGATAAACATTCTGTTTGCTATCCTTGAATATGTATACACAAGGGGAGTTATTGACCGGTTTGAATGACAATGAAGCCTCTTCAAAGCAAAGATTTAGCTGGTGGGTGAGCAAAAGTCAGTTCTCCAATGTTTGTCATAAGTCCTATTTTCTAGGGCTTTTCTTTGTGCTGTTGTCTGTGGATTTATATAGGACAAGAAGGTGGCTTGCATTGGCTGAATGGCTTTTGAGTGTTTACTTAAGACACAGACTTTAATTTGGTTATGGGCTGGGCATAGTGGCTCACACCTGCAATCCCAGCACTTTGGAAGCCTGAGGAGGGCAATCGACTGAGGTCAGGAGTTCAAGACTAGCCTGGCCAACACAGTGAAACTCTGTCTCTACTAAAAATACAAAATTACCCAGGCTACACGGGAGGTTGAGGCAAGAGAATTGCTTGAACCCAGGAGGTAGACGTTGCAGTGAGCCGAGATTGTGCCATTGCACTCCATCTCAAAAAAAAAAAAAAAAAAAAAAAATTGGTTGTGAAACTGAAGGGTTATTTTGATCAGATCTCCCTCCCCTGTTTGCTTTTGGTCACTTGCTTTTTGTCATGTTTTTTCCTTTTTCCACGAAACTGAAGTCCACAGTAGCTAAAGACCTCCCCACTGAATGCTGAAACTTAACTTTCTCTGGCTACTTTATAGATATCATTTATAGGTCACCATAGTAATGGTTGCTTCAGTTGTTTTTCAGGAACTTAAGCCAGCTCCTGTCCAGTCAAACTGGTTGAGACCACTGACCCTTCAGCTTGGCCTGTGTAAGTGCCCAAGAGGTGACCTTCTGTTATCCAAGGGCTGAAACTTCCATCCTGGATCATGCCAATGCCACCATTTTCTGTACATATGTCCTAAGAAATGCCATAAACTCCAACTATGCTTGTGCAAAGTGTACCTCTTACCTCTTTTCCCCATCCCTAGTCATCTTTTTTCCTGCTTTACATCATCCCACTTTCCTAAACTGTAAAGATCCCTAAGCCTTACCCTGGGGGAGGCAATTTGACAGCTACTTTCCTACACTCCCCCTGCCCCCACCACCACACCATTGGCCTTGTGAATACATCTTTTCTCTTTTGCAAAACCTGTCACAATGACTGATTTACTGCACATGGGCAGAACGGAGCTGGACCTGGCCTGTAACAGTTACTTCAAGAAGCAGGAAAAAAGTCTAAACCTTTCCACTGGGCCCCACCCAGGACTGAACAGAAGCTTTCCACTAGAAGCCACCTGAGCTTGTTACTAAAAAGGAAGAGGTAGGAGGCTTCCAGAGGCAGGTGTCAAGACTAAGCCATCAACCACAGGGGCAAATCCAGTAAAAAAGAAAAATAAGAACAATTCCACTTAAAGAACTGCTGCAATTATGCTGTTCCTTTTTTTTTTTTTTTAACATGTCCTTTCTTTTATGATGGTGAGAGTTAATATTAAGGTGTGCATATATGTTTGTACACAGTCACACTTTGCAATTAAAAGTTTGGAGTTAAGTTAATATATTGGTTCTACTATTTGTTTTTTAAAATATTTAAAAAAATTTTTGTTTTAGGCTGGGCACAGTGGCTCACGCCTGTAATCCCAACCCTTTGGGAGGCCAAGGTGGGCGGATCACCTGTGGTTGGCAGTTCGAGACCAGCTTGACCAACATGGAAAAATTCCATCTCTACTAAAAATACAAAAAATTAGCCAGGCGTGATAGTGCATGCCTGTAATCCCAGCTACTTGGGAGGCTGAGGCAGGAGAATCGCTTGAACCTGGGAGGCAGAAGTTGCAGTGAGCTGAGATTGTGCCATTGCACTCCAGCCTGGGCAACCAGAGCAAAACTCCTCCGTCTCAAAAAAAAAAAAAAAAAAATCTGTTTTATGAAATCCCATTGGCTGAGAAATATCAGCCTACATACAGGTTTCTTATGTTGGATGCTGCGGCTTCCAAATTCTAGTCACTCTTCCTCTGATGTTTCAAGAGTGTGTTTCTATGCAATGAAGAACACACAACTGCTATCCTTATGGTGCTCGTGGTTGATCTCTGAGACAAGCTGGCAGATGGCCTGACAGGAGTGCTTGACACAAAGCTGTTAAAGAACATGTTCTCCTTTAATGAAATGGAGCTAGAAAGGCTCAGGAAAGTGTGCACACAGATTTCTTTAGTACTGAGTTTGTCTTATCTTAAATGAGATCAGTAGGAAAACCTAGACTATGCTCTATAAATGGAATGTAAGGATTGTTTACACAGCATGGGCCAGTGTCTGGGGCTATAGACAGAGGAGGATTGCACTCTTAACTGCGCTGAAAAAGACCCCAACACAGCTCCAAGTTGCATGTTTACTCTAGCAGGGAGTAATTTTGCATTGTTTCTCTAATTCCGCATGCTACTCCAGCTGTATTGATAACGAAGACAAACATGGCATAGACATATTTAAAACCATTTTGAACATATGAGCCAAAGGATTACCTATAAGAATAATACTCAGAAATTTTAAAAAAATGCTTAGAAAAAAGATCACCTACACTTGTCCTAGTATAAAGCTACTAATTTTATAGGTCAGCTGTTTTTGTTGCCCACCTCAGGTTTACTTTACAAATTTACATTGTGTTATTGAAATACCTAATGTAATTCTTTTTATTGTCACGATTGGAACATCCTTAAGATTCATTCCTGTGTTTGTTTATTCACTTGTTTATTTTCGTATCTTTTATGGGTCAGGCATTGTGCTACGTACTGGAGACACCTAATCAAACAAGAGTAATGCAGTAAGTAATCAAGTGTGGGAAGTTCTAGACAGGAGCGAGCTGGAAGAGCTTAGGGCTAGTGTGCATGGCCAGACTGGTGTTTCACAAAAGAAAACCAACCCTAATCATCACCCTCTTTTTGCTCTTCTTTGTGTCTGCCTTAGGCATGCCTACCATTTAATGCTAACAAAGACGATACTTCCTATTCCTTTCTTTCCTGCTCAAGAACTTGGTAAGTTTGAAATGCTAAGAAATTCTAACTGATTTAAATCAGGGTCTTAATAGAGAATTCATGATTTATTAGCACTGCTGAAACACTATTTATTGATTTAAGACTTTTAGAGAAACTGCTGCTAAATTATCTGGTTCTTGTTTGAATGGAAACTCAAAACAACCACAGTAGTAGCAAATACATAAACATGAAAATAGTCGCTTAGCTGGAACATTGAAGTGAAGACTGAAGAGAGCTAGATGCAAAAGCCTGGGCGACACCAAAGCAGGCTGATTTAAACACCATTCCCAAACTGCTACTAGCAGACAAGACCAGAGTGAGCCCAAATGAAACCTGCGACCAGCTGAGAGCCCCTCATGTTAAATGCAGAGACTTTTATTCTTGTGTGCAGTTATTTAGACTGAAAATGGAAACTTGCAACTGTGAGGCAGATCTCATTCATGTATAATTGAAACACCCAAGGGTAAAATACTGAGGCACAATGGATGACATCTGATAAAAAGAGAGCAAGGAAAAAGAAGAAGTTAAAAACAAGATACAAGACCCTGGGGACCACAGAGAAGACTACGTGACACAGGCCAAATAATCTCAAATAAAAATATCCAAATCACCAGATAATGCAAATATAAAGACAAATGCATGGAAAAGACATGAGGATTGGTTAGGGAAAATGCCTAGAATATGAAACATTCAAGGGATGAGTCACTGGTGAATGAAACTCTTATTCTAACAAATGCAACCACCAAAGTATGTATGTAGCACTCTCAAATAAGTAGGAACTAAGAACAACCACAAGATTCACTGTCTTTTAAAAAGTTATATTCTAAATTACTATATGGTATATGTATATTCATACACATAACTATGTAGCATATGTATGCATAAATATTTAAGCTTTCTTTAACCTACTGGGAGAGGAGTGGTATTTGTGCATATGTAAATAAAGATGTTGACTTCCTAATTGTGTGGGATAAATTTCATTTTGCTGGGGAAATCTGCAAAAAAGATTTGTGACAAATATTTTCCGAATGAAAATGAGCTGGGAAACAATGGGCAATTAATGCAGTTGTCTTGGCTGTTTTTCTTGGCAAAGTCACAGGTGGTTTAATGAGCATTTATAATGCATTAGGCACAATCCTAGATACTCTGGACTATCCCATTTAATCTGAGAAGAATCCCCTGAGAAGAAATTATTATTCTCATTTTAGGATGGTGATTCTGAGGCTCAGAGAAGTGAAGTCCCATAATCTCGTCCGAATCCAGCCGAAACTCTTCCCATCACACACTTGCTCCACCCCCTTTGAGAGATGAAAGGGGAAGGCGGAATAAAAAAGTTCTCCATTTAGTGCACCATTTCTAGTGTGGGGCTAAATATTCACTCAGATAATGTGCAGTTTCACTAAACAAACAATGGTGCAAAAAAAGCAAAACTAAGAGTATTTCCTTTTGTTAAAAAACAATGAAGCCTTTACATTGCTTACTAATTCTGCAGATTAGTAGGATGTGGTTCTGTGTTTAGGTCCTTGTCTTCCGCACTTTCTTTTATTTCTTGAATTGAGAAGGAAACCTAAGAAAAGGCATCTCGTGCCAACGGAAACATAGGCAAGTTGTAGGGAAATGACTCATCCCAGAGAGCCTGTACATTTTCCATAGATGTTTCATTAACGAAGAAGGTAGAAATAAGGCATCTAACTCCTTAAGGGCAGCAGAGGGTTATTATATGCTCCATATAGACCAGGCACTGGACTTCAAAGAACTGTAAGTCACAGTTTCTAGCCCCTGGAGATTTAAAATAAATCCACCAGTGTGCAAATACGTACAGATGTGTACTTGTAAACATGTGAAAGACAAGTGATAAATGCCTCGTGATGACATGGGCAGTAAGTGCTGTAAGAAGTGAGAAGAGAGAAAAGTCATCAAAGCTTGGGGCTCATTCAGCTTCTAGCACATGTGGCCCCCAAGATTTATATCCATATATCAAGTATTGCCACATCTGTTGTTTTCTGAAGACTTTAAAACGACTTAGCTTTTAAGAGCCTTGGTCTCAAATTCTAGTGGGCCCATTCAGGTACTATAGATATCTAGTTCAGCTCAGTAATGATGTGGAAACAGAGGCATAGAGGGGCTAGATAACTTATCGCAGGCCATATAAACAGCCAATTTATGCAAAAAATATCTTTGGGTGTAAATACATTCTATTCTCTATGTACATCTATTACATATACTTTTACTATATTAAAAATATCTCCTTTAGCTTGAAATTGGGGCTGGTTATAAACCAAATGGAAAATACTGAACTGAAGGAATTAAGCAACCATGGTTATAACATGACGGATAGTTTTTGTGGCCTAGAACACATCCTTTAACCTCACTGGTGGCCAGATCTCCCATCTGTAAGAGAAAAGACATTGACTTAATGATGTCTGTGGTCATTTCTAGCAATGGGATACAAGGATTTAATGATTCTAAATCAGTATTCAGTATTATCCTCCTACCAACCTCACAATCTTTATTTTTGAGTATTTTGCTTTTTCATCTTTTTGGTAGTGTCCATGCCCCATGTATTTACATTGCAACTGAGGGGGGGAAAATCAATGAAATGACTCATTGCCTTTCTACTTCACATAAAGTCCTTAAGAAAACTGGTAGCAGTACTGAGATTGAAATTGAGATATTTCAATTTCCCTGAGATAATAGCATTCCCCTGCTTTTAATACTTTTCTTACCCTGGCAAACATATTCCATTCAGTTTTGTATGATTTCTATCCTAAAGTCCCCTGGAAATCTTATACTTTCCCACCCCAAGTAACCTGTGCAAAACAACTCAAGCTTCCTGAGGATAAGACTCCACATCATGGCCTGAATTTGTAGGAGTAGTTCTAATGGCAGCAATTCCAAGTCAGGTGGAAAGGGGGCTATGATAGTGTCTTTGCCTTCAGAAAGACTTTTCATTTCTAAGATGAAAGTGAGAATTTGCTTTTTACAGAAAATACACATACCCTGTAATAGAATGAAAACCAAAGCAAGTTTTTTAAGGCTCACCCACTTCTTCTACCCCCAAGGACCACATCCTTAACTGAAAGAAGAGGGAGGCATTTTTACCCCACTCTCCTAGATAGAGTGAGAAACCTAACTCCAGGAGGAAAGAGTAGGAGTGCTTCCAGCAATTTGGAGAACTCTAGGAACTGGTTGGGCTTATCTAATAGAGAAAGAATAGCTACCTCCCCAGCCTTACCAGATGATGGTCATGCTCCCATAGACTTCTGAGCCAGGACCACGAGGCACTTCCTTTAATAAAATTGACTTCATTGCTCGCATGGTGAGCAGCCATGTCTTCAGAGGCTGGGCTCCCCACAGGGAAGTGTTCTTCCTAACCCCAGCCTGGACTCCTACCAATACAGTGGAGCAAGAGGCAAACAAATATGGGATACTTACTTTTGTTATAAAGAACCATGAGCTTATTCTCTTTTCACCCGGTATGGAGAATGATTTAACTCTCTTAAATGGTGAGTCACTTCTGCTTGAGAGATATAGATATTTCAAGGCAAATGGCATGTATTGGGAATTGGTACACGATGCATCAGTACCTCTCAATAGTGGGTAGATATTTATTTGTATATGCATCTATGTACTGTTTCACCTCTGAGTTGTTTTTATTTTTTATGTGGGCATCCAAGCCCTACCTCACAACAACTAAATCAGAATCTCAAGGGTTGGACTCAGGCATCTGTTAGCATTTTGGTTGTCGGGTGAAAATAGAATGTCTTTAACCGATAGCTTCTATATTCATTTGGAATTACTACATTTAATATGATTAAGATAAAATGATTAATTGTGCACATGTTCATCTAGATTACTAGATTATTTTTGCCCCCTTCTGATTTTCTAAATTTCCCCCAAAAAAGTTATTGTTTAACTAACCATTAGATTGAAAAAATTGTCCGCTGATGATCACTGGTGAATATTGACTGTTTAGCCAATTCTAGTTCTAATACAAATTCCATGTAACTTAAAATAATTATCAGCAAATATCTATACCCAATAAGAAGATTAAAATGTCATAAAGCAATAGATGCTTTTCCTTAGCTTGTGGGGAAATCCACAGTGGTGAGAGCCTTTGGCCTTTCTGCCCTATTCCACTCAAAGCCCACATGAAAATTTCTAAGAGTAACCCAGAAAAGGAGAGAAGAAACAGATTCATAAGAACACTGAGACCCCACTAATTAACTCCTCAATCATAAGAAAAATACTGTAAACTATAATTCAGCAACATGTTAAAATATTACACTAAAACATGATACCATGGTAAGTGGTATGGTGATGGTGATTTTTAATATTCTAGCAATAAAACAGAGAATGACTTGGAATTCAGGGTCTGTTGCTTCATATGACCCACCTCCAGTGATTTGCATTTGAGTTCTATGTAAAACATGCTTAAAGGAAGAAGCTAAAGGAATATTTTTATGAGATTCCATGAAACACAGGTATACAGGTTAGTTTAGTGTCAATGAGAGCATTAGAAAGGAAAACATTCTCGTCACTGCTGGATAACAAATAAGATGGCTTTAAATCACAGAAGACCAAGAGTGTTCCTAATACTCTCAGGGAGTGTCAATACATGACATTTCTGGTTTGTGTGCCAACCTTGTTATGAATGACACCATAAATAACGGCCATAGTGAGGAGGCTTGGAGGTGACACATACATTTTCACGTATATGTCGAAAGTGGTCCCAGTCAGACAGGAGGACCATGGTGGATGCCCTGTAGACTATAACTGATTAACTTGTACCTACACACATATAAAACATTCCTCAAGACATCAGAAATCAGAGTGAGATTTTGCAAGAGCATGGGGTAATGGATGAACGTACAGACTCAGAGAAGCTGGTGAGATCAGCTCCACTGCTGTTAATATGATCCCTTATCCAATATAATGGTAATGTCTGAGGAACTCTAGTTACATATAATTACTGGTTCATTTGGGTTAACAAGATGTTACTATTGGGAGAATTAAAAGGATATTATCAGTCATTTCAACTGTAATACATAATACATGTAGTTTAATCAGATTGCTTTTCTGAAATCAAACCTCTGTAGGAATGTGAGTTTGAAGGACAAAAGAAAAGTAGAAAGAAGATTTTTGTTTTTCTTTTTTTTAATCATAGGGCACTTGTCTACTATATAGCAATAGATTATAAGGATTTGTACAGCTTTCATGCAGTAAAATGATGTGGTGCATCTGAGAGAGGAGAAAGTGTATTAACAGACAAACTTTAAAAATACTAAAAGGGAGCTGGGAGGGTTCAGACAAACTTCGAAATTTAGGGAAGGAAGAATCTCATACTCAATCTTCCACACCTCAGCTAAGCACGATGTTCCTTACACCTTTCTCAAATTGCCAAGTCTTGCCATCCATCCGCATTATCCCACTGAGCCTGGAGTGTTGAGAATATGGCTGGTGGCAGGGTAGAGGGAAACTCAAGGTCTGGATTGTGAGTCTCTGCACATCATTCTTCATCTGTGGATTGGTGACAACTGGTGTAACCAGTCTGTCCTAGCCTTGTATGTCTTCCACAGTATTTCACTATAATTTAACCTATAATATGTATATACTTTACAAGAGTAAGAAAACGCCAACTTCATATAAATGTTTTCAAATATGCTCCTTTCCGTTATTAACTAGTATTTGCCGTGTATATGCAAGATACATGCAAAGCACTGTGTAACTGGCTTTAAAAGGCAATTTGGTTTCTACTATGTTAATCCAAATGTTCCAATTAGATTAGTGCTTTCATAATTATGTATAATTTGGTTTGCATTTATCCATGAAATGTTTATTTCCATAATTGTAACAAGCACTTAAATTAATTATACCATAACCTCTTGATTCTATGGGCCAACTGTTGAGTCTTTTTGTTAATATTTTAGAGTTGGCCCTTTTTATTTTTTGAATTTTCCCCCCTGCCTTTGATGTGTTGTTTCTTATCCTTGTTTGGAATTCTCGATGGAATATTCTCAGAATAATCTTGCAGTTTTCTTTTATGATTGAAACTTTGCATTTTAACAGTTGTCTGGAGATAGTTTCTTCCTTGTGAAATATCAGTTTTAATAACAGAAAAAGAAAAATGCCATAAATCTGCACTAACCACATAAAGCTGAAGTCTCTGAGAGACTGATTAACATGGAGACTCTACACAGGTTTTTCAGTAATTAGAGGGTGTGCTTGCATGGAGCTGCAACTGCTCAGGCCTTGAAGCCATTTCCCAGGGCAGCCAGCAATTATTACAGCCTGGAGTACATTCCTTATATTCTATGCCTCTAGCTATTGAAGCTGTTTTCAAATAAAGGTCTCTTAATTTCACAAAAAGTTAGCATCACCGTGGCTGAAGAACACTTTTCTGCTAATACCTTCCCTGCTTAGTTGGGAGAGGGCCCTCGGAGAGAAGGCAATTAGAAATTCCTCATTTGTTGTTCATCCACCCATAAAAGGTTAAGAACATTCTGGTCTCTGATTACAGGAGCTGAGCAAAGGCCAGATCCAGCCTCCCACCGTGCCTTAGCTAACTGCCCGCCCTATCAGCAAATGCCACTGAACATTCTCTTCAGAGCGCAGAAGCATGTGGGCAGCTTCACTGTGGGTTTGAGTATTTATTTATTTATTTTGTCTTGGTAAATTACAGATAGCAAATATAGTACAGAGAGGATTGTCATTTTTCTCTTTGGTACAGAACTCGGTATATCATTAGCACGAATTAAAGGCTAAATGTTAGCTATGATGCTCTTAGAGGAGAAAACCCATTTGATGGTTCACCACCAATAGCCATGGAGTTCTATTTCTGATACATCGTTGCTTGTAAGGTGTGGATGTAATAATGCAGCATTACTAACAGTGTAGATGTCCATGTAGCTTACTTTATTATTTTATGTCAAAAAGTGCTGATGAAATTTTGACTCTATGATACAACTCACAAAAAGATAAAGCTTCCGCTTAGTGAGATTCCTCTCTAAATAAGCAATGCATAATGTGAATTCCAAGAGAAAATTTCATCAATCATAAGCTGTTGACTGGACATTTGATTATCCTTCGTCTATGCTTCCTGTGGTGCCAAGTTAACCATTTGATTTGGCCAAATAGACAGATTTAGTCCAGAACAAAAGTCTCTTTCAGCTGGAGTGGGCCAGGGGATGGGTCTTAATGAAGAAAGGGAAAGGCAAAGAAAGGAGATGAAGATTAAAAGAGAAGAGAGCTGGGAATGTTAAGCAAACTCCAATGTTGCCAATTTTCTGTCATACAGATGAACAATTCTATTGGGAAGGAGTCATGACTTAGGCCAAAGTTGGACAAGTTGAATACTTTGGCAAAATACCGTCAGTTCAGCTGGCCCCATCCGTTGAATGTGGGAGAGATTCATTAGCATCATTTTTGTCTCTATGGGGAATTAAAATAATCTGTTGCAAACTGTTCAGCACATTCAATATTTGATGTAATTTTGCCATGTTTCTTTCTGAAAAATAGTTGTGATAATATATGCTTAAGTTTGTATGCCATACATAACATGTGACTTCTGAACTTGGTTACAAATTTCCATCTGTATTTCTGTAAATATAGAATATACGAAATGCCATGTGTGTGACATCAATGATTACATAGCCTCTATATGAATATTTGGGCTTTCATATAAACACCAAGTGGCCTTTGAGAGATTTCTTAACCTTTTTGTGTTTCAGTTTCTATATTTGTAAAATGGAGATTAAATAGTCTTTGTTCTATTTTATTCTCATAATTGCTAAGAGATTAAATAAAATAACTTGTGTGATGTGTGTGCTTTGAAAACAATAAAGGATTCTACAAGAATAATGTCATTATCATGTCCCTGTAATAAACACTTTGCCTATACAACAAATAAAAGTCATTAAGTCAAGGCAATTAAAAGGATATAGAAAGAAAGGAGAGAGAAAATGATAACATATTACAGATAGCTGACAATTTACTGAGTTGTTCTGTATTTTTCACTCATTTTTTCTCAAATCACTTTAGCTGATAAGCTGATCGAAAAGCAGAAGACTATGAAGTGTTTTTGAAGTCAAAGTCTCCAAACTATGATTCTCGCTCACAAGTTGACCAACACAATGAATATTATTGCAAAAATGTTATTTTCAGTGAAAACAACTGTCTGGGAGCCACCTTGGCCATAGCATCCTGCCTAAACATAAAACTTGAAAGGTTGTTCAAGGTGGATTACTTAACTACCATTTACCACGTGTTTACCAAAAAAATGATTTGGGAATATGGCAGGTCCAGTTCATTTCTCAGTGACAATGAAAGCTCTGCCCTCTCAGATTAACATGCTCTCAATAGAATGTAAACTAACACCAAAGCTCCTAAAAATACAATCCCTTTTTGCTTTTTCAATACCTTGAAAACCAAAGTATTATTTTAAAAAAGATAAACATTAAGCCATTGCAAACTTGTATTTGTTGCTAGTAAATAAAGAAATTAGCAAATGTATTAATAGTTATCAAGTAGAAGAATCTTAATATATGAGATAATTCTTATGATTTTCTTCATTCAAAAGCCATTCATTGCTGATAATTATTAGAGATTAGGTCTCACAAATATTTCCTATGTGATAACATTTTCATTGGCATTCACGAGAAACAGTTTCATGAGGGAGAAAGAGTAGCGATGATTGAGATAAGACAATAGATTTTAGATGGAAGATACAATTCACATTAATTTTCTAGTCATACTCAGGGGCACTAGTAATTGGAAGGGGACAAAGCAAAGCACTCCTTCACTATTGTCTCAGTTCTTGACTTTGTATCTGAGTAAGTGACCTCATAAAATATTAGGCACATAATATTGAACACCATTGGCTGAACGAGTAATTGATCATGTCATTCCTCTCCTCTCAATCCTTCAAAGTCATCATGTCATACCTAGAAAACAATCTCAAGCTCTAAGTCCTGTTCCTGCAAGAAGCAGACACCAAGACAGGATTAACAGGCAAGACTTCTATTAGGAGAAATACTCTGTTAGAGAAAGTGGGTCGAAGCTAGGTTAGACTGGGAGCACCATCAGACTGCAGGGCAAGTCTGACCAGAGAAGAGAGAGGGAAGTAAGTTTGGGTGCTGTACAGTCTAAGCAAAGCCATGGGGAGTCCTTGAAATCAAATTTGCTGTTAGAGGATGCCAGTGTCTTCCAGGAATTGTACTGCCTTAGTGGAACCACTGTACCCATCATTGACAAGAAGCAGCATATTGAGAGCATAGGTTCATCAGAGAGAAACACAGCAATGCATTTAAATTTCAGGAGCTGGGGCCCTTGGTCAAGTATACTTCCATGCAGTTGCAGATCTACAAGGTGTGTTTCTCGTGGCCGTCACAGGCCACTCTTAGGCCACACAGATTTATTTTTATGCAGATTTGTGGAATAGCTCTTTTGTGGTTTCTGTGGTCTTTTCCTCCAGTGGGAAAACTCAGAATAAGGAGGTAAGTGGGATGAGCTCCCACTGCTGCTGTCGATGTTGGGGCCATAACTGGGACTTACCCTGTCCTTCTTCCACTATTCATTCCAACTCCCTTTATGCTCAGCTATTCCCTATGCAAGTCTTGGTAGTATTTCTGAAGTATCTATACCCCTGAAAATCATATTCTTCTAATTCTGAGGTTGCTACAAATGTCCATTCACAGGTAGAGCAAGTAAAGGAAGAAACAGGTGGTGACCAAATAGATCACCTGTTTCATATGTATTCCTCCATGCCCCTATTGTGTAAAAACAGCATTGCCTCCTCTTGCTGATCAGGGAAAATTACTCTTGCCAATAGATGACTTCTCTCATTACCAGGGGTCTGGGAATAATGAATTCAACATGCTCTGGAGGCAGTCATAACTTGTAGTTCAATGCTATATCCCCTTCTGGGGACCAGGACTTCAGGCATGCAGAGTCCAGAGTTGTAGGGACAGGAAGCATGAAACTACCAGTATGTTACTGGGAGTTGTGACAAGTGGGCTATTCTTGCTTCTACCCCTAGATGCTCTAACCAATGTCTTTTTCCTATCAGGGATACAGTGTATTGGATCTTTAGCTAAATAAGTGCACTGCATCCTAGAGAATAACATGTACCTTTCACAGTGTTTCCTCTGAGCTGGTGAAAAGACTCTTCCAGACTTGTATGACACCAGTTGCCTCTGGGTGGTAGAGTATGTGTTGTAACCATTGAATCCCATGATCTCAGATCCACTTCTTGGACCCTTTCACTATGAAGTTGGTCTTATGGTTAGAGGCTATGCTTTTTGAGATTTCTTATCTGCAGATCACTCATTCCATAAGCCACCAAATAGCAGACGGGACACACACACAGTGCTGCCCCGGGACACAAAAGGCAAACCCACATTTAGCTTAAGTATCCATCCCTGTGAGCCTCTGGACCTTCCAGGAGTATTCCATGAGGAACATGTCATGCTGGAAATTTATCATCGAGTATCTGTTGCTGGAAGGTTGGGTATTCAGAGGCAGCCATAGCTTTATCAGCCTTGGTAAGTGGGAGTCAATGCTTTGGGGCCATATGTCACCTCCATCATATCCTATAAATGCCATCATTGCCTGGAGTAGTTGATAATGAAGGCTGGCTAAGTCAATTCACCAACTCATTTTATCTGTTTCATTGTTCAGTATCTCTTCAGGGGTAGACGCTTTTGGGTGGGCATTAATATGTGGTACAAAAACGTTTTTGCCTTGTGTTCACTCTCATATGTCTATACAAATGCCTCTATTCCAGAACTACGTTTCTCAGATCATCCAGTCTTTTTCCTTTTGAAGTCCCTGAGCAATTTGTTAAGCCAATAGCCACTGCTCAGAAATATGTGTATGTTTGTCCACACAAAGTACATGAGCAAGTACACTGCTCATGGCTCATCCAATTTTTCATTCTCCATGTTTTAGGGACATTTTGACTGTAGTCATCAAACAAATGCCATCCATTTTTAGCTTGTACCCACATACTGAGATGACTGAGGTTACAGCTAGGCCTCCTTACATGTTTTGCTAGATATTAAGCTGTACTTGTGCAATGAGAGAGTGTGAGAAACCTGCTTGGGCAGGAAATAATGATAGTGTGAGGTGTGCTGTGAACTGAACAGGGATTCTATAAGTCACATAGGACTGCGAGAGGTTGAAATTCCAACCAATGACATGGGGAAATCTTCCTGAAAACTCGGGCATTCCTGAGGATCCAGAAAGGCCACGTTTTGGCATTGAACTTCTCTAGCCCTACAGCAAAGGATACTCTAACTGCTCTAATAAAATTTGAAACAAAGCTTTGATAGGATCAAGCTGGTCCACCAGTAATTTAACTGCCTGTCAGAAAGAAAAAAGAAGGAAAAAAAAAATCTCAGCACTCTTTAAAGGAAGGTAATAAAATACAGATTTTTAACAATGTAGCATTCACAATGTTTGGCATACAACAAAACATAATTAGATAGACAAAGAATTAGAAAAATGTGACATAAAACTAAGAAAGGGAAAAAACAAATCCAGAGTTAACAAATATGTTGAAATTAGCAGATAAGACTTCTAAAGGCGCTATTGCAAATATGTTCAATAACTTTAAAATGGACATGAATGGGCAGGTATAGTATGACAATGGAAAAATACAACCATAAAAAGATGAATGGAAATGCTAGAATTGAAAAATACAGTCTAAGAAAAGACAAATTTAATGCATAGGTTTCACAGCAGGACACTGAAGGAGAAAGATCACTGCTTAAAAATAGATTAAAAGAAACTATCAAACTAAAAACAGAGAGAAAAAAATTGAAAACAAAAAACAAACAAACTAGGACCTGAGGTGACATGTGGGGACAGCAAGAGGTTTAATATGTGTGCATTTGGAATTCAAAAAGAGAAGAGAGAGAGAGTGAAGATGGAGCAGAAAATATATTCAAAGAAATAAGTCAGGTGCAGTGGTTCACACCTGTAATCCCAGCACTTTGGGAGCCTGAGTGAGACAGATTGTGAGATCAGGAATTCGAGACCAGCCTGGCCAACATAGTAAAACCCTGTTTTTACTAAAAATACAAAAAAAAAAAAATTAGCCAGGTATGGTGGCAGATGCCTGTAATCCTAACCACTTGGGAGGCTCAGGCAGGAGAATTCCTTGAACCTGGGAAGCAGAGGTTGCAGTGAGCTGAGATTGCGCCACTGCATTCCAGCCTGGGCAACAATCAGAGACTCCATCTCAAAATAATAATAATAATGGTAATAATAATAATGGTTAGTTGAAATTTTTCCAAATTTGATTAAAAAATAATAATTCACAAATCCAAGAAACTCAAGTAGAATGAAGACAAAATAAGCTGTACCTAGGCAAATCATAGTCAAAATATTGAAAATAAAAGAAAACGAAGCAATATTTAAAGCATCAAAAGAAGAAAATACACAACAGGCAGGGCGTCAACCAGAAGTGGGTGCTTGACTCAGGGCCTGGGACAGTAACCCCTCTTCTCCTACCGCGGTCATCACTTCTGTCCAGTGCTGCTAACAGACAGTAATGCCCTCTCTGCTTGTGCCCTGGCTATGTCCCAGCTTTCTTACTATGTATCACGACATACAATGATAAGCAGGTCTGCTGAATTCTCATCAGAAATAATGCCAGCCAGAATATCAAATGATGTTACTATTGAAGCACTGAAAGAAAAGACCTATCATATTAGGATTCTAAATGCAGAGAAAATATTCTTTAAAATTAATGAAAGCAAAATAAGGACATTTTCAAATAAGCAAATGCTGAGAATCATCAACAGCAGACTTGAATTACAATAAATGATAACGTTTTTTGGGTGGAAAAAAACACGATACCAGATAGGAACATGGATCTACACGAAGGAGTGAAAAGCACCAGAAATATGCAGGTAAAACAGAATACGCGGGTAAAACGGAAACATTTTCTGCTTATATCTTAATTTCTTTAAAACACAATTGACTGCCTTTATAGTAGAATAATTTATACCCATGTAACAAACCTGCACATATACCCCCTGAAACTAAAATAAAAGTTGGAAAAAAATTTGTCTTTCTGAAAAATAAAACCTGGAAAAAAATTTGCCTTTCTGATTGCATTTATTCAAATCTTCTTTTACCTAGCAACATATCTATCTATTTATTCTTTCAAATAACCAAGCCCTGGACTTCTAGATCTTTTGTATGTTTTTTCATATTTCAATTTCCTTCAGGTCAGATCTCAATTTGTTTTTTTCTTATCTTCTGCTGACTTTGGGGTTCATTTGTTCTTTTTTCTCTAATTCTTCTAGGTATGATGATGGGGTGCTAATTTGAGATTTTTTTGACTTTTTGATATGCTCATTTAGCATTATAAACTTTCCTCTTAACACTGCTTTAGCTGTGTCCCAGAGATTCTGGTATGTTATCTCTTTCCCCTTATTAGTTTCAAAGAATTTCTTGATTTCCATGTTAATTTCTTGGTTTACAGAAAAGTCTTTCAGGAGCAGGTTGTTTAATCTCACATAAATTATGTGGTTTTGGGCAATTTTCTGTTTTTTTGTGTGTGTGCTGTAGTCTGAGAGCATGGTTGGTATAATTTTGGATATTTCTACTTTGCTGAGCATTGTTTTATGGCTGTGTGTGGTCAGTTTTAGAGTGTGTGCTATGTAAAGAGAAAATGTATATTCTGCTGTTTTGGGGTAGAGGATTTTGTAGGTATCTATTAGTTCCCTTTGATAAAGTGTTGAGTTCAGGTCCCAAATATCTTTGTTAGTTTTTGGCCTCAATAATCTGCCTAATCCTATCAGTGGGGTGTTGAGGTCTCCCACTATTATTTTGTGGTTATCTAGGTCTCTTTGTAGGTCTTTAGTAACTTGCTTTATGATGACTGGTGCTCCCGTACTAAGTGCACATATATTTAGGACAGTTAGGTTTTCTTGTTGAATTACATAATGCCATTATCTTTTTTGCTGGTTTAAAGTCTGTTTTGTCTGAGATTAGGATAGCAACCCCTGCTTTTTTTTCTGTTTTCCATTTTTTCTGTCAATTTTCTTCATCCCTTTACTTTAAACCTATGGGTGTCATTGCATGTAAGATGGGTCTCTTGAAGACTGGATATCATTGAGTTTTGCCTCTTCATCCAATTTGCCACTCTGTGCCTTTTAATTGGGATATTAAACTCATTTACCCTCAAGGTTAATATTGATAAGTGCAAATTTGATCCTGTCATCATGTTAGCTGGTTATTATGCTGACTTGGTTTATGTGGTTGCCTTAGAGTGTCAATGGTCTATGTACTTAAGTGTGTTTTTGTAGTGGCCAGTAACAGTCTTTCCTTTACAACTTTAGCACTCCCTTTTAGGCCTCTTGTAAGGCAGGTCTTGTCAAAATGAATTCCCTTAGCATTGGTTTGTCTGAAAAGGATATTATTTCTCCTTTGCTTATGAAGATTAGTTTCACTGGATCTGAAATTCTTGATTACAAATTATTTTCTTTAAAAATGTAACTATAGTCCTCCAATCTCTTCTGGCTTACAAGATTTCTGCCAAAAGTTCCGCCATTTTGAAAAGATCAACAAAATAGACAGACCACTAGCCAGATTAATAAAAAAAGAAAAGAGAGAATAATCAAATAGATGCAATAAAAAATGATGAAGTGGATATCACCACAGATTCCACAGAAATACAAACCACCATCAGAGATTATTACAAACAACTCCATGTACACAAACTAGTAAACTTGGAAGAAATAGATAAATTCCCGGACACTTGCATCCTCCCAAGCCTAAACCAGGAAGAAGTTGAAACCCTGAATAGACCAATAACAAGGGCTGAAGTTGACCCAGCAATTAAAAGCCTACCACCCAAAAAAAGCCCAGGTCCAGATGGGTTCACAGCCGAATTCTACCAGACATACAAAGAGGAGCTGGTACCATTCCTTCTGAAACTATTCCAAACAATCCAAAAGAGGAAATCCTTCCCAAATCATTTTATGAGACCAACATCATCCTGATACCAAAACCCAGCAGAGACTCAACAAGAAAAGAAAACTTCAGGCCAATATCCATGATGAACATAGATGCAAATATTTTCAATAAAATACTGGCAAACCAATTGCAACAGTACATCAAAAAGCTTATCCACCATGATCAAGTAGGTTTCATCCTGGGGATGCAAGGCTAGTTCAACATACGCAAGTCTATAAACGTAATTCATAAACAGAACCAAAGACAAAAAACGTATGATTATCTCAATTGATGCAGAGAAGGCCTTTGACAAAATTCAACAGCCCTTTATGCTAAAAACCTTCAATAAACTAGGTATTGGTGGAACATAACACAAAATAATAAAAGCTATTTGTGACAAACCCACAGCCAATGTCATACTGAATGGGAAAAACTGGAAGCATTCCCTTTGAAATCTGGTACTAGACAAGGATGCCCTCTCTCACCATTCCTATTCAATACAGTATTGGAAGTTCTAGCCAGAGCAATCAGGCAAGAAAAAGAAATAAATGGTATTCAATTAGGAAAGGAAGAAGTCAAATTGTCTCTACTTGCAGATGACATGATTGTATACTTAGAAGACCCCATCATCTCAGCCCAAAATCTCCTGAAACTGATAAGCAACTTCGCCAAAGTCTCAGGATACAAAATCAATGTGCAGAAATCACAAGCATTCCTATAAACCAATAACAGACTTAAAGAAAGCCAAATCAAGAACAAATAACCATTCACAATTGCTTCAAAGAGAATAAAATACCTAGGAATACAACTAACAAAGAATGTAAAGGACCTCTTCAAGGAGAACTACAAACCACTGCTCAATGAAATAAGAGAGTACACAAAAGATGGAGAAATATTACATGCTCATGGTTAGCAAGAATCAATATCATGAAAATGGCCATACTGTCCAAAGTAATTTACAGATTCAACCCTATCCCAATCAAGCTACTGATGACCTTCTCCACAGAACTGGAAAAAAAACACCTTAAACTTCATATGGAACCAAAAGAGAGCCTGCATAGCCAAGTCAATTCTAAGCAAAAAGAACAAAGCTGGAGGCATCACACTACCTGACTTAAAACTATACTACAAGGTTACAGTAATCAAAACAGCATGGCACTGGTACCAAAACAGAGATATAGACCAATGGAACAGAACAGAGGTTTCGGAGGCAATGCCAAACATCTACAACCATCTGATCTTTGACAAACCTGACAAAAACAAGCGATGGGGAAAGGATTCCCTGTTTAATAAATGGTGTTGGGAAAACTGGCTAGCCATGTGCAGAAAACAGAAACTGGACCCTTCCTGACACCTTACACTAAAATTAACTCCAGATGGATTGAAGATTTAAACATAAGACCTAACACCATAAAAATCCTAGAAGAAAATCTAGGTAAAACCATTCAGGACATAGGCATAGGCCAAGACTCCATGACTAAAACACCGAAAGCATTGGCAACAAAAGCCAAAATAGACAAATGGGACCTAATCTGAGGTCCCAGAGCTTCTGCACAGCAAAAGAAATAGTCGTTAGAGTGGACCAGCAACCAAAAGAATGGGAAAAAAATTTTTCAGTCTACTCATCTGACAAAGGGCTAATATCCAGAATCTACAAAGAATTAAAATAGATTTACAAGAAAAATCAAACAATCCCATTCAAAAGTGGGTGAAGGATATGAACAGACACTTTTCAAAAGAAGACATATATGAGGCCAACAAACATATGAAAAAATGCTCATCATCACTGGTCATTAGAGAAATGCACATTAAAACCACATTGAGATACCATCTCATGCCAGATAGAATGGTGATCATTAAAAAGTCTGGAGACCTGTTGCCAGTTCCCACCTCCAACTAGAAAGCTTCTCTCTCCAGCTATCCCTGTGAGGAGGCTGGAGAACAGAGAGGCTGTGGATCTCTCTGGCCAGCCCCCATTGGTCAGTGTGACAAACAAACATGACCCAAATTACTTATGTAACATTTACTTTCAAATATCAAGTACTATTTATACTGAGATTAACCTGACACATAACTACATGTGCTGTTGTGCTGTCTAGTAACTAGAAACAGATGGTAAATGGTCCTAACAAGTCACTGCCATGATTATTAATACAATCAAGCATGGTTTATTAAAAAATTCTGGAGACAACAGATGCTGGAGAGGATGCAGAGAAATAGGAACACTTTTACACTGTTGGTTGGAGTGTAAATTAGTTCAACCATTGTGGAAGACAGTGTGGCAATTCCTTGAGGATCTAGAAATAGAAATTCCATTTGACCCAGCAATCCCGTTACTGGGTGTATATCCAAAGGATTATAAATCTTTCTATTGTAAGGACACATGCACATGTATATTCATTGCAGCACTGTTTACAATAGCAAAGACTTGGAACCAACCCAAATGCCCATTGATGATAGACTGGACAGGGAAAATGTGGCACATATACACCATGGAATACTATGCAGCCATCAAAAACGATGAGTTCATGTCCTTTGTAGGGACATGGATAAACCTGGAAACCATCATTCTCAGCAAACTGACACAAGAACAGAAAATCAAGCACTGCATGTTCTCACTCATAGGCGGGTATTGAACAATGAGAACACATGAACACAGGGAGGGGAGCATCACACACTGGGGTCTGTCGGGGGGAACTAGGGGAGGAACAGCAGGGGCTGGGGAGTTGGGGAGGGATAACATGGGGAGAAATGCCAGATATAGGTAATGGGGAGGAAGGTAGCAAACCACACTGCCACGTAAGTACCTATGCAACAATCTTGCATGTTCTTCACATGTACCCCAGAACTTAAAATGCAATAAAATATATTTTTAAAAAGAAAACTTCCACCATTAGCCTGATCAGGATCCCTTTGTAGCTGGCCTGCCCCTTCTCTCTAGCTGCCTCTTACTTCTTTTCTTCATTTCAACCTTGGAGAATCTGATGATTATGTAGCTTGCGGACGGTCATCTTGTATAGTATCTTTCATAAGTTCTCTACATTTCCTGAATTTGAATGTTGGTCTCTCTAGTAAAGTTAGGAAGATTTTCATGGATGATATCTTGAAGTATGTTTTTCAAGTTGCTTGCTCCCTCTCCTCTCCTTCCGAGGCATCAGTGAGACAGATTTGTTCTCTTTACATAATCTCAGATTTCATGGTAGATTTATTTATTCCTCTTTAATTTTTTTCCTTTATTTTTGTCTGAGTTATTTCAGAGAACCTGTCTTCAAGTTCTGAGATTCTTTTCTCTGCTTGGTTGATTCTTCTCCTAATAATTGTGATTGTATTCTGAAATTCCTGAAGTGAGTTTTTCCATTCTATTAGGTCAGTTTGGTTCTTTCTTTAAAATGGTCATTTCATCTTTTACCTCCTGTATCATTTTATTGTATTCCTTAGAATCCTTTGATTGAGTTTTGACTTTCTCCTGAATCTCAATGATTGTCATTTCTATCTATAATCTGAGTTCTATTTCTGTCATTTCAGCCATTTCAGCCTAATTAATAACCAATGCTGAGGAACTCTGGCTTTTTGAGTTACCAGAGTTCTTGTGCTGGTTCTTTCTCACCTGTGTGGGCTGATGCTCCCTCAATTTTTGACGTTGCTGTCTTTTGGATGAGGGTTTTTGTTGTTGTTTTTTCTTTTATCCTCTTTGAGGCTCTCAGGGTTTGATCGTGGTATAAGGTGGGTTAAGTCGACTAGCTTCATTTCTGAAACGTTTAGTAAGCCAAGTCACAACTCAGCATTCTTGGCCTCTTACTCTAACTCTGGAAAAATGGTACCAGCCCACAGCTTTGTTCTTTGGTGGCCAGAGGCTCAGAACTTACTGCACTGGAGGGGCTGACGTATTCCCAGACTGCTGGCCACAGAACTTTGACGGATGATGCCAGCCAAAGTGCATTGTTGGTGTGGTGGCAGCAGGATTCATGCTCATTCATGCATGCCAGCAGCAGTGGCAGTGTGGTGGGGTGCATGCATGTTTGCTGGTGTGGGGTATTAGTGGGAGTGGGGTTGTGGCATTCCTGTGCATGCTCACACCAGTGGCTGCAGCACCAAGAGTGGGGCATGGAGTTTACAGACACTTGGAACCAGTGTCTATCTTAGATACAGTAGAGAAGTTGAAAGTAACGTCTAGTGTTTGTTTCAAAATATTGAATACAACACATCTGAGCTAAGATAAACTATATTTAAGTTGTCCAAATGCTTGAGCATATGCTCTTCTCATCTAGGAAATCATTTGAACAATGTTAAAATGAGCTCATAAATTTAACTTTTTAGTTCCTTTTCTCTGTTTCAAAGTCTTTTGGTGAAATGAGTTCTAAGTGGGAGAAAACAATTTCTAATGCCAATTGTATTTCATCTTATATACCAAGCTCTTCAGTATAGTATAATGGCATAGAACATCTAATAAGTATTCCAATGACTGACTTTTCAGCTTGGCTACATGCTGAACTCCCCTGGGTAATTTAGAATAATCCAGGTGTCTCAGTTCCACCTTCAGAGATTCTGACTTAATAGGTTAGAGGTGCAGCATGGTCATCAGGGTCTTTAAAACTTCCTGGGTGATTTTAATGTGCAGCAAAATTTGAAAACCATTGCTTCAGAAAGTAAGAGGTAAATATTTACAGAAAGGGGAATTCCTTCTGTGTTGGAATTCTGGAATTATCAAAATGGTCTTAGTGGAACATGTGACAAACCATGTTGTTAGGGAGAGGGTTCAGGGGCAGAAAACAAGCTGTTCTACCAAGTTTAAGTATAAAATGAATATATTTTGGAATGTTAAATGGCTTATATATCATTGGGAAGACTGAGGAAATCAATGGTAAGTTGAGCTTTTAGAAAAGACTTTGGGCCAATAATCCCAGAACTTTGGGATGCTGAGGCAGGTGAATCACCTGAGGTCAGGAGTTCGAGACAAGCCTAACCAACATAAAGAAATCCTGTTTCTATGCAAAATACAAAATTAGCCAAGCGTGGTGGTGCATACCTGTAATCCCAGCTACTCAGGAGGCTGAGGCAGGAGAATCACTTGAATCTGGGAGGCAGAGGTTGCAGTGAGCCAACATCGTGCCATTGCACTCCAGCCGAGGCGACAAAAGCAAAACTCCATCTCCAGAAAAAAGGAAACGACTTTGGGAGCCATAGTTCTGGATTGAGCTATTAATGGAACTGCTATCAAACTGTGAAGTTACTGCTACAGTTGCCAACTCCCAAAACATACCACCATTCTCAGGACCAGGAAGATGGTGTCACCCTCGGGAAGTGGCCATGGTTAGGAAGCCACCACAGAACACCTAGGCACTTCAACAACATGACTGAAAAATGCAAAGAGGCTGGGTGCTGTGGCTCATGCCTGTAATCCCAGAACTTTGGGAGGCCAAGGTGGGCAAATCATGAAGTCAGGAATTCAAGACTAGCTAGCCTGGCAAACATGGTGAAACTCCATCTCCACTAAAAATGCAAAAAAATTAGCCAGGCATGGTGGTGTGTGACTGTAGTCCTAGCTACTTGGGAGGTTGAGGCTGGAGAATCCTTGAACCTGGGAGGTAGAGGTTATAGTGAGCTAAGATTGCACCACCTACTCCAACCTGAGCAACCGAGTAAGACTCTGTCCAAAAAAAAAAAAGGAAAGAAAAATGCAGAGAGGTTTTTCTCTCAAGTAGAGTACTTGGGTGAATGTGAGGTGGATGAGGAGTAACATGGTGGGTGCCCTTTAGGAATAAGGGCATTCTAGGCAGAAAGCATGGCAAGAGCAAGGGGCTGAGGTGTGAAAGGGCACAGGGTATGCATAGGGTTCTGTAAGGAATTGGTTAGAACAGAGCTAAGGGATGAAAGTGTGGAATGAGGGGAAAAAAGATTCATGCAAGTGGGAAAGTTGGGAAATGTGTGACCTTGTTTGAAAATTTTGAGATGTAATAGGATTCCAAAAAGCAGCATAGTGCTACAGTGAAGAGCATGGTGTCTGGAGATAGATGGTGCACCACCACTTACTAGCCCTGTGACCCTGGGCATGCTACTTACAGTCTCTGTGTTCCAAGCACCCCAGCAGTAACATAGCAGGATGTAACAGTGCCTTTCTCATAGTGCGGTTGTGAGGATTAAATGAATTAATACTTGTAAATGTTTAGATAGAACATAGCATATTATATATACTTGAAAAGCATTTGTTGTTGTTGTTATTACTTGGAATGTTAAGGAATAAGAGAAGATCTCTCAGTATTAATGCTAAAAGTTGCAGGTCATCTACTCCCCCTATCCTACTACATTAGGTGGTTTGTTGAGAATCATCATATGAAAATGAAGAGAAAAGTTCACATGCTTTTGTAAGAGTCCAGCTGGGAGACAGAAGATGGAAACCTGAACTAAAGTAGTAGATGAGAAGACAGAGAGGAAGATACAGAGTCTTGATATCATTAAAAAGTAAAACTGATAGGACGCGGTATCTAGTTGACTTTACAGAGAGAAAGGTATTAGAAATGATTTTCAAACATGTAAGCACCCAAAAAACACATGAAAAAAATGCCACATCACTAGTCACCAGAGAAATGCAAATCGAAACCACAGTAAGATACCATCTCACAGCAGTCAGAATGGCAATTATGAAAAGGCAAAAACAAAACATGAACAAAAAAGTAGATGCTGGCAAGGCTGCAGAGAAAAAAGAATTCTTATGTGCTATTGGTAGGAATGTAAATCAGTTTGGCCACTGTGGAAAACAGTTTGGAGATTTCTCAAAGAACTTAAACCAGAACTATTTAATCCAGCAGTCAGTACTGGGTATATATCCAAAAGAAAATAAATCATCCTATCAAAAAGACACATGTACTCACATGTTTATTGTAGCACTATTCACAATAGCAGACATGGAATCAACGCGAGTGCCCATCAATGGTAGGTTAGATAAAGAAAATGTGGTACATATACACCATGGAATACTACACAGCCATAAAAAATAACAAAATTGTATCTTTTGCCCTAACGTGGATGCAGCTGGAGGCCATTATCCTAAGTGACTTAATTCAGGAGGAAAAAAACAAATACTAGATGTTCTCAGTTATAAGTGGAAGCTAAATATTGAGTACTCATGGACACAGATATGAGAACAATAGACACTGGGAACTACTAGAGCAAGGAGATGGGCTGAGGAGTGAGGCTTGAAAAACTATTGAGTACTATGTTCACTGCCTGGGTGATAAGATCAGTGGTACCCCAAACCTCAGCAACATGCAACATACTTGATTTGGTTTGGCTGTGTCTCTACCCAAATCTCATCTTGAATTGTAGCTCTGATAATTTCCTTGTGTTGTGGGAGGGACCCAGTGGGAGATAATTGAATAATGGGGGTGGTTTCTCTCATGCTGTTCTTGTGGTAGTGAATAAGTCTCATGAGATCTGATGGTTTTATAAGGGGAAATCTCTTTCACTTGGCTCTCATGCTTCTCTTGTCTGCCACCATGTGAGACGTGACTTTTACCTTCCATCATGATTGTGAGGCCTCCCCAGCCATGTGGAACTGGGAGTCCATTAAACCTCTTTCTTTTGTAAATTGCTCAGTCTTGGGAATGTCTTTATCAGCAGCATGAAAACAAATTAATACAATACCCAAGTAATGTACCCCCTGAATTTAAAATAAAAGTTAAAATTACAAAAAAAATTAAACATTTGTAAAATGATTTTGAAGATCATTGGGTAAATGCTTGTGCTACTTACTGCCATTTATTGCCATGTGTAGATGGGAAATACAGATCGAGGAACAGGCTAAGACAAGGGTGGGCGGAGAAGAAAGAACAAGTGAAGTACACATGTGTTCACCCTGGACTGGCTGAGTCATAGCCAGGTGCTGATGTTGAATAATACTATGGTTCTGGAGCTCAAGACATTCAGGGTTAGAGAAACAGATTGGCAAGTCAGTGAATCATTGGGTGTAGATGTTTTGTCCATGAGATGATTTAAGGAATCTGTCAAAAAAGTGTGGTCAGAACAAAGGAGAATCAGATTGAAATAAGATGGTAGACGGACCCACATGGCTCAGCAGATGTTGGGACTATAAATCAGAATACCTGACTTCTCAAATTCCATCACTTTCATGGTCAAGTCATTTGAACTCACTGAACTCCACCCAGTTCCTTTCTATAAGGAGTAGAGAGTATTTGTGCTGCTTAAGTATTTTGGTAGGCAAGTCAAACAAGATGACTTACGAGAAAGGAACTGAAAACTTGCTTAAAAATGTAAGATCGTATTCTAAAGTCAGCTGAAAGAATGAACTTGATTTTGCATTTTCAACTTTATTTCAAGCTGATTAGGTTAGATGGTCAGGGAAGCTGGGGGACAACTGCATTTGAGGAGAGACAGACAGGAAGGAAAGGAGCCCCTAATCTTATTGCCTGAGAGCTCAACTACACACCTTTCATCCTCCTGGCAGGTGGATCGCACATCTTCCATCGAGCATAGTCTCATTTACACACAGTTTTGCACATATGGATGCTGCTGCTACTCCCCTGCGAAAATATTTCCAAAGCCACTAATAAAAAGGTAACTCACTATGTGCTATGAGAGATGACAAGCGCACCTTGGGATGAATGATGGGTAAAGAATTGTCATTTCTCTTCTCAAAATCAGGCTATCATCTGCTCATGTGGCTTGGCACCTGTGGCTTGTTAGCAATTACACTGCGGAAAGCAACCCATTCAAAGTCGCCCCTGCAGAGGAGTTTCAGGCTGTTGCCTTCCTTCCGTCTGTCTCTACCTGGTTTCAGAGCACTCCAATACGTTATTTGAGAAGCTTTAAAATCTGTTTTCTTTTTCTAACATTTTCTCTCACTTTATTTTTAAGTGTGATTTTATTATCCTTTAATTCAGGATTTAAAAGGAATGGGAATAGTAACCCCTTTGGGTGAGATTATTTTGGTTAAACTGGGACTCAGTTTTGGAATAAGTGATTTGCTATTGATCCATATTAGACATGGTAGTCGTACTTCAAAAATGATTCAAAGTTACCAACACCACCACAAGGCCTTGCATGTCTTAAGGCTGTGGAACAACTGTTGTAAAACAGTTTGTTTTTGATGCGATATTAACAATAACAAAAAATTAACTTTTCGCTTAAAACGTGCAAGCAGTGTTTCAAACACCTTCCATGAGTTACTCCCTTTAATTCTCATTATACTGCTATGGTTATCCCCATTTTACATTTCAGAAAACTGAGGCAAAGGAAGTTAAATAATTTATTTGACACATATAAATATTTACACTTAAAATCCAAACATTTCTTCAAACTGTCAACTTTCTCTAAATCACAATGTTGATTTTGTCATTCTCTAGCCTAGAAATCTTTAATAAATATCCTGTGTCTATCAAATTAAGTACAAATATCCTATCCTAATGTACAAGATCTCTCAAATTGTGATTCTGACTTCTTTCTCCAGCTCTGTTTTCTAGGAACTCCCTAACAATGGTCCTCAATGAGGGATGATTTCACCACCTGCGGGATGTATGGTGATGTCTAGAGACATTTCGTGCTGTCATGACTTGGGGGTTTAATGTCATGAAATAGGAAGATGTCAGGGATGCTGCTAAATACCCTAAAATGCACAAGACAGTCCTCCCTCACAACAAAGAATTATCCAGTTCAACTCATCCAGAATACTGAGGCTGAGAAACCTGGCCCTAAACCAGGCGTCCCCAAAATTTTTACACAGGGGGCCAGTTCACTGTCCCTCAGACCGTTGGAGGGCCACCACATACTGTGCTCCTCTCACTGACCACCAATGAAAGAGGTGCCCCTTCCTGGAGTGCAGTGGGGGGCTGGATAAATGGCCTCAGGGGGCCGCATGCGGCCCGCGGGCTGTAGTTTGAGGATGCCTGCCCTAAACTATTCAATCAAATTGGACAACTTGTGGTTCTTTAAATAACCTCTGTATGTTTCATCTTTGTAGCTTCCTCTTTAATTTTTCAGAGACAAGGTCTCACTGTGTTGCCCAGGCTGGAGTGTATAGCACAGTCACAGCTCATTGCAGCCTTGAACTTAGGGGCTCAAGCCATCCTCCTGCCTCAGCCTCCTGAGTAGTTGGGAATACAGGCAGGTACCACTATCACGCTTGGCTAATTTTGTTAGTTTGTTTGTAGAGATGGGGTCTTGCTCTGTTGCCCAGGCTGCTTAAACTCCTGGCCTCAAGCAATCCTCCCACCTCAGCCTCCCAAAATGCTAGGTTTACAGAAGTGAGCCACCATACTTGATGAGCTTCCTTTCATTTTATTCTCTCACTAAACATTCACAGAGCACCTACTACATGCCAGCCCCTATTATGTGTAAGACATGATCCTTCATCTCCCACTGACCTGGATTCCTATCCTTGTCCCCCTCCTATATCAAAACCCTGCCCGGTAGTTTGTGACATAAACCTACATACAAAACTGCATCACTTATATATACACACTTTTATTAAAATCAATAGTGATATTAAACAAAACAAAATCCTGCCTGTACTTCAAGACCCCTCTCAAATGTCATTTTCTTCATGAGCTATATCTTTGCTCCTTCATTGTAGTATTTTAAAATAAAATATTATTATATGAGTCTTGATATTAAATGGAAATTGATAAAACTTGTTCCTATATGATGGATTTAATATGAATATTTAAGTACCATTTTTCCACTGCAGAAATGTTAAAAAATCTTCTCAAGCTTGCACGTCTCCATGTCATAGAACAGCTTAATTTTTATTCCCAGTAAGTTTTTTCTTTTTAATCAAAGTTTTGGAAGTGAAAGTAGTAAGTCATTGAAGTTCTAGTCAGCACTTTGTAACATTTGAAGAGGAGGGTGTAAAAGGTGTGTGAAAAGGCTAGCATCCATTGGTTTGCACCATGCTTCACTTTGGCAATAACACTAAAAAGAATCCATTTAATAAGTTGAGTGCCACTATGAGCCAGATACAGTGTTAGATACTTGAATTTAGAAGAAAACACTTCATGTTTTTCGTCCAATGAGGTCAAGTAAATATTTTTAATACTTCAAAATGTTTTATCATAGAAATAGAGAATCCTTTACACAGAAAAACATTCTGATGACCAGGTAAATGTAGAGGTGATAATAAGTGTAAGTAACAAGGCATTGCTTCATCCTAGTTCTATAGAAGAACCTTAAGGAGAGAAAACTAGGAATGCATGAATTATTAAGGATCTTGGCAATGACATTGAATAGGATTAAATAGACAAGTGTAAATGGAAATGACTTCCACAGCTGAGTGTTCTATATTTAAAGGGATGAGTTCATATTTGAACAATATGGTCTGCCACTCTGAAAATATTTATTAATAATATTTTATTAAGAAATATTTCTAAAATACAGCCTCGATGTCTGTATTTTAGCATGTTACCAAGATTAGAGTTGTGAATGCATATGACACATATCCAGGTATGTATCTGGTTCAAGACACCAGATTTACAGTAAGTAACTTCTGCCATCTTGGTCAAACTCAAGTCATTGAAATTTGCCTTTTGGATGCACAGTCTTACAGTTTTGATATTTTAAAAACTACAAAAAATTGCCATTCTGTGTAGGCAGATTATATAAATGATACATAAGTTAAATTGTGTACAACAAGTACCACAAGGCAGGTGTTGGTGCCCTTTAAACTGTGTCTGTTTTGGGGTAATTTTCTCTTTACATAGCTGTCTCTGTGGTTGTTTGCCAGGGTGAGGCTGCTTCAATGAGGCAGCAAAGTTTGAGAACCACTATGCTACAGATGTAGATTTCATAGATAGCTTAAGGGTCTATATCCCAGCCATGCCCAAGTCCTTCTCCAAGGCCCTTTCACTGCCTTGGACCTAAAGCCATGAGTATTCATGGTAAATGATTTTGGACCCAGGAGGACATTGCAGATTATATACATTTTATCATGTCAAGTAGCGAGGAACCTTTGTGGTCTAAAAGGGGTGCTACATGGGCTCACTGTGGAAAACCACAGTGCCTGGTGAATCATTCAATCATTTTGGACCACTGGAATTCAAGTCTTTCCTTCTCCCTTATCATCAGGAATTCCAGGATATCCCATGCTATGTGGAAATTTGCAGACTACTTTGAACACAAAGAAAGAGGGAAATCTTCCCTGGCTGGTCTTTAAGAGGGCATTGATATTGATGTATTTAAAGCACATGAACAAAACCAGAGATACAGGTGATGAATTTGGAAGAGCAAATCTAAAAGAGAGACAATTCTACATTTACTACTGACGGTGGAACCTCTGAGTAGCCTCCACATGTGCCCTTGAATATATTGTGCTGCATATTACAGTCCTTGCTGTTATAACCTCCACTTCACTGGGCAACATGGGTTGTATATGATGTCAGACTAGGGCGTGTGGCTAACACACACTTACTGAGCTGGTCTTTTCAATGTCCAAAACTGTTTTGTAACGTTGACTGTTTTGCAATGTTGGCTGGCTCATAAGTTTTAGAAGTAAGCATTTCAAGAAAATGTTGAAAGTTTATTATTTGTGTGAAATCTAACAAGTACTGCCAGTGACTGCTTAGTGTTATTAACCAGGAAAGCCCCAAAATCTCTGACAATGCTACCTATAGTAGCATCTTATAGTTGTCCATTCTCATGCTGCTATAATGATACCACCTAAGACTGGGCAATTTATAACAAAAGAGGTTTTGATTGACTCACAATTCTGTATGGCTTGGGAGGCCTCAGGAAACTTACAATCATTGCAGAAGGTGAAGGGAAAGCACGGCATATCTTACATGATGGCAGGAAAGAGACAGTGCAGAGGAAACTGCTACTTTTAAAATCATCAGATCTTGTGAGAACTTCCTCACTATCACAAGAACAGCATGGGGAAAACCACCCCCATGATTCAAGTACCTCCCACTAGGTCCCTCCCACATCATCCTACGTGGGGATTACAGTTGGAGATGAGATTTGGGTAGGGACACAAAGCCAAACCATATCACATCTTTTTCTGATTTTGTAGATCCCCTGAAAAATAATCATGAAGTGGCTCCTAACATTTGAGGCCTTAGGCATTTATCAAAATAACTTCATGTATGAGATAAGGACAGTTTCTGCAGAATTTTTAAACACAGTTCATGGGACTTTCTATAGTCAGAATGAGTTTCATGCTGAGATTTTTTTTTTTTCTTGAATAAGTTTAGAGCTGACATGGTAGATAATGAGAACACTTTAGCATGCACAACAATGCCGGAGTTAATGTCTCTGGCTGACATTATTTATTACTGCACTGAATATGGCAGAAATGAAAAATAATATTTGTTACTTCTATATAAGGTTTATCAGGGAAGGAAAGTATTATAGGGGAAAAATAAGATTCCCACTGTGATTTTTTAAGATTAACTTCATAATATATAGTATTCTAATTTGGAATATTTGGGAAGGACTTGAGATGTTGTCTGTGATTTGGTGCAAGAAGTCCGATGAAGCCATTTTCTGTTCATTGTATCCTACCTGCTTGTTAAATCTCAGCTAAAGGTCACCTGACAGTCTGTAGTCAATTCTCTTTGAGCATGAAGGCTTGAAAGAAGAATTTGTCACAAAACACAAGGTCCCTTTCTGTACTGCCTAGTCTCAGTGAGATGCTGTAAATAAAACATAGGTGAACTAAAAAACAGGTAGACAGGTCTTCGGAGATGATATGGAAGAAATATGGATAAACAAAGAATAGCTTCTGGGGAATCTGGCAGGACACATCATCCCACCTTGTCCTAAGTATAACCCATAAGGAAGTGACATGTAGTTATATATTAGGTGCAGAGAAGCAATTTCATAGAAGAGATCATGTTTTGGGGACTTACCATATTACTCCTTCAGCAACCCTTGAGATAAAATGTTTATACGAAACAAAGCAAAAACATGTGTAAATGACTTACAGGATACATGGTGTACAGTTAAGGCAAATGTCAACCAGGACTTTAGCGTGCTTTAGGTAGAGTTTAAAAAGGGATGATTGCAAGATTCCTGGTCCTTGGAAACTCTAGGTTATGATTAATATGTGCTCATATCCGTGATAAAAAGTCTCATTTAAGTCTGGAATGCTGCTCTCTAACTCCTGATAGTTCCCAATATTCTTTTCTCAGCATTCTCTAGTCTGAAGATATTAAATCTTATAAGAAAAAATAGTCTTTCCAGTTTTGCTCAAGTTCTTTTTTGAAAATGATCCATTAATTGGTATTTCATTATTCATGAGAGTGCTGCAATCTTAAAGCCATGTGACCTTGTGCACCTCCTTGTCTGTTACAATGGGTATACTTGCTTCTCAGAGCCGTTGTGGGAATTAAATAAGTTAATGTATGCAAAGCCCTTAGATAATATCTGGAACAGAGTGAGTAATCAATAAGTGTTAGGGCAAACCAGGACAAGATAAAGACTATTCAACAATTATATCTAAGGTCCCCAATACATCTAGATCCCCAGTGAAACCCATTACAGTTTGTCTTGGTGTTTTCCAAATAGAAAGGCAAGACATGGTAAAGTATACTTCTCTAAGATCTGTTGCTTAAATTCCTTTATATCTATCTTGATAGACACACGGTTTATTGGTCAAAGCTTCTTTTCATGGCAGGCCACATTGTACTAAACAAAAGTGAGGGGTACAAACTGTTTTTTTTTTGCATCTAGGAGTTGTTGGGTTTTTGTGTTCATTATTTGTCAATGAGCAAGGTGAAATAAAGGTCACAATACCTAGAGTCATCTCATGACCTGAAAAAAGTACATTGACCTTGAGCTCTTACCTCAGGAAAAGACAAATGTGGAATGAACATAAGTGTGACAAGCCTTCACCAGGAAGTGGCCCTCCCTGGGTCTTCATGACTCCAGAATTGGTCATATCAACATAGATGAACCATCTCCCACACCCAGCTTCCCTCTAAGCCAGGGATTGTTATTTTCCATTGATTGTTTCAGAAGTGACTCAGAAGCCGGGCACAGTGGCTCACACCAGCACTTTGAAAGGCTGAGGCAGGTGGATCATCTGAGGTCAACAGTTCGAGAATGGCCTGGCCAACATAGGAAAACCCTGTCTCTACTAAAAATACAAAAAAAAAAAAAAATAGCTGAGTGTGGTGGCATGTGCCTGTAATCCCAGCTACTCAGGAGGCTGAGGCAGGAGAATCACTTGACCCTGAGAGGCAAATGTTGCAGTGAGCTGAGATTGTGCCACTGCATGCCAACCTGGGTGACAGATGGAGACTCTACCTCAAAATAAAAATAAAAATAAAAATAGAAGTGGTTTGGTGAATACTTTCCTAGAATTGCAAATTGGGGGTTTATGTAGAGAGCTGTGAACTCCTTGGGGCTCAGGTTCACTGAGTAGGCTTGTTTTGAATTTGAGTCACATGCAAATGTCACTCCAGTAAATTCAGGTGGCTTGCTCACTGGCAGGACCTGCCTCTACGTGAGAGAAGAGTCAGCAATACCTATTAAGGATCTTATTTTCACAGAGGATTTTTTTTTTTTTGCTGTTGTTTAGTGGAGTGCTGTAATTCATTTCCAAAAGCACCCAAATAGTTTAAATTTTTATAAGTTTTGCATGCACCAATCTCATCTCTTGAATTGCTAAGTAAGGAAGGCAGGGAGGGCAGAAGGGAAATTTTCTTGTGAATACAGTGTCTGTGGCTGCATTAACATTTTCCTGCTCAAATTGCATGTACTCTTAGCTCTCAGAAGGTCCCAATTAGGCCTGACACAATGCCATCACAGTGCACATGCTCTTTGTAACAACCACATTAAGCTCAGTGGGTGCTGGGTGAGTTTTAAAGTAGGTTTTTCAACTGGTATGGGTGGACAGATTCCTATCTACCACCTCCATTCCTTCCCCCAGCCCATGGCATTACACTTCCTGTGACAACACCCTACTTAGGAACATGCTAACTCCAGATACAGCTGTTGTTTATTTGTCAACAACTGAATAAGCCTGACCACAGAAGATCATCCTGATGGGATGAGAAGAATCACAGTGAACATCATAGACTTTGTGTAACAAGTCAAAAGTTAAGAGAAAATGGCCATTGGAAAATTTCACATTTTAAGTGCATCCAAGTATAATTCAAATAGTTTGTAGAAGATAAAAGTAAATAGAAGTTCCTCTTCAAAACTTTCTTCTTAGCTTATTAAGGATGCATAATAGCTTCTTCAAAGGTTGATTTACTCTAAAGCCTTTTGTTAATAATTCTAAGCAGCTGTTAGTTATAATAAAAAAAATAGGTATGTTCTGTGTTCCTAGTTCTTATACTGTAGCCCAGGTATCTGCCCTCACATGTCTGAACAAGCCCAGGCAGACTTCAGGCCATAGTTAGAATTCTCGTTCCTTACTTGGAACTGTTACTGCTTCTTTAAGTCTTCGGTAAATGACTTCCTCTTTTTCTTTGTTCTCTCTTGCCTTTACCCTTTTAGGAAAAGTTCTGAGTTATTAGCCAATCAGTACAGTTTAGACTGTGAGGCCCAGCTCCACCCAATGGAGGCAGGGCACAGCAGTAGGAGCCAGTCCATAAGGGATGAATATGTCTTCCTTTCATTTGTTTTTTGTACTCTCATGGCAAACTTCTGGCAAGTGTACCCTCTCACTAGAAAGTAAAGTTGCCTTGCTGAGAGAAAATTTATATATATTCAAGTGCCACTTTTGTGGCACCAAAAATTTACATATAACATAGATCATATATGATGAGAGCTCCAAATAGAAGGCTGAAAATGTTTTTTTTAATTATTTATTTATTTTGGCACAGAGTTTTGCTGTTTCACCCAGGCTGCAATGAAGTGATGCAATCTTGGCTCACTGCAACCTCTACCTCCCGGGTTCAAGCAATTCTTTTGCCTCAGCCTCCTAAGTAGCTGGGATTACAGGCACGTGCCACTAGGCCTGGCTAAATTTTGTATTTTTAGTAAAGAGAGGGTTTTGCCATGTCGGCCAGGCTGGTCTCGAACTCCTGTCCTCAGGTTATCCATCCATCTTGGCCTCCCAAAGTGCTGGGATTACAGGTGTTAGCCACTGCATACAGCCAAAAAGAAAATAATACAAGTCATGAAGACATTGGGTTGCCTAAGTAGTACCAGAAATATTCTTGCTCCACTGATTTTCCCCTTCTAGAAATTTGTTGTTTTGGCATTTGGGACATGCACAGAAATGCACATAAAGACACAGAACAATCCAATTGCTAAGATTCTCCACCATGGATCCTTCACAAACCAAGATAAACTTCTTCTCATTTCTTTATTTATATTTTACATTCCTTTACTGTGTTCTTATTAAATGGCAGACTGTTCTGGTTCTGAGGATACAGCTCTCTCTTGTTCTCTCTCTCTGTACATACTTACTCTATTTAGTTTACTAAATTCAGTAATACATTACTGAATAAGCTCTCATGATGCTTCCCTTTTAATGTAGGAGAGACAAATAATTTTAAAAGCAAACAGGAAAATAGCAGGTGGTGATAAACGCAGAATGATGACAATAATCAATCTGATGTCTTAGAGAGCACCTAGGGGCTGTTTTTGGCAAAGTGGTCAGAGAAATCTTCTCCAAAGAGGAGATTTCAGCTGAGGCTTTCATGATACAAAGGAGCATGATTTGTGAGCACCTGGGCTTACCAGGTAAAAAGGATAGCTAGTGTAAAGGCCCTGTGGTAGAAACAAGTTTTGGCACATACAAGAAATTGGAAGAAGGTAAATGTACCAGAAGTCGTTAAGGTGGACAGTAAGGAATGGAATATGAGACAGACAAGTGCTGATGAGGCAGGGCCATTACAGGCCAGGCAAAGAGGTCAGATTGCACTTTTTTTTTTAATTGTCTTTTGGGCGCTGGTATCCGTGTGCACATACTGCAGGATTGTCGCATAGGTACATACATGCATGGTGGTTTGCTGTCTCCCCCCAACCCCCCGTCACCTACATCAGGCATTCCTCCTGGTGTTATCCCTCCCCATCTTCCTTGCCCTGCCCTCTGCTTTCCCTCTGCTCCCCTCCCCTCTACCCCCATACCTAGCCTAGTGAGTGTTGTTCTCTTCCCTGTGCCCAAGTGTTCTCATTGTTCATCACCCACCTATGAGAGAAAACACGTGGTGTTTGGTTTTCTGTTCTTGTGTCAGTTTGCTGAGAATTATGGTTTCTAGATTCATCATTGTTGGTGGGAGTGTAAATTAGTTCAACCATTATGGAAGACAGTGTGGTGATTCCTCAAGGATCTAGAAATAGAAATTCCATTTGACCCAGCAATACCATTACTGGGTATATACCCAAAGTATTATAAATCACTCTGTTATAAAGACACATGCACACGTATGTTTGTTGCAGCGCTGTTTACGATAACAAAGACCTGGAACCAACCCAAATGCCCATCAATGATAGACTGGACAAAGAAAATGTGGCACATATATACCATGGAATACTATGCAGCCATAAAAAAGGATGAGTTTGTGTCCTTCGTAGATTGTACTTTAAGTATTAGAGGAAGCCACTGGAGGGTTTCAAGCAGGGAGTGACACGACCTGACTCACATTTTAAAATAATTACGTTGGCCTCTCTTTGGAGAACAGAATATAAGGGTAGGTGTGGAAGCAGGAAGGTCAAATAGAAAGCAACTGCAGTAGTTTATAAGAGAGACAATAAAATTTGGACCATGGTTTTAGCAGGGGAGATAGAAAAATGTAAAAGAAAAAAGAATTAAGACATGTTTTTTAGGCAATACTAACATTCTACCTTATAATCTACTGCCTTTTCTCTCTGCCAAATCTCACACATACAGCATGCATTCATTTATGCTATCAATTAACGATAGTTTATTGTACACTTACTATGTGCCAGATGCAGAACCTGGTCATGGCATCACACCAAAGGATAAAAGTCAGCTCAATCTCCAACAAATAATTTTGCTTAGTCATCAACACCAGACCACCTCATCCTAAGAAACCAGTTCTGAATAAGATATTTTATATTAAAGTTTCACTAAGAAGACATTTTAAAAATGGAAGATTAAAACTAAGAGCCAGAATAATTCTACCTGTTAGTTTTGTTTTTCTGCTTATAATATGCACTGATTCCACAGAATTCTATTTGCTGGTTTCATGTAATTAATATCCTCTCATCCATCTTCACAGTTAATTGAAGACCAACTAGAAAAGCACCTTGAAATGCCTGCTAACAGAAGAACTGTTTCTACTTTCAGTTTTCCGGACCCACTATGCTGGGGAAATTGAATGAGATATTCAGGTACCTTGTTTTTTAGGCTGGAATCTTTAATATATGGTACTACCACCCATAGTGGTGCCCCATTTTTTTAGGTGACTCTCTGCCCCATTTTTTTGGATGACTCTTTCAGCACCTAACCTTGGTTCTGATAAGAAGGTTGAGAAGCCAGTCCTTCAGTCCTAAATTGAATTTGCAAATTGTCAATGAGAATCACGGCGTTTCTCAAACAAAAGCAGACAAACTGAGCTTCGGGTTTTTTTGTAAACTCCAAGTCAGGTATAACATAACACTTTTCCAGATATGTAGAAAACCTGTCTCAAATTTCTTTATAAGCTCCTTCAAGAATTAGCAATGACCATTTCCTTTCCATTCTATAAGCTAAATTTTTTTATTAGACTTTCTTTTTTTTTTTTTAATGTGTTTTACAAGACCGCTTTCTATCGTTTTCTGTTTTCATCATTTGGAATATGATGCTTTTTTGACTCACAGTGATCCAACTTTCTGTGGTTAATATGGACAAAATTCTGGAAATTGTGCATGTTATTCACTTGCAGCACTCAGTGAAGAGCGCAAACCAACTGTACCACCTGCCCACTGGGCAACTCCCCTATCCTCTGCCCTGAAACTTTAAAGAAGCCTTAGCCAGGATAGGCCCCCCCGCCCCCAAAAGAGTCCTCAGCAGTTACCCAAGGCTTTTCTGGGAATCCATTGGATAAATGTGTATCCTTGTTTTTCCTCTGGCTTCCCTATATGATTGATAAACATGGTAGCGTTATTTCTAATTCACCGTTCACAGAAAAATAGCTAGAATAGTTTAGGCTGTGTGATGTAAAAATGTATTATCAACTATTGATTAGATGCTACGTTTGTGTCTTAGTCTATTAAAAATTAGACATCAGGTTCTTAGTTAGAAAAGTAACCTCATATGACTGTGAGTCTCAAATGTATTCAACTGGTGGAGCAACTGAAAATCATAACATGAAATACGATGAAACATTCAAATATCAAATTTATATTAATTTAGTACTGATTGAGATCCTACTTTATCATTCTCTCCATAATGAGAATAAAGAAGGCTTAAGAAAAACAAGGGGGTTAAGTTTTGGTAGAGAGAATTCCAGTAATTAATTTAATTTTCTTCCTAAAAATTTGAAAAAGACAATTGTCATTAAGTTTTCATAGTGAAGTAGTGACGCTCCATGGTCTGGAATGGGAACACAGCTCCAAATTCATGATCTAAATACAACACTGTTTATATGTGGAAATCAATTTAATTTATATCGTTTACATTCAGGAGCTGTTAAGCTGCCACGATACTGAGAATTGCCTGTAGTAAAATGTCTGTAGCATCGGAGAGCCACGTTTAAGGAAAGAAATCAGCTTGACTACATACATCATGCTCTGTCCTAATCGATTTGAAACGCATTGAAGAATTGGACTAGATGTTCTCAGTAGTCCCTTTTAGCCCTGAAATTTTGTGATTTTGTATTAAACGCCTTTGGTCACTGGATAACCTTGTCTATTGAAAAACATTACACATTTTGATAAGCCTTGCGTTTCTATAAGCAGCCTGAGAGAATTGGTGGTGTATTTTTCGGAAAAGTATGTCTCTAGAAAGTCTTTTAACATCTGAAAATGAAAGCAGATTAGAGATTGGTGAGCAGCAGAAATTTACACACCTGAATGCTAAGAAAACATTGCAGAAAAGCTCTCTTTAATCTTCTGATAATTGCAAAGCAAGTAGGTCACAAGTTGAGATAGAAACATCTTTTTCAAAGCTCCCTTTTCCAGCCAGGAAAATGTAGAAACAAGTCAGGGATCAAATATATTTGCAGAATATTTACTATGAAAATTTGTAGACTTTAAAATGCAACTGCAATAACAGGAACTTAATAATCATTCAAATGAATTATCAACGTGTTTCTAAGCAGAGGCCCTGCCAGGTCTGATTTTTATGGGACCCTCAATTATTGCTGCAGGAAGAACTTGAGCATTGGTGTCTGAAAGACTTGGTTTTGGATTTGGGCATTTTGCTGCTTAGCTAACTATGCAACTTACTAGCGTAGGCATGTTAACTTTTCTGTGGCTTTACCGACTGTAATAATGTAATAGCTACCTCATAGTTGAGCATGAAAGAAATAATATGTGAGAAAATACTTAACACTATGCTCAAGTTTCCCTTCTCTTTCCTCTCATCCACCATCACTGCCTCTTACCAATGACAAAACTCAGGGGAAAACACAGGCACTAGTACCCTTCAAAAGAATTTGTGCTCTTACCATCTTTTACATTTTTTATTGACTCCTCTAATGTACAGCAAGTGAGTACCACATCAAATAAAAGAAAATTAAGTTAGTAAAGTTCTGAATTAATACTATGCTTCATGTGCTTTCCCCCATTTGTCAAGTTATTTCAAGATGTGGTCAGACCAGAGTAGTTATTTATCTTCCTTCCAAGGAATTCAGCACTCTTTTACATTTATTTAAAGCGTCAGGTGTGGTGGTCACATCTGTAATCCCAGCACTTTGGGAAGATGAGGCGGGCAGATCACCTGAGCTCAGTAACTTGAGACCAGCCTAGCCAACATGGCAAAAGCCCATCCGTACTAAAAAAAAATACAAAAATTAGCTGAGTGTGGTAGCACAAGCCTGTAATCCCAGCTACTTGGGAGGCTGAGGTGGGAGAATCACTTGAGCCCGGGAGACTGAGGCTGCAGTGAACCCAGGTTGTGCCACTGCCCTCCAGCATGGGCAACAGAGCAAGCCCCTGTCTCAAAAAATAAAAAATAACATTTGCATAACAGTCCTAAGAGATGCACTGATGGGCAAAAGGGCTGATCATAGCAACACTGGAGGAGACACAGCATTGGTTTCCTGTCCCCACAGCCTGTGTTTACCATGTCATGCCCACAATTTGCACGGCACCCTTTCCTCTGTCACAGCTCTGCCTTTCAAGCAAACCTTTATAATACCACCACCTTTTTCCTGGGGTGCATAGCAGGACTGTCTCTGTTACAGTATTTTTAGATATCCCAAAGCTGGCCATTTTGCAGGGAGGGAGAAAGAGCAGAACTGAGAGGAGTAGGATGGGCATGTGCCTCTTGCTGCAACTGACAGCTTCTCTCCATCCTGCCTTTTCCTGCTATGAAATGGTGCCTTGGCATGTGGCCGTGTCTTCATCCCCATCTGAGTTCTTCAGAGGCCCATAATTCTCAATCATCCCCTCTGGCTGGCAAGTCCTGCTCTCCATCATTTTTCCAACTATCCTTTAAAAGAAGACTGGGCAGCATAGCAAAACCCTGTCTCTACCAGCTGCCTATAGTCCTAGCTACTCAGGAAGCTGAAATGGGAAGATCTCTTGAGTTCAGGAGTTCAAGGCTGCAGAAAGCCATAATCACACCATTGCACTCCTGCCTCAGCAACACAGTAAGACCCTGTCTCTAAAAAAAAATAAAGTAAAAAAGATCACGTGCTAGACAGCTTGAAAATAAAAACTACTGATTTCAAGTGCCTACTTCATTTTCTTCAAAATGTAATTTCAATTGATAAACTTCTGATGTAAGACTTCACTTACATGGCTTTGTTTTCACACAGAAAATAGGATGTATCATATGTAACATAATATTCACACACAGAGAGAGAACGCACGTACCTTACCTTTGTCCCCTCAGTGCACACATAAAAGTGAGTATTTGTAATGTGAGCTAGCATGGGATTTAATGAGTATGAGCAGACCACTACCTGATGCATGCCATTTTCTTTGTAATGTCAATCATTTTTGCCTTTATTTAAAAAGTTAGGTTAATGTTTGCTATTAATGAGCACTTGAAATGTTTCACTTAAAACCAATAGGCTGTGGAAGTAGATGAATTAAATAATACTATGTAACCTATTCAGGTTTCTGAATGATTTATGATTGATATATAAATAGTGTCAGAACATTTGAGTTTAAATCTAGAAGTGTTATTTCTATAATTAATGCATTGAAATAAATGTTTTGGTGGCCATAGCTCATTTTAATATTTTAATTACATATATAAAATATGAATCAGGAAAGGAAATTATTTTAGGTGTGGTCAGGAAAAACAATCCATCACAAAGATGGCATCTACAATATTATTTTGAAGTTCCTCAGAGGCAGATGTTATTATTATTATACTGACATTATTATTATAATGACATAGCAATGACTATTTCAATGATGTTATAGTAGAATATCACCTGAAATATAGTTAAGTCAGCTTTTCTCACATTTATTGGTAAAACATCTCTGAGGTCATGTACATCGGGCAGTTTATTCCAATATGAATTATTATAACATTCTCATTTTTTCTCATGTGGAATTTTAAAACTCCTTGTAATTGCTTCAAAGTCCGAAGTCTACAGGCCTGAGTTAATTTGCATGCTAGGTGCAATTTATTTCTAACAGAAACTATCCTATAATAATCAGACATCTTATGACATCTGATAAAAAATTTACATTTTCAAATGAAGTGGGGTTGGTGGTTTATAAGCCCTAAAATAAAAGTGAATCCCTTAAATCTTGAATTTTCAATCTAAATTTGAATGGGTTCAGACTCTTGCTAGAAGCAATTACTGAAAACTCATTTCCTTGGTCACCTCTCCACTCCCACACCCAACATCCTTTGCAATATAGAGTTAAAATTTAACCCTCTGGGCATGTGTGAGAATTAACTAGTTAGCTCTGTCAAAGCCCACCTGGTTACTACTGATGAAGGAGGCGGCTGGCTGGCAGTTCCTGCCTCACGGTTCCAAATACTACGTAGTTTTCAATCTCTCTCACCAATATAATTGCCTTTGATCTTCACAATAACCCCCCAGTGAAGACAGCGGAGATTATCATCTCCACATAGAAATGAATGAAGGGAGGGTTAAGTTACAGTTTATCAATAGCACAAAGCATTAAATCAAGAACAAAGATGCTCCCCGTGATTATATCGGCATATATATTTGTATCTATTTCAGACTGTCGCTTAGTCATTAATTAGGAGACTGTTTAAATTATCACACCTCCACACTTAGATCTGTTGCTTGTTTGCACTTCCTAAGACTGTGGAGATGGAGATGGAGATTTAATCAAAAGACCTTAAGATGAGTGCCTTGTCAGAGCACAAACATTTTGAAATCCCAATGAAAATGCAGTTTAATGCATCCGGTTAAATTGCCCGAGAGGAAATAGTGAATACAGCTTTCTTAAAGCTTTTCCCCTCAGGCCATTAACTAAGAAACTGGTCACTAACTGCTGGTAACAACCCATTTCGGAGGGATTATTGCTATTATTGGCATCTGTGGTTTATGGCAACATTTTGTTAAAGACATTAGAAACGATAGTGCAGCTGGACTTGATATTTCAGAGAAATCAGTCCTTTCCCTTGTGGTTAATGGCCATTTTTTTCTTCCAGTCTAAGTGTACCGAGGCTGAGTTGCGCTGCTGAGTTTATTATCTGCTACATTTCTTGTTGCTCTAAGAAATATGCTTTACACTGGAGTCAGCATTCAAATCAATGGAGCAAAAATATAACATTTATTGTTAGTAAAATTGAATCATGCTGAAAAGGCTGAATTAATGCTTGACTTAAACTGGATGTTAGAAATCATTTCACTTGCCACGAGCACTTTTCAGCTGACACACAGCCACATGCCATTTTCTTCCAGTGATTAATTGTTAGAGGGAGCCGGCATATATGCATTGCCAAATGGAGAGTAATAACCAAGTTATATTACTGATTTCCCATAACTCTATATGAACTTATATACCTAGAGAGGGTCCTGCTCTCTGTGGCTTATAGCTGCATGCTGATAATTCACTCTGGTAATTCCGTTTATGAAAACAGAAAGGAGGTAGCTTTGATGAAGGACAGGCAAACATCACACAAGGAAAGAAAAGTTCTGGAGAGTTTCAAAAAGTAATTCTTTTGTTCACTTCTAATGGCAGAAACAAGTCAGAACCATGACAGGTAAAAACTATAAGGTATAAAACTGAGGTTGAATACAGATTACAATGATCTTATTTGCATGGAGACTTTTTTTTTTTTTTTTTTTTGCTTTATTGGGGTCCATTTTTCCTCCCATATTTTAGTACAAAAACAAAAGATCAGAACATATCATTAGCTTTGCTTCTTAGTGAACCTGACTTTTCTCAAGAAATTTACATCTTTCTCTCATTTTCTGTTAAGGTTTCTTACCCTGTTTTCCCACCTAAGGAATTATAATGAGGTAGAGTGAATGAGCTCTATGGGGAGAGCAGTGGACCCAGAGACTAAAGGTAAAATGATGATTGATGGTATGAAATTACCATAAAAGTACAATCAGGATCAGATTTTAAAATGAATTTTTAAGCAGCCTAAGAGATACTCTTTGATTTGCAGTCTGGTAGAATGGGTAATGTCTCATTCAGTGGATAAAGTTTCTCACTGTGTGACTTGAGCTTTTTCTGATCTTTCTGACTGCGAGTAAAATGGAACCAAAGCCTAAAGTGGTTTTTAATGCAGAAAATATCAAACACAATATTCTTAATGTCAAAACCTGGGCATAGCAGGTGAAAAAAGAAAAATAAATAGTAGAATGTTACTGTTAGTATTATAGTTTCAGAGTCTCCTCTCACAGGCAAATGGGGTTAAAGCATACATTTCTTAAAGGGTAAACTTGTTTACATATTGAAAAAAAATAATGCTTAGGTTAGTGTCAGGTTTTAATTTTTCTTAAGTGTATAAAATGCTCCAATTAAAATATTCAAGCAAAATGCATTTCAGGAGCTATATGTTTTCCCACTTTTTTTTTTTAAGTTTATAGGTACTTTCCATTTTGGAAAAATTTTAGATTTATAGAAAAGTGGCAAGGATATTAAGGAGAGTTCCTGTACACCCTTCATCCAGCTTCCCCTGTTAACATCTTACGTTACTGTCAGGGTTGCCAGATTTCACTGATAAAATAAAGGACACTAGTTTAATTTCAATTTAAGATCAACAGTCTCTTAGTGTACCAATGTCCCATGACAACCCCAATGTAACCCTACTATTTTACACTTGCCACAACTGAGAACCAATATTGGTTATTGGTTATTGGAACTCTATGCTTTTATATGAATTTCACTAGTTTTCTTATTATCTCTTTTCTGTTCCAAGACCTCAGTCAGGATAGCACATTACACGTACTCATCATGTCTCCAGAGGCTCCTCTGGTCTGCAACAGTTTTTCAGACTTCCCGTTTGCTTTTACAGTAAAAATTAGCTAAAACATTAATTGATCATCTAACAGCATTAATACTTGATTATGTATTCAAAATCTAGTTGTTAAAAGTTAACACATTTTGTAAATGTTTCATATAAATTATTTTAATAGTCTGGATAGCTAATGCTGCATATATAAGATTACAAAACAGTAGTAAATCCGAATTATAAGCCAGGATTTTTCATTTTAACATTAGGAAAAATATAACTAGTAGCAACTTGTAAACATGTACAAGCTCATCATTAGATTGGAACTATTTTCAGTAGAACATTATAGTTATCATGGTCTTTAAATATAAAAACAACCATTAGGAACTTTCAAATTATATATTTTCATTTTACTCAGTTCGAATTTTCATTTTATTAGTTTTTCTACAGAATACGTATACTTCTAAGAACAGACTCTTGAAAGACATTAATGTATTTTTGTTGTAAATTTTGTTCACAGCCATAAGTACAAACGTTTTGTTTTGTCTTTGCTTTTGTTTTCTTCAGAATTTTTCTAGGAAAGACTTAAAAAAAAAGGGGGGGGGGATGTGGTAATAATCAATCTAGCAGAAAATATTTGAAGCTTGCAACTTTATAATTGAGGTTGATCTTCATTAAGTTAAAATTCCCTGCTTTAAAACATTATGGAAATCTTTAACATTTCAGACAGTTGCTTTTTGTGACAGTTTCTATTTCTTCCCTTCTGCTGACAGTTCCTATAATGACTTTAATCATAGAGCCTGGAAACGGAATCGGCTATTGAATAGCAACAAACTCAATGGTCAATGTCTATGTCACTTTTCTGGGAGCAGGACTTTCTGAGCATCAAGGAGCTAATACTAGAGCCTCCTGGAAAAGTGCTAAGTGCATTAACTCTCTGTCAATCACATCTGTAACACACAGGCCAAATTATTACTATTTGGCTCAAGACATTCCATTGAAACTTATTGGTGTGGTATTCTTATCTGTGTACCGTATATAACTAATGATGATTGTTTATGGAAAGGTGCCTGTCCAATTATTTTTGAAGAAACACAAGAATGCAGAATGACTGGAAGCATCAGGTTTTTGCCAGAGAATGCCTCAGGTAAGAGGAGAATGGCTAGAGGCTATAAGGAATCACAAGAGACAAGTCAGAGTCGTAAATTGGGAAACTGACATATCTCATCTAATATACTTGCTAACTAGGCCTTTAAAAACCTTGACATTTAACTAAGTTTGTGGAAAAGTTATGGGTTTTGTCCTTTTCTATGGGCTCTAACTCATTAATCCAGTGAATTAGGGTGTTTATCATTGTTAGCAACATTAGTAGATAAGGGAGGGAAATGTTTAGAGAGGCAGCGAGCCTCTCGCAGTGCAGCTGAGCAGCTGTTTACGCAGGCTGTGCCTGTTTTCAAAGCCAAGTCAGTCAAAAATGATACTTCAAGTTATTTACCCTTTTGGTACTTCGGGGCTTGAGATGGCATGAAAGGAGCCTTTCATTCAGCAGAGGCATTTAAATAAAGCTTTCCAAAGGCTGATGTGTTTGGAAGAGGATGGGCTCTTTGGCTGAAATAAACAAGTTTCTGGGGATTTTAAGAAAATAGGAAAGAAATGAAAACTTTCCAGTGAATGTTATCTACTTCAACGTCTGATTTTAATCAAGTTCATATTATTTAAGGGCATAGCAATGGCCCAGGGCGACATCATCTTTGGCTTTTTACGGTAATGTTCCTAAAGTAGATTTAACTTTGCCATAAGATATTTTAACTCCAGAAACATTAAGAACAAGACCAAAGCTAAATCATGTGTAATCAGAAAGCCGCATAGCTTCGTGAAACGGCAGAAAGACAAGGTGCTGTTCACAAAGCATATAATAAAATAATTGAGCTTTTAATTCAGGATTTTATTAAACAGGTTAAAAGGAACTTCATTAAACTTAAAGGTTTCAAAAACAGGCCATGGAATTTGCTTGTTTTAACAATAGTCTTTAAAATCAAATCAAAAATCTATCTTTTTTAAATTGCAAAGCTCACATTGTCAATTTACTTATATAAAGTAGATGACAAAGATATCCAGAGACACTTGAGAAAATGTTAAGATAAGACTACCTAAGAATGAACATGTGGAAATTATTACTCAGAAACTCTAAGAAACTATTTAACTTGTTTTTCCGAGTTATTACAAACCATGTGTGTCTGTTTCCTTTTTTACTATTTATCTATGAACTGAGCAGAGTCATCTCTTTTTAAATTTTTTTAAAAGTTAAAAAGGCTTTACTACTTGCTTTTAGAATTATCATTGACGATTTCTAACATTTTTAAGTTTATTGTCAATATGAAAAAGAATTTAAAACACGTATTTTAAGGAACATTTTTTATTTATACCAGTTACTGCTTTTTTGGTTAATTCCCATACATATTTATATAATTGGTATATTATATAACCAAATTTTATATGCATATATATATATATATAACTGAATTGGCATATTATATAACCAATTATTTAATTTATAAGAATTAACCAAATATTATAAATATTTGGTTACATAAATATTATATAAAAAATAGTATATATTTATGTAACCAAATGTTTATAATATTTGGTTAATTCCTATAAATATAATTCCTATAAATATTTGTCTATAAGATGCTAAATAAATATTGGCTTGATTTATCAATTAACATAATATTACATTCTTTAGAGGTAACAAAAACATATTTAAAGCATGATGCAGGATAATTTCAAGAGTTCCAATTTCATGCAGAAGACAAATTCAACACTTACTGAAATAAAAAGCATGGGAGAACAGTGTAAGACTCTCTGTAGTGATAAATGAGGACTTTCTGTAATAAATAATAAAATGCTATTTTATGTGTATTAAGAAAAAAATAAGTTTTTACAGCAGTGCAGAGAAGGAAAATGTCCAGATGGAGGGGTCAGAGAACTTCTTTGTGGAGGTCCTGAGGTTGTGGTGTGAGGGCTGTATTATCCATGGATGTATGATCACTGGTGGTATCAGCAGCCACCCCAAAGCCAGAAAGCATACTAGAGAGAGCGGTAGTTGTTGAAGTGGCTAAGGGTTTCATAGAGACAATAAAATATCTTTGACAAAGACGGCAGCCCTGGATGAATGCAAGTGGAGTACACAACGTGCCCTCTGCACAAAAATGTCTACTGCCCTGGGCAAGTGACTTAACCTTTCTAAACCTGGGTTTCCTTACTTGTGACATGGACCTAATAATAGCTCCAACCTCACTGACTTTATGCATAAGGGGGTGAGTGGCAAAATGCAGTTATAGTCAGGTGCGGTGGCTCATGCCTGTAATCCCAGCACTTTGGGAGGTTGAAGCAGTTAGATCATGAGGTCAAAAGATTGAGATCATCCTGGCCAACATAGTGAAACCCCGTTAACTATTAAAAATACAAAAATTAGCCAGGTGTGGTGGTGCACACTTGTAGTCCCAGCTAGTCAGGAGGCTGAGGCAGGAGAATCTCTTGAGCCCTGGAAGCAGAGGTTGCAGTGACCAAAGATCATGCCATTGCACTCCAGCCTGGTGACAGAGTAAGACTGCGTCTCAAAAACAAACAAACAAACAAAAAATGCAGTCATATCTGTTCCCCTACACTGTGGTGAGAACTCAATGGGGTAACACGTACAAAACATGATGGAGGCTGGGAGCAGAGGCTGAAAGATGTCAGGGAGGGTGTGGCAGCCGGTCTTAGCCTCGTGTCTGTAAGGGACTGGTCTGGGAATGCCAAGGCTCAATTTGGAGAGCTCTATTTAGGCCTCATATGTGCACTGAGTCAACAGGAAATCACTCAGAAATTGAGAAATGTCCCCATATGTTGGTTTGTGGTGTTTTTCATGTATCGGGGGCCTTTGGGCAAGGCCCTGTGGATAGAGATGAGATTACTCCCCATTGAGAGGTGGAAAATGAGAGCCCAAGGGTAAGATTTTACATAATATGGAATAAATGCCTCTCTGTTTAGGACTGGAGAAAAAAGAAGTTTGGACTCAAAATGTAAGAGATATTTGCAAGGATATCCAATTGCCAGCACTTTAAATTGACCCCTGCAACATGTTGGAAGGAGAGAGCTAAAAGCTCTATGCACTGCAGGCTGGGGCTTTAGAAGGGGCTTGAGCCTGAGGACTCACACAGTAACTATACCTAATAACCAGCTTTAAGTCCTCTGTGCATTAATTCATTCTGTTCCCCAAAGTAATGTGTCTCACACATTACAGCTCAATCTTCCTTATCACTGTAGGAAAATACAGGCACCAATCTGAGCCTGCACTTGAGACAAAGCTGTGCCAGGAGAAGAGCAGCTGATGCCTGAATGAAAAGAGTCTCTGGACAGGAAGAGGAGACCTTCAGATGAGCTGAGCAGCAGAGACAACTCAAACCAACATTCCATAGACAGCCAGGCTTAGGGACAGCAAGAATTTCCCAAGGGTTACAAGAAATTCATGAAAGGGAAACTGGAGAAGACACTGGACCTCTGATAATAATAAGGGAAGGAGACCTAGATTATCGTGTTTGCGTATTCATGGGAGGTGTGATCTTACAACCTGCTGATGTATGGGGTATTGCTGCAAGGTTGAAATGAAATAACAAATAAGAAGTTTTTAGCAAAATATTTGGCTTTTTTTTTTAAACAGGGTCTCATTCTGTTGCCCACCCAGGCTGGAGTGCAGTGGCACAATCTCAGCTCACTGAAACCTCTGCCTCCTGGGTTTAAGTGATTCCCAGATCTCAGCCTCCTGAGTATCTGGGATTACAGGCACCTGCCACCACACTTGGCTAATTTTTGTATTATTAGTAGAGACAGGGTTTTGCCATGTTGTCCAGGCTGGTCTCAAACTCCTGGCCTCAAATGATCCTCCTGCCTTGGCCTCCTAACGTGCTTGGATTATAGGCATGAGCCACCATGCCCAGTCAACATCTAGCTTTTTAATAGGCTCCCAGGTAAATGTCTATTGTAGTTGATGTTATTGTTATTGACTATATTATATTAGGGGATTATGTAAGTGTGATAGACCAGAAGGTGTATAAGATATATTCACTAGGCAAATCCTGTAGGTACCCAGGCTTCTGCATCTACAAAACAGCACTATTGTGTGCACAGACAGACCAAAGACAGACCTTCACAAAGGACTAGAAGGACAACTTTCTACTTGTCACTTTCCCAGATATGGACAAGGTTGTAAACATGTGAAAGTATAATTTCTTTGTGGCAAATTACAAATGCATTCAACAGAGCTTCTTTCAGAAGGCCATGGGTCTGTGGCAGCAGGTCCCAGCCTTAACAAACAGTGAATGCATTGAAGCAGTGGTAGCTCTGGGGGAGTTAGTCTGTTTTTCTTTCATTCCACTACTAGAGCCCCCACTGAGTTGCTGAGTGGTCTGATGGATGCCACCATAACTCAGCATCTTTGTTTTTCTCCATGATTTCTTAGGCTCAGAGACAGAGATGGCCATTTGACAAAAGCACAAGCCCTAGTGAAGCAGGTATGGAGAGCAGTCTTCTGTGTTTAAAGACATCTCCCTATAAGATGATTGTCCTGGATCCCAGGCACTGTGTTGGAAGGTAAGACGAGATTTGGCAGGTGACATAGGCAGTACTAATGGTAGAAATATCATATAAAGCAGAAAACAGAGTTGAATTAAGGAGCTGAGTAAATAGCCAGAAGCAGCCAAGATACAGGGACACAAAAGGCAAAAGATCAGACTCCTCATCAGCTTCTCAACATGCTACTCACATTCAATCGTTTACCAACAAGCAGCAGCAGGTGGCAGTGTCCCCAAACACCAGGGAGGCCTCAGGTCTGGTGCAGAAGTGGACCAGCTGGGCCAGAACGTATGAAGCATGCTGATAATACTAATACCTAACATTAACCAAGAAATATTTATCTACCAGGATCTACCTTAAAGAACTGACTCACTTAATATCATGCATTAAATAACTGTATTTAATACATCATATTATTATTTCAGGCATACTTTAGCTTCATGGTATTTTTACCTGAACTTTCCTCTAATAGAAACACCATTCCCCCAGGTATAAGCGTGGGTTACTTCTCATGGCATTCTGACCTCTGGTCAAATGTCACCTCCTCAGTGAACACTGTTCTGATAGTGAAAATACTCTACCACACTTTTATTCCCTTGCCATCTTTTATTTTTCTGGACGGCTCTTATCTCCCTGAAGACATTTATGTATGTGTGCATTGCTTATAACCCCTCTAGAACTTAACATTGCACAGTGGCAGGGAATGTTATCTGGTTTGTTGATGGCTCTATCCTAGCCCCCAAAATAGTACGCTTCCCAAAGAATTACCACAACAAACAGTTGTTGCATGATGAAGTATCAATTTACAAAGAAAAAACTGAGTTACAATGAGTTTAAGCAAATTATCCAAAGCCTCAAGTCATGCATGCAAAATCAGGCTTGGAATCGAGGCAGTGTAGCCCCAGGACACAGCACAGGTCCTAGTGAAACATGTATGGACAGCAGTCTTCTTTGTTTAAAGACATCTGTCTCTTGACTGTTGTGCATACTGCCTTGTGAATACTTCTTTACATCATCATCTCAGTCCTGAGAGAGAAACAGATCAACTGTGAGCAGGAGAGCAGCACATGGAGCACTGCTATCAGTGAAGAAGGACTAGAAAAGGCTCACATCTGGCTTCCTTGGCCCAATCTTCCCACATGAGCCACCATGCATACTGCTGTATGGGAATTCACTCAGGGTGGTGGCAAAAATATTAAGGGAAAAATATTAGAGAAAGTCATAGAATATAGTCTCAAACCCTTTTGGAAGGCCTAAGGGTTTTTTCTATAGTTATTGGCTGAAGAGAACCAGAGTCTTTTTGCAGTAGCCTGAAAGATTAGGGCGCAAAGAAAAAGGAATGTGAATAGTTTACCTAGCTAGCTTGTTTACTCATGTAGTCTTAAAACTAAACTTTCAGCCGGATGGCCTTCTTGGGGGGATGTCAACCAGGGATATTACTCACTAATCGTGTTTGCTTTGGGCATCAGAATCTGTCCTTTAATCTTTAACCTCTAGTGATGTTGACTCAAGCCCTTATCAATTAAATAAATAAATGCAAGTCTCACTGGCTGGTGGGGGCTGGCAGCTGCTATCTGTTTACAGCACTCTCCAGGGATCTGTAAGTGGCCATGGACCCTCAGCCAAACTGGCAAAGCATAATATTTGTGTGCCAGTGTGCTTTATTCATCCGTCGCTGAGTCAGGGTCTGCAGGACAGACCCCCACAGGTGGTGACCCAGACACTGCTGCTGCTGGGAGGCCACAGGCTTCTGGCTAGAAGGCAGGTCATGTCTATCTCTCTCTTGCTGAGCATGAGAGCAGGTAGGTGGGCTAAGGCCCTCTGAAAACCTAGACAACAGCAATACCTCTACTGAGAAGAAAGGATGGCAGGACCTTTGTTTGCTACTGCATTTCTCAGTACCAGCCTGTGGTCTGGAATTCTGGATATTAGACCTTTGTCCGATGGATAGATTGCAAAAATTTTCTCCTATTCTGTAGGTTGCCTATTTACTCTGTTGATAGTTTCCTTTGCTGTGCAGAAGCTCCTTAGTTTAATTAGATCCTATCTGCCAATTCTGGCTTTTTGTTGGAATTGCTTTTGGTATCTTCATCATAAAATTTTTGCCAGTCCTTATGTCCAGAATGGTATTGCCTAAGTTGTCTTCCAGGGTTTTAATAGTTTTGGGTTTTACATTCAAGTCTTTGATCCACCTTGAGTTGATTTTAGTATATGGTGTAAGGAAAGGGTCCAGTTTCAATCTTCTGCATATGGCTAGCCAGTTTATTGACTAGGGAATCCTTTCCTCATTGTTTGTTATTGTCAGTTTTGTTGAAAATCAAATGGTTGTAGGTGTGCAGCCATGTTTCTGAGCTCTCTACTGTGTTCCATTCTACTCTTGTTGTATATAGACAACAGGTCTATGTGCCTGTTTTTGTACAGTACAATATAGTACCATGTTGTTTTGGTTACTGCAGCCCTGTAGTATAGTTTGAAGTCAGGTAATGTGATGCCACCTGCTTGGTTCTCTTTGCTTAGGATTGCCTTGGCTATCTGGGCTCTTTTTTGGTTCCAATGAATTTTAAAATAGTTTTTTTCTATTCTGTGAAGAATGTCATTGATGGTTTGATAGGAAGAGAATAAAATATGTAAATAGCTTTGGGCAGTATGGCCATTTTAATGATATTGATTCTTCCTATTCATAAGCATGCGATGTTTTTCCATTTGTTTGTGTCATCTCTGATTCCTTCAGCGATGTTTTGTAATTCTCATCATAGAGATCTTTTACCTCCCTGGTTAGCTGAATTCCTAGGTATTTATTATTTTTGTGGTGACTGTGAATGGGATTACATTCCTGATTTGGCTGTCAGCTTTGCTGCTGTTCGTGTATAGGAGTGCTACTAATTTTTGCATATTGATTTTGTATCCTGAAAGTTTGTTGAAGTTGTTTATCATCTTAAGGAGTTTTGGGGCTGAAACTATGGGATTTTCCAGACATAGAATCATGTCCTAATCCTTTTGAGTTGCTCAGAAACAGCAGAAAAAGTTTGAAAAAAACGTAGTCAATATGAAACTGACTTTTTTATACTAAACAGGCAATACTTTTTGTTCAAATGTTGCCTACAAGTCCATCTATCCATTCTATCCAGAGCTATGAATATGTGTATTTCCACAAAGACCACTCTCCCAATTTTACTGAAAGCACTCTTCAGGTTTACAGCATGGCCTCCCTGAAGCCGTCTTTCTTAACCTTCTTCCTTTTTTCATTGTTTGCCATTTTAAATCTCTAATTGTCACTGCTCTGAGGGGCCCACGATTCAGAACACTCTAGCAAACACTGATACTCTATTCATTATATGTCAGCATGACTTCACACTTAAAAGACAGTATCTTTCAAATAAAAAACGACAGTGCTGATTGCTCACATTGGGGTTGCTCATGAATATACTTACACATATTTATAGATAAGCTCCTTATGTGTACAGCTAACACCAAACTTTAAGTTTCAGTAGTGAAAGTCACTCCAGGTTGTTTGTCTCAGAAAATTTATATTCTAGGTTAGGAATTTGATCAAATCTAGTGAAAATCTGAAGGCCAATAAAGCAATTAGGATCTCCAGTTTTGGGTCTTTTAGAAAAGCTCAGAAATGGCCAATGGGTATCTGGTAGACCAAGAAGAATAGAGCAAGGTAGATTCCACTAATGTGTATCACCAGCAATCATTTTTTAGGTATTCAACAAAAGGTCACACGTTCTTAGGCATTCCATTGAAATGTGTTAATATTGATATGATAAATATCTAGAGTTTATTTTCCCTTGCACTTTCTCCTAGGACACTTCTCAAGTATGCTATATTATATCAAAAGTAGTCTGAAAGAGTATTTTTTTTAAGTTTCATTAAGGATACTACATGTGTTCAAAATTTACATTTTATTATATAATATAAAGCTTACATTGTACTCTCTGCTTTCTGTCCCTATAAAGTTATTGCATAAATTTATTTTCCTTTGATTGACTATCCCTATGCAAAGTAGAGATAAATTCTTTTGAAGCTACATCACTGTCTAACACACCAGTATTATGGACTCTTATTATTCTCATTTACCACTGAAAAAGGGATGTCTAAACAGGCTAGCTAGATTTCCAAAAGTGTTAGAAGAAAATACTGGCAAAATTCAGTATAAAATCCATTCTTCTTCATTTTCCAGCCATGAGCATTGACCACAAGGCCAATATACATCTTAACACTGGCACCAAACTTTTATTCTGTGTTAACCTTGGTCAGAAGTCATGGTTCCTAAAGTCTTTGGGATTGACAAGAAAATTACTCTGGAATCATGAGGCTTATGTTTTTTGAATATACCAACCAACAAACCCAAAATAACGCTCTCTCAGAGCTATCCTTTGAATGAACTTGGCCACATCTCAGAATGTTAACAATGAAGTGTAAATGTCTGATCAGCAAAGAACATGATTATAGGAAGCAGAAAAAAACTGAGAAACATATTTGTGACAACTAATTTTTTTTTTCATTTTACAATAATGAAAAATATCATCGGCCCGGCGCAGTGGCTCAAGCCTGTAATCCCAGCACTTTGGGAGGCCGAGGCAGGTGGATCACGAGGTCAAGAGATTGAGACCATCCTGGTAAACATGGTGAAACCCCGTCTCTACTAAAAATACAAAAAATGAGCTGGGCATGGTGGCGCGTGCCTGTAGTCCCAGCTACTCAGGAGGCTGAAGCAGGAGAATTGCCTGAACCCAGGAGGCAGAAGTTGTGGTGAGCCGAGATCGTGCCATTGCACTCCAGCCTGGGTAACAAGAGCGAAACTCCATCTCAAAAAAAAAAAAAAAAAAAGAAAGATATCATCTAGATGCCTACTGGAAAAGGGAGCATTAGTAGGTTGTATAAGGTTTCTAATGAAATCAGATGTCATTGCTTCTGGCCACGTTCTCCTCTTTTAGATCTGTATAAGGAGCCACCTATACATTGCCAGGTGAAATGTCTTTCAGTAATAAGGCTTCAGGCTGGCCTAGCTCTTTTACTTTCAGTCCTGCATTCTATGACCAACAGGGCCTGTGTAATGCATTCCAACTTCAGGGCTTCCCCCGTGGTTACGGGTTATGTAAAGTCCTGCTAAACCCTAGCGCTCAACATCTCTCCAACTGCTCCACTGTTCTTTACTAGAGAGTCTGAGCTCCTCAGGGAGCCTCTGCCTTTGCATGTCTACTGAAAATAATCATTTCTTGAAAGAGTCCATTCCCCTTGGAGAAATCTGAGTCTCTTACATTCCTTCTTAGTCCTCTGAGTTAATAAATTTTGTCCAAGAAACATACAGCCACAGAAAATTTGTCTTCTCATTTTATTTTTGCTGTTGCTGAGCTTCAAGCCCTATTGTTTAATTTTGAAACACATACATAGATAAATATATAAAATATGTATGATATATATATATATAAAATATACATATGATGTCCTATGTCAGGGCTGTGCTCAATCTTTATAATCATTATATAATTTAATCTTATTTTATGCTTTCAGAAACTCCTTAACGAGGTCTTTAGTCCCCATTTTACAGATGAGAAATCTGAGGCCCAAAATGAATTATGTAATTTATTTAACATCAGAGAGCTTGGATGTAGTACACTAATCCAAGATTTCAGATTTCAAAGATTTTCTTATTACTCTAAATCAGGCATCCCCAAACTTTTTACACAGGGGGCTAGTTCACTGTCCCTCAGACCGTTGGAGGGCCGCCACATACTGTGCTCCTCTCACTGACCACCAATGAAAGAGGTGCCCCTTCCTGAAGTGTGGCGGGGGGCCGGATAAATGGCCTCAGGGGGATGCATGCAGCCCACGGGCCGTAGTTTGGGGGCGCCTGCTCTAAATACTCTACTTCCATTGGTCAGATTTGTAGATGGCATGTACTGATATTTCTTTTTCTTCATGATATTTATCACTGACATTACATAGCTCTACCACATAGGGCCATGTGACCTTTAAGCAAGGCATTTCACCTGTTCGCGCCTCATCTGTAAAATGGGAATTATGATAATACCTACCTTAAAAGAGGGATGTATCAAGGGAGTTAGTGCAGGTAAAACAATAAGAAGAATCTTTAGCCAACTGTAAGCATGATATAAATGTCAAACATTATTATTAGTAGTAGTAGTACATTTATTTGCTTGGGGTTTATTATCTGTCTCCTACACAAGAATGTAACCTTCTTAACAACAGAGATTTTGCTTTGTTTACTACTGTATTCTCATTGCAAGAACAGTGCCTAGCACATAATAAGGGCTTAATAATTATTTGTTCAATGAATGAATAAATGAGTGCATAAATGACCTCAAGTCCTCATAATCCTTTTCCTGTGACTTTTGGGATTTGACCACTAAAGTTCATGAGTGGGTAAACATAGTCTCTGATGCCACAGCCTCACCTACTTGGTTCAGCACCCCCATATGCCCAGATACAAAGTGGGTAACACTTGTATTTTTTTCTGTCTCATGCTGATGGCCTTTTCCCCTGTCATCTTCTTCCCACAGGCCTCATGGATAGCCAAGCCATTCTCCATTTCCTTCAAATTGTTTGTTTATCTTCATCCCATGAAAGAGAACCTATCCTCAATTTCATTGCCATAAGGTCTCCTCTTAGTAGGTGATGCCTAATTACTCTTTCCTATTAACATACTATTCAAATTTGTCTAATGTTTCTTCCAGTTCTAAAATTTGACAAGCACTGATCTGACTGTGTGATTATTTCATAATCTGATGCATGTGTAATGATATCAGTATATACAATTTGTGCTATTTACCTCTATCTAGTAACAAATGTGTAAGTTTGTTACTAGAGTAACAAATTTTAGGGGTAAACTCAAGTCTCAAAGCTCACCTCTTGGGAAAAAAAAAATCTGGCGCTGACAAAACCTTAATAAACCCCTTGTTATGTCATATGTTTTTGTTTCCCAGAGTAGGCAAGAGCTCTCTGGCTCATCCAATCAGCTTCTCCTGAATTTAGTAGAGATGCAGGCTTTATCCTGATGAAATAAGTTGGGAACCTAACTTCCCTCTGTCCTGTGTAAAGTAGAAGATTTTCCTAAGATATACCATCAGTGAGAGCAGAACAGAAAAAAAAGAGCAACTAACTAACTGAAGGAGAGAGCAAGAAATCAGTGTAGTGTGTGGCAGCTGAAGAGAAGTGACAGGTCAAAGAAAATGGGAGAGAAAAAGAGCTACCCAAGCAAACAGGATAAGGGGAGGAAATACAAAGCAAAAGCAGGGAGCTAGTAACAGGGAAATTGGCATGACAAGAGATTGGTGCAACACAGAGGATTCCACCAGGCAGCAGAAAGCCCAGCAGACAAGAGTGGCCTAGGAAAAAGAGATGGGAAGCAAATGGATTAAGACATGGGGTCGCCATTGTCAGTTACCTGGATAAGGAAAGATTGTTGGTCTAAATAAAATGCAGATTGTTCATTTACAATTCTGATGGTTTAAATCACTTCTGGTACACCTTGGTGCTTCATTTAATCATATTAAATTACAGTTGTAATCTTATTAATTACCTGCAACCATTTATCTCAGTGTACCATGTAGAGGAAAGCTTATCAAGGGGTAGAAGCACTATAGCTTCACTTTGAATCCAGTATCATCCAGTACATGAATTAGCCTGACACTGTTGGAATCTTCCTGATGGTGACTGGCTGAACTAAGCATTATTCTTGACAATACAAGTACTGCTGTGCCCATTTACAGAAAGGGAAGCAATTCTTTCCTGGAAAGTAAGATATGATTTAAATGCTTTGGCCTAATTAGCTGTGAAAAAGGACATGGCCCAGGTAGGATTTAGGGAAAAGCCAATTAACATATGTGCTTATGTCTCTCTGCATTCACATCACACCAGCCTGGTCCAAGTCACCAGCGTTTTTATACTTGCATTGTTACAGTAGTCTCTTAGCCCCCTTTTCCACCTCTACCTTTGATCTTTCTAGTTACTCATAATGTCTAAAACGAACTTTTAAAAATAACACCACTATCTCTATTTAGACTTTTCAACAGTTTCCCATTGCACAAGGGATGCATTACCACAAGGAATTACACAGTCTTGCCCTTGCAAATCTCATCTTTCTGTTTGTCTGAGCTGACCTTCATTTTTCTCCTCACATGTGCAAATGACTTCCCATCCCAGGGACTTCATGTTTGTTCTGCCCCAAAACTAAAACACTCTTCCCTATTCTTTGTCTGGCTAATCAATACTCATGCTTTCTGTTTCAGCATAGACACTGTTTTCCTCAGAGAAGTTTTCCTGACTCCCCACCTAGGCCAGGTCACTCTGTGGTGTGTGCTCTCCATAAATTTTACTTCTTCTATACACATCAATTCACATAATTATACTTTAATACTTATTTGTGTGATTGTTTGTGTGCTATGACCTCCAGTTGGCTCTAAGTCCTATAAAGACAGAGGCCATGTCCATCTTGCACATCCCTCTGTCCCCACTGCCTGCCGTGGGCCCTATCAGCTGACAAGCACTCAATATATTGTATATATAAGTAAATATGATTCTCATTTCCAACATCCTAAACTTGTTTACAATCCCAAGGAAGCTGCTCAGGTAGAACACCTGCAACACCTCCTATACATGTATTTGTAGAGAGAAGAGAGAGAAGCCCTTCTGCTTCTCCCACGTGTTACCATTCTGACCGGGCTCAGTGCTGAAGCACTGATGAGAGGGATGGAGACAGTGAGCCTATGAGTGCTGTGTGCAGAACAGTACTTCCTTTGTCCCCCATGAAAGTAATGTGATGCTCAGTGTCCACAACCTCTTTTCATCTGGCTGCTGTAGGGTGGGAATTTGTAGTACTTTTCTGTTAAGATGGAATTTTACTGAAGGTCACAATGTGGTTAGGGTCAAAGAGAAGCATCACTAGCTTTGGTTCTCTACCAACTTGACTTTCTCCACAGCAAGGCTCATATTATCCTTTCCTAATGGAGTTTAGGATGCAATTGCAGTCCTCTTCAGACGAGGTACCTGTCCCTTTTGCTTTATTCTGAAACAACGGAGTCCAGAATCTGTACTTCTTACTTAGTACAGTGACTAACTTCTAACATTCCGAGATGGCTAGCTCAAGGACTTTTGACTAAATGCTGCCAGTTTGGAGTGATCTCTGCCAAGGCCAGATTCAGCATAATGGAGCTTCCTGTTGTCTTCCTCTATTTCTATATGTTATTGTAAAGATACTGACATAAGCTGACCTATTACACATGCTTGTTCCCTTCTATGGTGATAGGGACTAGGAAAGACAGTGCACAGTTAACTCTAACATAAGGGATCACATATAATTCTTATGATTTGATGATTCTCTTCTGGTAGCCAAGCCTGCTTATAGCTTTCAGGATTCATGGCCACTGGTGTCATTAAACACTTAGGGCCTGTCATCACAAAAAGACACCTTGTACACAATCATCTTTCCAAAGGCTAGATCAGCCCATGTCAATGTCATGTTTAATATTTAAACACACTTTACTGCCGTTTATATCTGTTTACTCAGTCACCATCTGCAAAACCACTAAGAATACAAATGGAACTTGCAGGGCAAGAAAAAATACATTGAGAATCACTGAGTTGGACAGACCTAGTGAGAAGGTTGTGTCTATTCAAACACCTGTCTTCCACCCTCCCACCATCTGTGCAGTCACTTCACCCTTCAGCATCACTGGTCCCCCTTAACAATTACCCTGTCAAGAGAAGAGTGCAGCTCAGGTGGATTTAATGTGGGCTTAATATGGCCTGTTGAGTTCAATGTTTCATGTTGATTTCCTTTAAGTAACCATTTCTGTTCTTGCTATAAATCTCCGTCTATGTGTCTATGCTTAATTTGGATGATGAGGGCAATTTGGATTTAAGGCAAGAGCCAGTTTATTTGTTTTATGAAGAGATTATAGATCAAATAAGCAGATGATAGGACTTCTAAAGTGATAAGTAAAAACGGCAAAATGATGCATAATTCACAGGTTACAGTGAAGTTAATACTTTAATGTGTTGTTAAGAATTCTTTCACTCAAATTCTCAATCTGAATCTAACAGTCATCTATATACTGCTATAAAGAGAAGGGAAGGAGTCAACATGAAATCCAGACCTATTATCTGTTATTGGGTGTGATGCTAGAGAGTTTATATTCATTTCCTCGTCTAATAAAACAATTCTTCAAAGAGAATGTTTTAAAGACAAAGAACCTGAAGTCAGAGGGTTTAAATACCTTGGGATACGAGCCAAAGTCTGATTCAAAAGTATGCATTTTCCCTCTAAATGGTCATATTATTTATCTGGTGATAGTACATCAGTCTCAATGATTCAACCCTCTAAGTAAGGGTCTCACCTCACCATGTGTAATATAGTACATTATATCACCTAAAGTACATTATATCACCACTATCACATTAGTTAAACCTATTTATTCTATTTAGTTATTAATTTCATTTATATAGGCCACACAGGTTTAATTGGCACACTTTACTTAAGAATAAGACAAAGTAAGTCACTCTTCTTTAAAAAAATTATGGTCATCTGTTTTCAAAGAATAATCCCAGATACTTAATTCATTAAAGTAAATTTTCTACCATCAACGGTGAGCTTTTCAAATGATCACTAAGTATTCACCTGAAGATTATCAATGCTATATGAAGTGTAAACTTGTTTTGAAGATTTGCGTCCATTTTATAATAAGATACAATTCACACTGAAGAGTTTTTAAAAAGATAACCTACGCACATACAGTTAATTTGCCTCAAACAACTTCTTAGAAATACAATATAAACATTTAAGAACCACGACAAAGCTGTGGTTCAAACGTCAACAAAGATTTTCTTGAAACCCAGTACAAAGATTACTGGTTCAACACCTAAAGGACAAAACGATTAGAAAAAAATGAAAACTGTAAAAAATTGTCCACCCAATTACCTAGACAGCGCTCAAGCTCAAAGCATTTGGATAACCATAATTGTTCTATTTCTATGTGTCTGAGGCATATTCCTTCATTGCCAACTATGTGCCAGGTGTTGGGACAGACATTTTGGATAGAATAATAAGCAGGATGGAAATGCTTCACAGAGCCAAGTATCTATGGAGGACAGTGCAACGCAGATCGGCCTCTGTGGATTCTCGAGCAGTAAATGGCTCAATGTTGCCTGCCTTAGAATGTGAGAAAGCAAGTACAAATAGATGCTGCTTCTTTGAAATAACGTATAAAATTTAAAGAAGGTAGCAGAATCAGTAGTGTTTTATATTTGTCAGGCTTTAAATATTTATGTTATCAGATAGACTTCAACCATGATATTTCATAAATACAAGGCAAGTTGTTAAAGGAGAAGTTTCTGGTTGACTTCCTGAATTTGCCCTCATGTTGACACCACCAAGCACCTTTATATTTTGCAGGTAAATTGAGGAAGGGCACACATAGCCTTCAATGCCAATACCAGCACTTCAGTGCTGAACTAAGACATTCCTATCTTAATAGTAAGGTACTCAGTATCATTCAGCAGGTTGCATGGATCATAAGTCCTTCCCAAAGGAAAAATTACTCTCTTTTCTGGTTCCTGAGCCAAGACTAGAGAGAGCTGCTCACTCACTCCTCATCCTTTGACTTAGTAAGGTCAATCAACAAATTCATAAGAGATACTTGAGCATGTCACATCAATTTCTTTGGTTTTCAGATGAAATGTGCTTTGTGGTGCTCTCAAATTAGACACTCATTATGCATAATTAGCCCCTTACATAGAACAGCTGCTGGCTTTTACAATGCTTTCAACCCAGAGCTGCACGCACCCATTGTTGCTGTTTACTGTGAGTGAACTTAATCAAATTTGTGATATATGCATCATTTGATGTGATTATCAAATACAGAAAAAATATCTAGAGAAAAGCATGGTATGTTCATCTTCACTTCGAAAAATTAACTCTGTAGTAATTATGGGCTATTATGCTGGAAATTATTTTAATTTTTTAGTATTATACTTTAAGTTCTGGGGTACATGTGCAGATCTTGCAGGATTCTTGCATAGGTACACACAGGCCATGGTGGTTTGCTGCCTCCATCCCCCCATCACCTACATCAAGTATTTCTCCCAATGTTATCCCTCCCAACCTCCACCCCTCACTATCCCTCTCCTAGCCCCCCACCTCACAAAATACCCCAGTGTGTGATGTTCCCCTCCCTGTGTCCATGTGTTATTGTTCAACACCCACCTATGAGTGAGAACATGTGGTGTCTGGTCTTCTGTTCTTGTACTGGTTTGTTGAGAATGATGGTTTCCAGATTCATCCATGTCCCTGAAAAGGACATGAACTCATCCTTTTTTATGGCTGCATAGTATTCCATGGTGTATATGTGCCACATTTTCTTTATCCAATGAAAATTCTTTAACTTAATACTAAATATAGTTCTGTGATTATTTATGAAAAAGAGGAAACAATATGTTCTCCATGAGTGAAGAGGATTGAAGAGGCAATTGAATCACCAGGATAGGCCTCATGGAGAATCCAGGAATCGGGAAAGCTTGGCCTTAACTCTGACTTTCAAATTTTGCTAACACGTTTACTCTTTACTTTTCCCATTTATAAACTTGGAAGATAATCATCAAGAAGCATGTACATGTAGTGTTCTAAGCACTTTAAGATGGAAATTGTTACCAAAAATATGAAAAATGTAATTCTCAGCATGTAGTCCGAAATTGAAACACCAAAATAGTTTGTCTTGTAGTGGACTCTGTTGTGATGGTTTATGCGTTTTGAGAAGTTAGGGAAACTTGGAGAAAATGTAATGTAATCATTAAGCAGTATTCTGCCCCCTTTTACTTTTAAAGTGTATGCAGTTCTCATGCACTCTGTTGGAGATACACTGGAATTGGCAGTCACTGTTTTAGAAATAAGACAGCAGAGGAAAGGGAAACTTACAAAGTCACAGTGGGTTAGATAAGGAGATATTGACAGAGTTCTTTAGTTAATAACGTTTTATTCCTAATCCTGCCCAGATAAATAGAGATGTAGAAATTTAATACATTATATGTTAGACTACAAAGGTCTAAAATGAAAGCTGTGTCATGAGCACAGTGATCTTCTTTCAAATTATGAAAGCGAAATTTGGCTAAGGGAACGTATTCATATTTCAGCTGCAATGTACAATATTTCTGTTCAGTCCACTTTCATGGACTATAATAAATACCATTTATGGCACTGCAGCAATGTGTTTTGGAGTAATGGACTTTGAAGAACTGTTCTGAAAGTTAGAGATTCTAATTATTCTTTTTGGGATAAAAAGAATAATTTTGGCACTATTTATTTTGGGAGAAAAGTATTACCAATTATTTTCTTTCTAAATAGCCTTTAATTGAATTCAACTAGTTCTCAATATAACTGCTTGACTGCATTCAACCTGTTTGCCAAGTTAATTTGATTGAGCACATTCACTTTATATTCAAGATTGTTTTTAAAATTCTCCTTCATTAAGCAGAACTCTATAAAATTGAGTAAGAAAATAATCATAAAGGATCATCTTGCATATTGTCTACTTCTGGAATAGACACTATCATTTATCACGAAAGGAAGCAAAATCATTTTTAAAGTATGATTAGCTAAGGTTATTCTGTAACCACAGGTCTAAGTTGTCTTATAAGCATCATTTTCACAGATAACGTCCTTGTGACTTATTCCATTTGCAGATATGTAGAAGCCCTCAGTATAAAAATATATAAAGAAAACTTCCAGCCGGGCGCGGTGGCTCACGCCTGTAATCCCAGCATTTTGGGAGGCCGAGGCAGGCGGATCACAAGGTCAAGAGATCAAGACCATTCTGGCCAACATGGTGAAACCCTGTCTCTACTAAAAATACAAAAATTAGCTGGGCTTGGTGGCGTGAGCCTGTAGTTCCAGCTACTCAGGAGGCTGAGGTAGGAGAATTGCTTGAACCCAGGAGGTGGAGGTTGCAGTGAGCCGAGAACGCGCCACTGCACTCCAGCCTCGCGACAGAGCAAGACTCCATCTCAAAAAAAAAAAAAAAAGAAAGAAAGAAAGAAAACTTCCCATCAACTATTTCTTACTTCAGTCTAAACACAGTATCTTTTGAAGTACAGGGACTTTAAAAATAAATTAAGTAAATCTTTTCAAAAATAAAAATCATATTAACAAAATGTATTTAAAAGACCTCAAATATTATCTTTCCATACTTTCGAATTACAAATTGAGATGAAGGAAAGAAAGAGAGAGAGAAGGAAGGAGAAAGGAAATGAAAAAAGGAAAGAAGAAAGGAATTATCTGTGTTTCTACGACAAAAATAATCGAAAGAGTTTGCATTGGCTACTTAGGACAAAGGCTGACGCAGAGTGACACTTCTTGCCACCAAAAGGATACTGAATATTCTGCCTAGAGATGCTTTGGTATTTAACATATTGATACCTTCTGATAATTTTCCTAAAAAGTATTAAAATTATCATAGGATAGGTGCAGAGATTTCACTACTCAGGACCATATATATTTTTTAAAGAAACTAAAATGCATACTGTTCTTCGGATAAATTTTTGTTCTCTAAAGAAAATTAAAGCAAAATCAACACTGGGATGAAGTAATAGCTGAATGCAGAGACTTGGAAAATGCAGAATTTTCATAGCTTTGTGTAGATAACAATGTATATGCTGTTACTACAGAGAGATCTGTTAAAAAGAATAAGAAGCATATATTCTGATTCATAGAATTCCCACTGAAAACATTCAGAAAAAGAGAAATCTGTCCAAAATTATGCAAATGAAGCATATATAATCTGTGTCCAGATGACAGTATGTTTTCAACTCTCTCTCTCTTCCATTTTCTTGTGACATACTTCAAGATTTTATCACAGAAAACTAGAAAAGAAAAATCACGTAAGTGTACAAACAATTGCACATGTTAAGGGAGGAAGGATTTAAAGCATTTACATTAATAAATCAAATTTAGGAGAGGTTTTCATGAGTAAGTTATAGATGGGCCAATCAAGGAAGTATAACCACGAGTAGAAGTTGAAAGAGGAAGCATACTATTTCGGTCTTCTTCATGAGTTCTAATTAAAATTCATATGGCGTTATTTTTAAAAATCAGCTGGGCCACTGTCTGATTTTCAGCTCAGAACTGAAAACCACTGGTTCACGCATTTATTGAGAAAAATATTATTGAACACCTGCTGTATGCCAGTCACCATTCTATCTGTATGCCAGATGCCACTGTAGGTGATAGAAGGGAAGCCAATAACCAACTTTTGTTTCATTTTATCAAATTGATGTCTTAGGAAGACAAATGAAAGAGGGCAACAGAGGAAGCTTTCAGGAGAGAAGGGGAGAAGGGGGCATTGCAGATACACTGTCTACAGATGACCATCAAAAACTCTGTATGTGGACAGTTCATTTTTACCTAAGGTCAATGCAGCAATTGACTTATGCCAAGGCAGGCAAACAAGCCAGGCAGGAGTAAATTAGTTTGGCTCCTTTGCTTCTTAGCAGTGAGCGGTCTGTGCAGAGAGGCAGGCCTGAGCTCTACTTCCATCTCCACCACTGAGCTCCAAGTTTCTCAACCTTTCTGGGCCTCAGGAAGCTCATCTGTATAACAAGGGACTAAAAACCCTTCCAGTTCTCCCTGTTATTCATCTGAATCCTGGCCAGGCACAAATCTGTGTTACTGAGTGACAGTAACATGTTTGGCATAGCCTGCAAATGGCTCATCAAAAATAGTTTTCCATTCCTAGAGAAAAAACTGACAACTTATTCTACTGTAGGTGAGTTAGAAGCATCATCTTTAAATACAAAACAGAAAATCATGACTTTTCCTGTAAATATCAATTAAGGAGAACCCAAGAGCAAATATTTGCTAGGATATACTTTATAGTAACTCCTAAATTACTTGCTTAAAACAAACAAAAAAGCAAACAAATGAAAGCTTATTTAAGATTATATTCTGAGCTCTAAATATGAGCAGATATATTCAGAAAACAAAGTCTTCTCATATACATTTATCTTTCCCAAGTGGATATTGAATCTCAAGCCCACATCAAAAAAGAAAATTATTCCTTTATAACAAATGTAGTTTGGGGCAGATTCTCCATGATCCAAATCTTCAAATATTTTCTTGACCCAGACCTTTCTCTATTATCTGTCATTCTTGTTCTGATTCAGACAGACGCATGCCATTGGACTCATTGTGATTCAAGCCAAGCTTTTTAACTTGCCGGAAGTGTTCTTTGTGGAAATAGGGTTGTGGTGCAGGGAGGACTGGATGACACTCTTAACATGAATAGTAAATATCCAGTGTTCTTTCTGTTCTCCCTCTGTTGTGATGTATATGATTGCAGGCACTGGAATCTGAGGCAGAAAATCGAGATGTATTTTCCTTGAATTTTAGCATGTTTATATGTCCTTCTTTAAAAAAAAAAAATCCCCTGGGTTTCTACTTCTAAAACTTTCACCTGGTCTTCCTGCTTATTTCCCTCTGAGGTAGTATCCCTGGAGTCTGCAATCACTGATCATATCTTCAAGTGCTAAAATGTCAGGGTGAATCTAAATTAGTATCACGGGGAGGAATAAATATAGAACCAGAAGTACTTGTTTGGAACTAAGACCTTATTTAAAGTTAATAAAAACCACCTAATGTATGTTACTAGCATTTGGGTTTCAAAGTAGAATGCTTTTAAAGTGCTTGCTTTCAAGTTCTACCCTACTAGTGGTTTGTCAGGGGTTGCCTTCTTTCTTAAATATTAATTGTTCATGTGTCCAGAAATATATAATGGAATGTCATAAACACAGAAATTTTAAGGTCACACAGTTAACGGAAGTATATTTTCTTACCTCTCATGACCTTTATACCCTTAGGATATTAGAATAGGGATCATTAGTGCCTAAACTTAATATAAACCTTCCAGACCTTCCCCTCTTCATGGTGAATTGAAGAGTTTTTCTCAACATCATTTCTTTCTCTCTTCTAGTAGTTTTAAAATGCGGCTCTCTGCTCCACACAAACCATTTGCTCCTTGCAAATTACTTCTCTAATGAAGAACTGTTCCCCTTGCTATTATTCTTTTCCTTGACTTCCGCCTCCCCTTTTCCCTTGCATGTTTCAAGTTTCTTACAAATACCACTTTTTCTCTTTCCAACCATTATTCGTTGGTGGTCGGTTCTAGCTGGCATGGGCTCTTTCCAAGCACGGCTTTCCCTCCGCTTTTCTTCACGGGCTCCTCACCCTGAGCCTCCAGCAGCTGCCTCGCTCCTTGTTCTCCTCCAAATTCTCCCACCACTCCAGAAAGACATCCACTGTCAAGTTAACCACAGGCCTGGAACTTTTCAAGGAACTTTTCAAAGCTCCTGGCTCCTGAAACTTTTCCTCTCTCTCTCTCCTCTAAGAGCCGTGATCGGGGCCAGCGTACATCTTTTGGAGTTGGGGCGGGCAGCAGAAGCCTTTGGTTTTGCCTGCTGGAAGATTACTGCTTCCTTGTGGTGGAGATATTGTGCTCTTCAGAGAGCTGATAGTAAGGCTGTCACTCTCCGCCGGGTTCAGAGGTTTTTTTTTTTTTTTCTTTTTTTTTTTTCTTTCTTTTTTTTTTTTTATTGTCCCTGTCAGTTAGCAGCCCAAGGTTACTGCCAGCTCTCTGTCAGGGCTTTGATTTTTGTCAGCTATGGCCAGGTCCTTTTAGTTATCTGCTATCTTTTCAGCTTTGTTCAGGCTCCGCTCTACTTGTCTACTAATTAGCTCTTTGGAGATTTCCCTTTTAAAACTCACTATCACAGAGGACAGGAACCGTTCAAAAGTTTTGTGCTTCATAGAAATTCCATATTCATCCATATCCCATACAGCCATATTTTTAAAATTAAAAGTGGCAGGTCAGGCCAATTTAAGGTATAGAAGTAACACTGTCTATAAAGAGAGACCTTCATGTTCTTGATCAGGTATGGAGATGAGTGACAGGGAAGGAAAAGGTTTACATCAAAAAACACTGAGGGGTACAAATTAAAAAGAAACGATCACTCTGTATAACATATTCACATTTTCTTTATCTTCTGGTGTGCAAATATTGTGCTAGCTGAATATAAAAGTAGCACAACTTTAGGGTACAAAAAAAACCACACTGTAATAACATCAAGAGTGGTCTTACATCAAGGAGGGCCCTGAGGATGTCTTTGTTGTCAACTTCAGAAGAAAAGAGAGGAACAGAAGAGGAAACTGGCAGAAGGAATAGATGCCAAAGAGAACTCAAAGGATTAGGTCTGGGTGAGGTGATCGGTATTCGAAAACAGTCTGCCTTCTGGCTCTGATCTAAGGGAATAGGCTGGCAGCCAAGCCAGAGGGCATAGCAGCACAAACATACCTTCAGCACACTGCTAGAGGGTTGCCTCGGTGCCTTAGAAATTGTGCTAGCAATTAGAAATAAAGCAATGTAAGAGCAATAGGCAAAATACTCGATTTATGGGTAAAACTCTGCTTTTTACTTAAGTCCCATCCTAGTTGTCCCCTTCACATAAACATAGCTTTTTCTTTTTTTTCTTTTTTTATTGTAAGCCCCCCTTCTTTTTATTCTAAGTGCATTTTTCTTCTGCTAACTTAGTGCAGTTGTAAGTTGCGCTTACATTGCATTTACACACTGTTAATGCCTGCAAGATGAAAGTAAAAACCTTTGAATATATTAATGCTATAACACAGATGTCTTACTTTTTACTCTTTTTTTTAAGGCAAGTTGATGTGGCTAATAATGATGCAGATTGTGCTGGATGGATGTGCAGATGAAACAGGGGAATACAGATTAAATAAAAATTTCTTCAAAGCTTACGTTTGCTTCATAATTTAACTTCTGGGCTTGTCTCAGTGGTAGTAGGTGCGACCAGCCATCATAACATTGTTCTAAAACATCTTGGCATCACAGAGAAACAATCACCCAAATAGCATTGCTGTACTTCTTCGAAGGCCAAGAAAAATAATCACAGGGAAAATAAAGACTTCCAGTGGCTCGGTTCAGAGAAGCTTGACCCAACTGCTAATAATGGGTAAGCTGTGAGAAATCAGGGACAAAAGTTTTGTGCTTAAGAAACTAACTGCTTGTGTACTGCCTTTGCTCTTTATGGCTACAGTCAAAGCGTCAGCAGACTCTTCTCCCAGATACTGAATGTGGTGTGTGCCAGAGGTGGTCATATACTCATTCTACCATCCATGGAATGACTCTATCATCAAGCTCTTTTCAACGATAAATAGAGGGTCATTGATGATGTAAGGCTTTGGAGCAGGTGCAATCAATTTATCTTTCATGTATCTGTTCATTCGAGAAGCATTTTTCACATGCTATTTCATGCTAGGGATTTTACCAAGTCCCTAAAATAGGAGGGTGGGTAAGACCCAACCCTTTTCCTCAAGGAATTCATAGTCTAGTGGAGAGGACATCTGTAAGCAGAAAACCTATAATGTCATCTCTTTTGAAGGCATGAAAAAGTTCTGGGGATGTCCAAGGAGGGAATACCACTGTTTTGTAGGCTGTATCTGGGGTCTGCATCTTTCATGTGTGGAGAGAAGCTTACCCAGTGGACAAAGATGATGAAGAGGCCTGAAGTCACAGATAATCAGCAGCATTGGGGATGGTGAGAATGTCAGTGTGGCCAGAGCTTAGACTGTGCATTTGAAGAGAGGAGAGGGAATAGAGTGAGAGTCAGTAAGACTAGGGAATTGGTTGTGGAACAGACTACATGGACATACGCTAAGCTAAGACATTTAGAATTCACCCTACAGACAACAGGAAGCCAACTGAAAGCTCTCAGCAAAGAGTAAGGGTGACACTCAGATGTCCTTTCTACGATAACTCTGATAGTTGTATGGAAAGAATATTGACCCCTCTAGAATACACTGGTACAAGGAGACCACTTAAGACGTGTGTAGTTCTCCAGACTGAGGTTATGGTAGTGTCAGCTGAAGAAAAGAGGCTGGATTTAAGAGACACTGGTAGGAAACTTAGATTAGCAGAATAGAGCTTCAACGAAAAATGTCTGCCAATGACCAACTCATTACCCTACTTCTTCAATACTCTCTATCCTAAGGTGGGCAGTTCCAATGTAACATACTGAGAATCCCAAACATCTTTCTGAGGAAAAGGAACTCAGTTCATAAGTGTTTAATAAGACACATAAAAGAAAGATCATTCCTCTTCCCTCTTAAACTGTGAGCTTTGTCAAGACAAGCAGCAACCAAGCCCCTATCCAACTGTTTCTCCCAGTACCTAAAAGAGTATTGACGATAACACACTCTTCTTATGTTTGAATGAAAGAATGAATCTGAATGAGTGACAAAATTGGAATGCAAAAACTCTCCACAGATTGGAAAAAAAGTATTGATTTTGTTTAAAATAGTTCCTAGAGCGTAAAGGCGACTTTATTTTACTTTTAGGGAGGGGAAGTAACCAGTTAATTGTGAATAACAACAAACTCAATGCCTGAAACCTAGGAGCTGTTTCCAACTCAAGGGGGATGTTTCTTTAATCACACATAAGTGCTGGGTAGGAGAATGGCGCCCTGGATTTAAGATTTAACACAATTAGAATGAATAGAAAAGAATACTGCTGAGACTAGTTTCTGGACAATACCCCAAACCTACTCATCCACTTGTCTGCCCAGTGTCCATTTTTACTATCTGCTCCTTATGACTGTGGCATTCGGGCTTCACATCAGTCTTACTGTTTGGTTCCTCTCTCCTGCACTCAACTTGGCTGGTACAGCCTTAAAGGGCACTAAGAGGGAACAAGCACACTGTGCCTTTAAACATGACTGACACAGCCATCTGTCGGGGCTGACAGCGTCTGGGCGAGATTACTCTCCATGCTCATCTGGCCAACTGGTCGGCTGCAGGACCCTAATAATCACATTATCAGAGCAGGAGCATCGCGCACTGGATGAAACTTCAGACATTACTTATGGATGAAATGAGGTCAGAAGAGGTCACAGAAAACAAGAGATGAGCTGGCCATGACAGGTGTCCAAGCTGCCCTTGAGATGCAACATCACAGCATCCCGGCCGGGGCTGCCTCTTCCCACAGAGCAGGGGTTCTGTCTGCAAGAACCAGTGTGGCCTCACTGTGTTTCAACCTGGGGGCAAGTCTCCCAGGCAAAGCAGCTGTCTTGGAAGAGGAGAAGGCAAAATCAAGCTACCGCTGCTTTGGAAATAATGAAAGCATTAAGCTCATATTTGTGCTTTGCTTGTGAGCTTTACTGTCAGGCTGGGAGCTCTGTGAAAGCAGCTATCAGCATTGTGGTTGGTCTTTAAGCATCTATCTGGTTGAAAGCATGTATGCAGCATGAACTGATGGTTTGATGAGGGCAAAACACTCAATATCCAACCTTGCATAGAATGCAGGGGAGAGAACATTTTAAGACCAGCTCTCATCGAAGAAAAAGAATTTTAAGTATATTTCTTTGGTTGTATCATTAAATAAAAAGATCGAATCCTGTGAATGATAGTGCACTACTGTCTGTCTAATTTTCTAGAGTAGAAACGTGAAGTTAGAGGTTCTCTTAGAGAATTACAACAAGATTTACTCCATGTTAACAAGCATGAAACCACAAATAAAACTTCAAAACAAACTTCCGTCCACTTTTTATAAACCATCCTTTACCGAGGGCCAGAAATATTAATAAAGGAAATAGATTTAGATACTTCTTCTTTAGATATTTCTCAATAGTAAAATTCCTATTTTGCTGCACAGCAAAATAGCATATTGTATTGAGAATTGGTCATCCCATTACGTGTTGCACAAGCCTGTTTTTCATTTCACCTTAAATATTGTCCCCATTAAAGCCATCACTTAGAATAAAATACAAATATAATGCACACATTTTTGTGAAAAATAATAATTACTATTAACCTCAAGGAGCAAATGGTTAAAAAGAGCAGAGTTCCTATTTCCAAATGTAATAAATCAGTGCAATTCGGAGTCAAGGTAGTAAAAACATGTCCAGAGCTTTTTACTGCAAACATGATGAGATCAAGAATATTTCCTTTTGGAGAGAAAAAAAAAATGCATTTCCAAAATGCAAGCACTTTGAACATCTTGCTCAATTCCAAATGCAGCCTCCTTCTGTTGCACTTTATTTTAATGCTGTTCTTTTTACAGATGAAAGTTTGACTTAAAAAAAAAAAAAGGTACAAGAATATGCAGATAGTATGAGAGTGATGGCTAGGAGGGATAGCAATAGTTTATGTGGTCTGGGAATTCTCTACCATGTCACCATCCTCCCTCTTCTGTAAGTGTAGCAAAATAATTGGCCAACATAATTAAATATGAATCCACATAACTTCAGACTCTGAACGCCTGATCAGTCCTTTGATAGGCTAAAAGGAGTGCTTCGCCAGCCATGTATTCTGAAAGCAAAGTGGGAAAAGCTGTACTTTCTTTGATTTGTGAAAAATTGCTTTTTCTGTAAATACAGAGCACTAACTTGACATTTCCTTAGGAAGTCATCTGAAACCTTAGCATGTATTTATCACAGGTGCAGTAGGGGCATATAATAAATTATAATCCTTCCATCCCAGTTTCCCTACCAGTATTCATACATTCTTGAAAGGAAGTTTTCAACTTATTTGAGAGAGTACAGTGCCATAGAACTAAAATAAAACAAACAAGTAAGAAACAATAATGTAGAAGTGATTGGTAGTTGGAAACATGTCAGTAATATTTACTGAAAACCCATGGTGGGCAGAGCCCTTTGCCAGCTGCCACAAAAAGGTAAAAATAAAATGGAAAATAAGATTTTCTTCCTTCAAAGTGCCTATAGTCAAATAGAAGAAATACATATAAACAAATGTATGTGAATGTACAAACAGCACATATATTTCCAAAAAAAAGAGCATGCAAAACCAATTACAGTCAAACACAGGAGTTTATGCAGAGGCACCTGACTGACAGGGTAACTTCATTGGAAATGGTCCCAAAACTGTAACTGCCAGGCACACAAGCACAGCTGAATGACAATATTGTTCTCAACATAAACTTGTTCATTTTCTGTGAAAGCATTTATTTGTTGGGAGACAGGACAGGAGCTAACATAGTTTGATCATATGATAAAAGGTTAATCGAATTAGTCCCATAATTGATTAACTCACCCTTCTGTTGATTGTTTTACACAGACTATGAATTTTATTTCAACTTAAAAAAAAAGAAGATAGTTAATAAACTTTTAACTCTTAATATTTAAAAAATGAACCTAAAAGATTTTTTTAAGTTCAATTAGGAAGAAATGTGACACATCAGTGTGCTAACTTACAGTTTTTATAATTAAAAGGCAAGAAATGAGACAGTATTTTAACAGATTTTTTCTCCATCTCTAAGAATTACTAACAAAGACCATACTTTTAATTTTACTATCATTTTCATAGTTAGTATTTTAGTATGATAGGGAAAGGAGAAGGTATTTTGTTCTAAGGAATAACCTCTCATAGAAAATTCTATTTGCAAACAGAATTCATGAACATTCAAAGAAGTACAGAAATACTGAATGCTATTTGGTAAAGATTTCATGCATAAGACAGCGATGCTACTGTCATAAACAACTTTGATTACAGGCAGGAGCCATGGGTACAGTAGGAAGTTACTAATCATTAAATTTGGTTTAAGAAAGTAAGGAGATGAGCCCATTTTTAACAGGATTCACCGTGTCTAAAGAACTATACTTACAACTCTACAAGTGAATGTTCAGACAAGTTAATTGCAATTTTTACATGTATGGGTTATCACTTATTTTGAGAAGCAGCGTGGTGTGATTTAAATGATAAAAACATGATTTGAAATCCATCTCTGCCATAAATGACCTAGATCTCAGGAGTCTTAACATTTTAATATGCAATCTATGGGTATATTATAAGAAATAATATGTAGCTAGAAATACAAGAAACCCAAAGAATAAAAGGATCTATGGAGCTGAGGTAAAATTGGCATATATAAATTTCTCTATTTAAATTCTATTAATTTCAGGAAACTCAATTAATTATAACCTTTCTGTAATCACTTAATAATAATTGTTATTTAAAATTATAAACCTGGAAACCTTGAAGTACCTTTTGATCATTAGTATTGCAGACCGTCTACGTGTATTTTATTTGTTTACAAACATTAATTCACATCAAACTGCTATTCAAAAAAATAAAGTGGGGGCTCCAGATGTCATAGCATAAAACAAATCAAAACAAAAGAACCACATGCATGCAAGAAAAATCTGTAAAATAAAGATAAGTTACACAGTCCAATAGAGATGATCTAATTGTTAAAACAATATTCTCTGGAAGCATAGGAATTATTTAAAAACACAACAAATCTTGTTGGAATGGGGTGGAGCATAAAGATCCCCAGCCATGGAGTAAGGGACCCCCAGTTTAAATCAGGCAAAGGTCTTTCGTGAGTCAAAGTTTCACCGTCTGTTCAAGGCAGAAGCTCTCTACAGCTCCAAGTGCTAACTTTCTAATTAGTTGGGTCAGACAAAAATCTTTCCCTGGCACATATCCACACATCTTTCAGGTAGAGCAGAGACTGAAGATCTTAAAACCAAGATGAATATACATGACAAATTCATGGGTCATTACTCAGTGAGGGGTCTTCAGTAAGTTGAAAAGAATTTCTGAGATTGGAGTACTAAGAGTCGATTCTGGCCTCATGTTCTCTTTCTCATTTCATCTGCTCAAAATAATGAGCAGGTGTAATGCAAAATAATGTAAAATAATTTTTACATTGTAAAAATAATGCATAAAATACATTTTTGTTTTAATTAACTTTGAACATGTTAATATGCTAATTTCTCCAAGTCAAAATTTATTTGTACACATGCTTACAAATCTTAACACATGACTAATTTTTCATATTCAACTAGAAATTTCTGTTATATAATTTGTTATATATATATAAATCTATTATATAACATTTCTGTTATATAACTTGTTCTAAAACATGTCACTTTCTTTTTAGAAGCCACTTTAATTATCTTCCAAAGATGTTACAAGAGGGTGGGGTAAGGGAAAAAGGGAACTTCGGTTATTTTTATAAAACTGGTGAACAGAGCAGTAGATTCCCTCCCGTTTGACAGGTGTTTATATCAGTGACAGTTAAGAATTACTCCAAGCCGGTAAACAATGGTCTCTGGTGCAGCGACTTGCAATGCTAGGGAAAGCTGGGCTCCAGCTGAAAATGTTGCACCTTTAATTTCGTATGGTTGAATAGGAACCCATGAAAACTATAATTAGAAATTATTCCGGATACCAAAAAAAAAAAAAAAAAAAATCAACTTCTGTGTCATAAAAGCAACGTGGGTTCTACCTGTTCCCTTTTGGGCTAAGTAAGTTGTTTGATCAGCTTCTCTCTCAGTCTCTGTGGATGTCCTTATATGAGTCTAATTGAAGGACTCCTGTTCTCTTTTTATTTTTGCTCTATGAAAAATGTATCGGAGATGTCTTATAATGAACTTTGATATGGTGAAATGATAATAATGTCCTAATTATATATAAAAATGTAATTACACTTGCTTCTATTATAGAAAAACTCCCTTTATAATGAAGTGTTATGTTGGAAAAAGATTTTCATTATAGGCGGACTCCTTTACTTGTTAATTTGAGCTCTGATTCATCACTTTAATATTAAAAAAGTTCTTTGTAAGTTACTTTTGATGTGTCTCATTTATGGCTCATTTCACTTCCTGGGAACCACAAGGAGCCCAAATCCAAACTTCTTTGAAAGACACTTAAAAATACATCTTTCAAAAGGAGTTCTTCTTTCTTTGCAGTGAAATGGCAATATCACTGACCTTCTCATTTACTTGAGCTGTGAAAACTCTTGTTTTGAAATTTTAAAAGCATATATATACGCACGGCTTCTCAATTGTTTAAAAATCTCTGTGCATTCAGTGGCAATACACAAACATTTAAAAATGGCCTTTAGCTAATAATCAATTATACAGGTGACCTCATGACATTCAAACAATATTTCTTTTCCATTCTTGAGATTGGCCAGATAATCATTTCACCAAATCAAGTGCAAAACTAAGAAATACAACAAATCTGTCTTTTTGCTATTTATTAAAAATCTTGTCAAAATCTTATTAGGAAAAATCATTATATGCACTGGCTAAAATCAGTTTAGAGATTTTCAGTCCACCACCATCACAGGGAATGAATATTTCATCATTAACAGAAAAAAACAGCTTAAACTACAAATTATCAGAATCAACAAGATAATTTAATTGAAAGAAAGAAGGCATTCAAAAGTGTTATAAGTGAATTCCAAAGATGTAATCTACAATTACTTCTTTTGCCTTTAAAGGGTCAACTTTCAGATTTTAAGTAAAGTTAATTCATTTAAAATATTATTTTTTAAAGTAATGGGTTTTTTTTTTTTTTTTTTTTTTTTTTTTTTTGAAACAGAGTATTACTCTGTCACCCAGGCTGGGGTGTAGTGGTGCCATCTCAGCTCACTTCAATCTCTGCCTCCTGAGTTCAAGCAATTCTCCTGCCTCAGCCTCCCAAGTTACTGTGATTACAGGCACCCGCCACCAAGCCCAGCTAATTTTTGTATTTTTAGTAGAGATGGAGTTTCACCACATTGGCCAGGCTGGTGTCGAAATCCTGACCTCAGGTGATCCATCTGCCTTGGCCTCTCAAAGTGTTGGGATTACAGGTATGAGCCACCACCCTGGTGTAATGGGTCTTTAGAAATGAAACTATGATTATTTTAGGTCCGATTTTGACAGCCATCAGTATCACTATTATGTTTATTTTTTCTATAATTTGTAAATATAATTTGTATTTTTTTGTAATTTATACATTTATAATTTGGAAAATTTCTATAATTTATAACTATCTTTAAAATTTTAGAGAATTCCAACTTTTTTAACCTCTTTTTGAATATCATAACTCTAGGAACTTTGCTATAACTTCAGTTACGAGATTTTAAGATTGTTGTACTTGATTCCTTCCTCCCCACTCCCAACCTAGTATCTAGTTTTTCCCTAAATCCTCTTGATTCTACCTCCCAAATATCTCTCAAATCCGCCAGCACTTGCCAGTTTAGACCACCATGACTCTCAGTGGGCTTTCTGCAATGGCCTTTTAGCCTCTTTGCTTCCTCTCTAATCTCTTGTCCATTTATCAGTCAATGATCTAGTAAATCATAAGCCAAACCACATCACTTCCCTGTGTAAATCCTTTCCATGGGTTCTTGCACCTTCAGATTAAAATCCAAAGTCTTTCCATGGTGCAAAAGGTTCAAGATGGTCTGATTCCTAGGTACTCCCATAACTTCACCTTTTATCACAACACTTCCAGTCCCTCAAACACACTAAGCTCTACTCCCTCTGCTTGGAAAGCTCTTTCTCCAAATGTTATCTGGCCAGATCCTTTCAGGTCATAGTTTCAATGTCACTTGAAATGCCTGGCAGCTTGCCCAAGCAGGGTCCAACCTCGGTTGTTTTAACATATTGTACCCTATTTCCCCCTTTCATTCTACCTACCTCCCTAATTGTCACTCAGGCATTTATTTGTTGTATTTCTGTGCCCTTTATAAGACGTGGCTTTCAAGAACAAGAGTCAAGCCAAGAGAAGGCAATATGTCCCAAGCCAGATCTCTCCCCTATCTTCTGCGGCGGAGAACATATCCTTTCTTGTTCTCCCAAATTTATCAGGCATTTCCACACCAGTAGGGCTCTGCAGAATGGTTTCCTTACATTCTGCAAACTTTCTAATTCTTTCTTGTTTTTTAAGTCCCAGCTCAAATGCTGCCTTCTCTCAAAAGCCTTCTCTGATTGCACAGTAAGAATTAATTTTTCCTTGGGTGTCAGTACCATTTTGTGAATATCATCTTGGTTCAGAGCCAGATTAATTGTATCCAGGTATGTCTCCTTCACAGCCATACTTCTGATTATTTGGGGTATTTCTTTTGGTACAATTTTTTTTTCAATCTTAAAATAATATTTAATTGATGGCTTCCCTTTCCCCTCCATTCAGCAAATACATTTTATAGTTTACTAGGCACATGATATTTCCACCTATTTAAAAAACTGGCAAATAAGTCAATGATTTTCTATATCCAAATTTTCATAGAAATTTCTATACCATTGCTGTTTATTAGACTTTAACAATAAGCTAGGTAATTGTAAAGTAATTCAAATGTCTATTTGGCACCTAGCAGCAACTTGAGGAAAGCAATTATGTTTCCTCCATTACACTTTTACGTTTATTTAAGTGAAAATGGCAACCCAGAGTTTGTCAACAACAATGTGAATGCCTGGCAGCTTGCCCAAGCAGGGTCCAAACTCGGTTGTTTTAATACATTGTACCCTATTTCCCCCTTTCATTCTACCTACCTCCCTAATTGTCACTCAGGCATTTATTTGTTGTATTTGATACGTTCCTATAGTATCATTCACAGCTAATGTGAATGATACTATAGGAATGTAAACATGATGGTATCTCAGACAGGACAATGTGAATTAATGAGTCTCAAAAAGGAATATGGTGCTTAATAGTAACTGAAGGAAGATATAGCCAAGAAAATCCATGCATATTCAAAATTTTATATGATTAATTTTTGGAATGATTTTGGTAACAGATAAATATGATTAGATGACCTACTTTAATTCCAAAAGGATACTAGAAAAGTAATGATATTTTAAATTGGAAAGAGTGTGGGAATTTAGCATTGACAAAGTCCCTCTTGGCTTTTTGAATATTTTGAAGTTTTCATTCCTTGTCTCATCTTTCAAGTTGTCTCATTTTGAATGTTAAAAAGGATGAATGAATGTGTCTGTGAATAATCTCTGAAAATATTTTTCAAAGAGTATTAGTACTGAAAAATCCTTCTCAAAATACCTGTTTTGAAAACAAAAATCTTAGCAATATTTCCTAGTAAACTATATCACTTTTTAGTCTCTTTCAAAAACTAGTTATTTGAATCTAAATGATAGAATCCAAAATAATGCCAATTGTGGTGTTTATGAAAGAATTATATCATCTACATATACCAGAAAATCCAAATTGAACTGACTGGAATAACATAGAAATTTATTTTTTTTCTCATGTGAAAGAAGTTGGGGTATAAGCACTCATTAGCTAATTTGGGGCACACCAGTTAACAGGGACTCTGCTTTTCCTACCTTTGTGCTCCGCCTTTCTTAGTTGAGGCTTCTATTCTCAAGGTTGACATATGGCCCAATATGGCTGCTAGAGCTCCAGCATGACAACCACATTCCACGGAAGAAAAAGTGGAAGGAGAAGAAGGACAAAAGGTCATGTTTCCTAGCTGAGTCAATCCCTTTAATGAAATTTCCTAGAAATCCTACCCAATGTCTTAATGTCTTCCACTTATATATCATAACCATCCTCACCTGCAAAAATAAGGCGGGAAATATAGTCTTTTAAATCTCAGCATATTACTATGTAGAATAAAATCAGGACTTTGTTAGTAAGAAATGAGGGAAGAATGGATACCGGGAAAGCCACATTCTGTCATGCTAAATGTCCTATATGCTTAAGAAAAACATATTCAACCTTATCTCAAGCCCTCTCCTGCTCACTCGCTATACTGGGTTTCTGGTAGGGCTTCCAGTGTAGAATCTCTACAACTGATTTTTTTCCTGCATGGAATGCTTGTCATCTAACTTCTTCCATGCCTGGCTCCTTCTCACTTTTTAGGTCTCAGCTAAAATTTCATCTCCTAGCAAGACTATCTTCCCAACTCAAATCTAAAGTAGTCCCCTCCCTTTCACATCATTATTCTCTCCCTTGTACCCTGTTTATATCCTTTAAGGCTCCTAACAAGATCAATAGTTGTTGCTCATATATATTTATTTTGCATATATTTGTCTATTTCATATACAATATATAAAATATAAAAGCATGTTTATTTGCTTGTTATTTTCATATCCCCAAAAAGTGTCCACACCCCAAGAGAGCAGAGGGTTTGTGGACCTTGATCACTGTTATATTCCCAGGACCCAGCCTCATATCTGGACATGTGGAGTTCAACATGTCCATGTTAAGCAAATGAGAAGCGACATCAAGAGTACTGTTTTTTTAACTAGTAGATGAAAATATCGCTTTGCCCACATTGTCATTTTGTCTGACCAATTAAATCTCAAATCCCCTATTGCAGTTTGGGTCTTTATGAGTCACAAGACTCAGCTTCATAGGTGGCGGAAGGTAGTCCAGTTGGCTGAAATCATTCTGCTAAACTCAAGTGTTTATCTCTTCCTTTGTGAACTGATAGGGAAGTTGCATCCTCTGAAAGTGTGAGTACAGGAAGCTCCAAAGAAAAAGCCTCACTGAGCATATGAGCTTCTTCAAATATTTCTGGTAGAAAACTAATTGGATCACACATGCATCATTTTGTGGTTTTTTAAAAATTTACTATAAAAGAAGCTTATAGAGAATGGTGATTCTAAGGCTTTTTTCTAACTTAATATTTTACTTGGCATTCTCATGACATAAATGGAAGGGTGAAAGTAAAAAAAGGTGGAATAAAGAAGGAAGGAAGACAGGGTAACAGGGAGGAAGGAGGAGGAAAAAAAAGAAAAGAAGAGAGTTAAAATACGAACATGGACCCTTTGTTGTAAAGGAGAACTTTTCACTGTGGCAGCTTGAGTCCTAGACTTTGGAGATTTGCTGGAAGATGTCTGAGCATCCAATTCATCGAGTAACTCATTAGGGTGATGAAAAGCCCATGATAAAGGGGCAGTGCCATGTTTGAAAAGCCAGGGGTTCCTGTTATCCTGAATTATTAAGTAGTCAATATTCAGTGGACTGCTGTCTGCTTGCCTGTCTTCAGCAGGTGGTGGCCCTCTGCCTTTCTCTATAAAGCAGCTGCTTGCTCCCAGCCTCCCCAGAGCTTGCAACAGCCATTTGTTTCGATTTAAGACAGACCCTGTCATTATTTTGTGCAGAACTTCACAGAAATATTTCCTACTAAATGCTTGAACCATCTGAGTAGCACCAGGCAGGCTGCTGGCTTCATTAATAATGCATCCATGCTTATCAATAGGTTTAGACAACTGATATTTAGAAGCTTCTTTATAAAGAGTGGGGTGGATGTTCCTTTCACACCAGTAAGCTTCATTTTGTCAGCTCCTTGATGTTGACATTACATCCAACTGTGTTCTGAAAACCAGAGGTGCTAAAACTGTGTAGGGCTGTTTTGCTTTGGAGTGCTTCTTGATGGAGCTAAGTCATAGTGGTTTACCTTCTGCCCTTTTTGCCCTTATCTAAGCTTACTCTAAAGGAAAAAAAAATTCCAACCACTTTACTTTAAACCTTCTTGCAGCTTTTTAATTTTTCCAGAGTGTCTCACACCTAATTAATCTGGGCAGACTCAAATTTGTTGGCACTGTGCTCTGGTCTTGATATGTTTAAGCAGAGCATGACAGGAATGAACTTTAAGACTTATGCACAGAGAGTTACCCAACTATTTTCAGATCACTTACAGTCATGAAGCAATGCACCTTCTAAACCTTTGGGTTTGAATAAACACCCATTATAAGGGCTACTGCAAAGCTCCATCTACTGGTTTGTTTACAACCTATTTGCATCTTGCCAAAAAGCAATGTCAAAAGCAATGAAGGAACTGTGAAATCCTGCAGGGCACCAGTGACAGAAAGAAAAACGATCAAAGTACAACCAAAACATTGTTTTTTCAGTGCTAAAGTTAATAACAATGTAACAATTTCTTTTAATAAGATTTTTCTCAAGATTTCCTTTCTAAAGTTCCCTTCTCGTTGCTGTTTATCAAAACGTATAGCAATCGAAATGAGATTGATAAAGCTGGTGTCAGAAATCCCTTGCTAAAATTTTTACAGATTTAGGAGGTATTTTTAATAGAAAAAATTACACAGAAGTATATTTACAGTTTTTCCTAGAGCCATATACATAGAAGGACAAAACACATAAAATGGCATATTTAATGCCTCTATCTTCACATACAGAATGCAAATGCAGAATTCAAATTGCATGTACCAATTCATTAAGTATTCTTTGCTATGTTGTATTTTCCTTTATAATAAATGGAACATGTAATAGACAGAATAACGGCCACCTAATGATGCCCATGTGCTAATATTCAGAACCTGGGATATATTACGTTAACTAACAATGGGAAGTTGAGGTTGCAGATGGAACTAAGGTTGCTGATCATATGTCCTGGAGATGAGCAGTTATCCTGGATTAATGAGGTAGGCCCAATGTAATCACAAGGGTCGATAAATGGGGAACAGGGAGGCAGAGGAGACAGAACCAGAGAGGTGATGTGGGAAAATCTCCACTGGCCATTCTGGGCTTTGAAGATGGAAGGGGGCCACAAGCCAAGGAATGCCAGTAGTGTCTAGAAGTTAGAAAGCAAGAAAATGGATTCTCACATAGAACTCTCTTGATTTTACCAAAGTGAATCCCATTTCAGATTTCTGGTTTCTAGACATGTAAGACAATAAACTTGTGTTTTTTAAAACCAAAAAGTTTGCAGCCATTTGTTTTAGCAGCAACAGAAAACTGATATAAAAGAGTTTCCAGAAAAAAAGTATGAATATTAAAATACTGAAATAAAAAAGATTAGGGTGAACAATAAAGAATGGCCATTTTTCCCCACCAAGAAATGGCAGTATAGCATTTCTTGGAAGCAGTTTACTTCTACTTATCAAAACAATAAAAGATTTCCTATATTTATTGATGAAGAAATTACACTACTTGGGATTTTCTTATAATGAATTAGGTGCACTATCATACAAGCACACACAACTTTTGAAATAGTAAATAATTAGAAACAACCAAAATATGCAACAGTAAGAAATTGATTAAAACAAATTATGGTATATATTTATATAATGAAGTTAATGAGAATACTGCTCTAGAATAATATCCAATGATACAGAAAGATCTCACAATGTATTACATGAAGGTTTGCAAAATAGTATGGTTTCATTTTTATAACATATATACATGTATACACATATGCATTTTTAAGAATAAAAGATTGAAAAAATACCAACAATGATCATTTCTGGATGTGAATTTTTTTTCAACATTTTCCAAAATTAAAATGTATTGTTTTTATTTCTCCCCCAAAAAAAGCCTATAGCAAATTTTCTTTTTAAAATTACTTTGGAGAAATGTCTTTGCCTACTTCAAGATAGGGGAGATGGAGATCACCCAGTTGTAGGTACTCACATTTGCTGGAAAGAGAATGACTACTAAGTCATCCAAAGTACTGAGAATTTCTTAGCTGAAGGTATATCTGTTCAGGGAATTGAATTGAAATGGGTCACAAACCATCAACTACTGACAGCCGGGGTTTAACTCTAAAGAGGAAAGATGCCCAAGGGTGGTTGTTCATGAGGTATTTGAAAGCCAGAGTGTGGGCTGGAAATGAATGTCTGCTTTGGCACTGTCTGGTGGTCTCTTTTCAGGTTTTGTGGAGTATCGATGTGAACTAGCCACAGAAGACTCATTAGACAGAGGAGAGCTCTTTGAGCTTTTCTGGCTTAATTGAATACTTTTCCTTTGCTTTAGAAGCCACTGCTGCCTTTGGTAATTGATTTGTGTTCTCACAGCAATCAATATCTCCCTGGCTCACAGATGGGCAAGGATATAAGGTTTCTGTTTATTTTAAACCATCTACTATATTAAAATGTGGTGTTTTGGAAGGACTTTAGAAATATGTATAACTATATATATGGTTATATATATATATACACTACACAACTATGTATATACACTATATAGTTTTATAAATATGACTATATAAAGTTATATATAGTTATATATATAAAACTATTTATAGTTTATCTATGGTTAGTTTTATATATATAACTATTTAGAAATATAGTTATATATACTATATATAAAACCATATATAGTTATATATAGATATATATGACATATATAGACTTACATATATAACTATATGTATCTATAGTTATCTATAGTTTTATATATACATAACTATATAGTTTTATATATAAATATACATGTATATATAAATATATAACTATATGTTTTATATAACTATATATAGTTATATATCTATATATAGACATATATATAATTATACATATCTATAGTTATATGTAGTTTATATACATAACTATATAGTTTTATATATAGTTATATATGTCTATATATAACTATAATCTATATATATATAGTTTTATATATCTCTCTATATAACTATATACTATATGTATATATATGTATATAGTTATATACAGTTTTATATAGACAGTTATTTTCAAAGCTTTTGGTTGATTCAAAGCAAAATATTTGGGATTTAAACTTCCAAAAGTATTTAAATAAACTTATATTTTACGGAGCACAACTATTCTCATAAAAGTGGTATTTCAGTGGTAGTTCAGTATATACAGTGAAACAAATTAGGTTTGTTTCATATAATTTTCAACAAGTTTCTTTTAAAAGAAGAGAATTTTAATAATCTTTCTCCTTTTTTCAATGAGAATAGAATTTAATGTAATTTACAAATGGAAATTTTAATTCTGTTTACATAATGTTTTTCATAAACTGGGAGAAATTTATTCTGCCAATTTTAGGTCCCTTTTCCTGACCTCCTCTGATAGAGGAATGTCCCCAGAATACATGCTGTTTGCTAATATTTGTGTAGCAGGACAATATATATATTATAAGATAATCAAAGAGTTTCCCTGTTTGGTTAGGGAAGTTTCATGATGGATGATGGTCTTGGGTGAGGAAGTTAAGAACCCAAGGGGATCACCTAAAGGAGAGAGTAGTAAACCAATATAGAATTGAATTGTTTCATCTACAAAATTGATGGGGATTGGAGATGGGAGCAACATAGAAAAAAAGATTTTAAAAAATTTAGAGAACAGGCTAAGCAGCATGTTGAGAAGCTGGATCTGATCAGCAACTGGTTGGAGACAAATTGACAGGGGTTGAGTTCTCAGTCTCAGTCTACTAGGAGCAAGACTTATGAAGAACCAATTGAAGGACATTTGCCTGCTTTAATGTAAGCCCTCTCTTGGCTGTAACCCATTAGCAAAATCTGTTCTATATCAAGGCTGGTATTGGTATTGTGGTCAGTAAGAATTCAGGGTGGAGTTCACTATGGGACGTAATGGCACAACTGGGATAGTTAGGTGATCCGGGAACTTGGGACCAGAGGAAACTTAGATAATCTCAAACTTCCTCCCCTACTTCAAACCTGTATCACAAGGACACTCAGAGTTCTCACGGAGGACAGGTCTCCCCCTGGAGGTGAGATGAAGGTTTGAGCCAATTTTTGTTTTTTTTTTAATTACAAAAGCCTGGATGACCTATGCTAACACCTGGCTTGCATACGGTTTTATAGGATCTTAGAGTTCTCAGATACATATCTGCAACTCTTATATAGATCTGGAGATTTCTTAAATCCATCAATTAAGAAACAATCTAGAACAGAGTCATTTACTCATCAGGTACTTGCAATCTCATGGGAGGTGATAAGCCACATAAACATGAAATTATAGACAAATCACAACTCGTCATGTTCGTGTAAATCAGGTGTCCCCCAACTTTTTCCACAGGGGCCAGTTCACTGTCCCTCAGACCGTTGGAGGCCCGCCACATACTGTGCTCCTCTCACTGACCACCAATGAAAGAGGTGCCCCTTCCGGAAGTGCGGAGGGGAGCCGGATAAATGGCCTCAGGGGGCCGCATGCGGCCCGCGGCCTAGTTTGGGGATGCCTGGTGTAAATAAATACATCAGAATTTTAAAACTAATGCAGCAGAGCTAAAATTGTGCTAGGAAATAAAAATGGGAAAATAAAAAAGTCAACAGTACATATTGTATAGCAAACTCTATCCCTATTGTCACTGCTCATTATCTCTCATTAGATTATGGTAAAAGCCTCTTGGCTCCGTGCCTTCAGTGCTGCCATCACTAAGATCTGCTCTTTTCTTGACTACTAAATTAATCATAATGAGGCAGAGTTCTGTCTGGCACAATGCTTGGCACAGGATAAGGTCTCAAGAAATACTTGTTAAATGAACAAATCAATCAGTGATTCTTATCTATCCTACACAAAAATGTCAGTGTCTCATTATTTCCTATTTATCTTTCTAACATTAAATCTCATTGTATCTCATTATTGCTTATTATGCTCATATACTCCAGCCCTGCTCCCATTCTTATCTCTTACTCTATTACATTCCTTCATTTGGTATATCCTTTTCCCCATTCCAGAAGTTTACCTTATCCATATTTCAAAGCCTTTCTCAAATACCAACAGCTCTTTCTCTCTGAACACCCAAGCAAGAAATAATAACTCTTCCTACCATTCATCATACAAATTTATCTTTACCTTCCTATTATGGTTATTACTGTTTACTCGATATTCAAGCAATTTGTGCTCATATCTTCCAATTGTATAGTAAAGATCAGGGTGCTTTGATGCAGACAACAGAATCCACTCCAGCTAGTTTAAGCAGACTGGGATTTATCACAGGCTACTACGATAGTAGTATGAAATAGTTCACAGAATTTCTGGAAGAGCCAGAAAATCAAGCTTAGACCAGTTACATCCTGAAACAATACAGCCAAAAAAATTATTTTGCTACATTAAGGAAATTGTTTGCTTAGAAATTCCATTACCACTATCTCCTCTCAGTTCATGATACTTACACCACCAAAGACAAAATGTAGACTATAATATTTCAGATGCCTTGGGAAAACCAAGCACTTCCACCACAACATTCAATCTCCCCACCAGTAAGCCCAATCTCATGCTTCTCACTTTCATTTTCCGATTACATGTGGGTGCATTTTGTTTGGTGAAATCTAGTGCCTATATGGAATCCTAGTTTCAAGGGAATTTGAGAAATGCCATTTTTTAGGCATCCATTCAATAAAACACAAAAGGCATGGTTGAAATGGGTTGAGAGAATGTGGATTGATCCAGTCTACAATACCTATCATATTTAGTAGGCCTACTGGGGGCATGATTTATGTTTATTCGTCTTCATATCTCCCATTTGCACATAGGGAGTGCCCAATAGGGAGTGCACATAGGGACGAGTGTCCGATTTATTCAGTGGGCAATGAATAAATGCATAAGTGAATGTATATCAAGTACACAGTAAAAAAATAAGGCAAAGGAGAGCTGACAAAGGAGAAATGGAGTCAGTGAAACATTAATGTTTTCTTAATGAATTCTTTTATTTAAATTGTCAATCTACCACTCTTGAAGATGTTACTTGATTTACCAAAATAGTTTACTTGATTACTATGCAGAAGCAGCAAATGGCAGAGAAGGAGAGTGCTATTACCTGACAAAAAATTGTTTGGGTGATCTTGCACTGCAAGGCAAATAGCATTTGTTTGGCCTCAATTTAAAAAAGTATTCAGAAAGTTTATAGAACAAAAATGTAACCTTCAACAACAGATGAGTTGTGTATCTCATAGATTCATAATTTTTCTTATATCTTCTACTTAAAATCTACCTAAGATAACTTTATCAAGTGCCAATTTAAGCTCATTCACTAGTTAGGAACACATTTTAGTAACATTCCTAACAGGTTACAGTCCAAAAAAGAATCCAAGAAAGTAAAATAATGTGTATTGTATATTAATTATTATTCATACATAAACTACTGATAATTAAAAAGTGAATTAGGAAACTATACTGATAAAATCATGAGGGACATCGTTGAACAAGTCAAAGAATCTCATATATTTGTAATACTGGCCATAGAATATTCTCATTCTACAATATCTTATATTCTGTATACAAAATAGCTAAGGGGGGCTGCCTTGGGAAGGAAGGACATAAAGACAGAAGATGAAGAGTTTCTCTAGAGCAGACCAAAGTGAGAAGTAGTAAAACAAAGGAATTCAGAGCTTACCTGCCTCCTTTGTTCATCATCAAGGGAAGAAAAAAAATCTCCCCACTACCATTGAAGTCCTCAATTAAATGTACTTCTCCCCTCAAACTAATGTTCAACAGCTTCACACTTTCCCTTTCAGTGTGTCATTTTCAGTGGTGATTGTGTACAGTTAAGGAAAAAGAATCCAATAACATGAAACTATTTTAATAATTTTTAAAGGAAGTTTAAATGATACACACTTGATCAGGGTCGATGAAAATGGCACTAGTATCGAAGGCCAACAGGTTGCTAATAAATACAATAGTTTAGGAAAGTACTGTTTCTGTCATGGAAAAACTATATTCTGGGAAAAATAATACTACTGTAATTCATTTCTGAAAGCTATTGAGACTTCTTGGATGAAGAATGTAGTTATTAAAGGCAAAGTACACAATATGTTGTAATGAAATGTTTGTGCTTCGCACTTCATTAAATGTTTTGTGGGCCTCTGGGGAAATTCTATCTCTCACACACAGAAACAATGTTTATACACGGCGGTATCAGTAGAGGGAGTGCATAGAGCAGGGATCATGGGAAGAACTTGCTACAACTTCAGTATGTTCAATTAAAAACACTAAGACGAGGCAAGTGAGGAAATGTGCATAACACTGATAAAAGAGCACACAAAATTTTGCTGTGACTTCGGTTACCCTTCTGTGTAATCAAATTAACATTTTAAAATTTCATTTGAAAATTAAAAATTGAGGGTTTTGCTTGTAGTATAGGGTGACAGAGAAAACTGGATGGTTTGAATTAGTGGGATTAAATGACAAAACATCTGATTCCAAATTCTGCAGTTAAATAAACCCAATAAGACATGTAGGACTCAGAGAATTCAAAAAGTTAGCAGTTTGGAATCTGCTGACTGTGTTAACTTACAGTATTTTGAAAGTGAAAGTGTAAAATAGTGGTAAAATCACAAAGAAATTTACACAAACATAAAATTCTTAGAAGGTGGGAAAGAAATATGCAAATAAAAATGAGTAACTTTATAGTGTCATTGGCAAAAGATCGATTAAAAAGAAACAAAAGTAAAGTCATGTAAAGAAAAGAAACCTATGAAAGGTCTTCACCTTGTTTGTTCCTTATTTCTTGGGCTTCTTCCTGTTAACAGCACTTCCTGAAGGGGAACTTGCCTATTTGTCTGATCTAAACATATGCAGCCACGCAACATTTTTAAGGAAAAAGAACAAAGAAACGTACAAGGGAATCACATTCAACTAACAAAATCAAGCAAGAAATGTTAAAGACAATGGGCTTCCATACTTTAGACCACCAGCCAAGATCCTTTTAAAAATACTGTAAGAGATTTTCAAGGAAGCATTCCTTTGCCTCAAGAACATTTTTTTTTTCTCCCTCAAGAAGTGTGTTAACCTTAATGGCTTTCCCTAGAGCTAGAATTTCAATTAGCTGCTTTATTACCATGACTCTAGTCACATAAAAAAGTGGTGACTCTTCAAGATTCTTGTACTAAGCCATATTTTTCATGGGCACATCTAAGTTGAACTTAATTTTTTCTTATTTCCAGGTTCCTGTATATAGTAAGATGCTAGTTATAAGAAAAGTACAACTTGAACTTAGACGAATGTAGCACTTGGGCTTCCTTCTTGTTAATAAAAATACATGTTCTAAAAATTGATTCATTTATTACATAGACCCAAATGTTCTTAAAAATGAAAGCTATATGGCAGGGCTGAGAGAAGATGATGCCAAGCTATAATAAGACACTTTGTCTTTATAATCATTTTTCCCCTTTTTCTTCATTTTATTCATAAAATTATCAAGCTACAATGACATCTCTATAATCATTTGTATGTGCTATATTTGATCATTTGACACATTATAGTATATTAGCTATTATGACAAGTTTTTTTTTCTTTTTTAAATATATATATATTTTTATTGCATTTTAGGTTCTGGGGTACATGTGAAGAACATGCAGGATTGTTGCATAGATACATACATGGCAATGTGGTTTGCTGCCTCTATCCCCATCACCTGTATCTCGCATTTCTCCCCATGTTATCCCTCCCCAAATCCCTACCCCCTCACTGTCCATCCCCTAGTCCCCCACAACAGACCCAGTGTGTGATGCTTCCCTCCTTGTGTCCATGTGTTCTCACTGTTCAACACCCGCCTATGAGTGAGAGCATGTGGTGCTTGATTCTCTGTTCCTGTGTCAGTTTGCTGAGAATGATGGTTTCCAGGTGCATCCATGTCCCTACAAAGGACAAAAACTCATTGTTTTTTATGGCTGCATAGTATTCCATGGTGTATATGTGCCACATTTTCCCTGTCCAGTCTATCATCAATGGGCATTTGGGTTGGTTCCAAGTCTTTGCTATTGTAAACAGTGCTGCAATGAACATACATGTGCATGTGTCCTTATAATAGAATGATTTATAATCCTTTACATATATACCCAGTAATAGGATTGCTGGGTCAAATGGAATTTCTATTTCTAGGTCCTTGAGGAATCGCCACACTGTCTTCCATAACGGTGGAACTAATTTACACTCCCACCAACAGTGTAAAAGTGTTCCTATTTCTCCACATCCTCTCCAGCATCTGTCGTCTTCATATTTTTTAATGATCGCCATTCTAACTGGCATGATATTTTTTAATGATCGCCATTCTAACTGGTATCTCAATGTAGTTTTGATTTGCATTTCTCTAATGACCAGTGATGATGAGCATTTTTTCATATGTTTCTTGGCCTCATATATGTCTTCTTTTTAAAAGAGTCTTTTCATATCTTTTGCCCACTTTTGAATGGGTTTGTTTGTTTCTTGTAAATCTGTTTAAATTCTTTGTAGATTTTGGATATAAGTCCTTTGTCAGATAGGTAGAATGCAAAAATGTTTTCCCATTCCATTGGTTGCCGGTTCACTCTAATGATTGTTTCTTTTGCCGTGCAGAAGTTCTTAAGTTTAATTAGATCTCATGTTTCTATTTTGGCTTTTGTTGCCAATGCTTTTGGTGTTTTAGTCACGAAGTCCTTGCCTATGCCTATGTCCTGAATCATTTTGCCTAGACTTTCTTCTAAGGTTTTTATGGTGATAGGTCTTATGTTTAAATCTTCAATCCATCTGGAGTTAATTTTAGTGTAAGGTGTCAGGAAGGAGTCCACTTTCTGCTTTCTGCACATTGCTAGCCAGTTTTCCCAACACCATTTATTAAATAGGGACACTAGAAAAGATAAATCCTTCATAGAGTTCACATCCTGAGGGTTTGAATTACCAATTATACAATATTAAATAATGTATTTCTGATCAAGATCTCCAAAAAAATTTACTACTACAATAATATTTATACAGGCCCTTTCACAGTTCTCTTGAAATACACATAAACATCATCTCTAGGGATATTCAAAATAAACCAAAAATGGCAGAAAATAACTGAGTAAAACTTCCAAGGTCTATAAAAGAGCTGAAAAATTCATAAAGTTCAAACAGAATTTATTTTCTTGGCTGCAACTTGTATTTCAGTTCTTTAGGTAATTTCCGATACATATAAGGTCTGATTTCAGATTACCTAGATAAAGGTCAACTTATCTAAGAGGATTATTTAAAAAATCATCCTATTGTAAAAATGTCTCTCAATTTATGAACAGTTCAGGGTGCATTCTGGTGGCATCACTTTAGCCAAGCACTCATCCAACACAAGTCCATGATGGAGAAACTTTGCCAGCCACTGAGCACAGGAGGTGGACATCTGTTGCTTTAGTCTGCTCAGTATCCATTCTTCTTTGCAATGCTATGGTTTGCATGTGTCCCTTCCAGAATTCACGTGTTGAAACTTAATGGCCAATGTAATGGTATAAAATGGCGGGGCCTGTAAGAGGTGATTATGTCATGAGGCCTTCTCCCTCATTCACAGGACAAAGTGCTCTTATGAAGGGCTCAATGGAGGCAGTTTGTCCCTTTTTGCCCTTCTTCTTTCCACTACATGAGGACACAGTGTTTCTTCCCCACCCTCCTCCCTCCATAGGATCCAGCATTCAAGGTACAATTTTGGAAGCAGAGACTGGACTCTCACCAGACAATGAACTTGCTAGCACCTTGATCTTGGACTTCCCAGCCTGCAGAATTGTGAGAAAATAAATTTATGTTCCTTATAAACTACCCAGTCTGAGGTGTTATTTTATAGCAGCACAAAACAGTCTAAGATACTTTGTCTGCGAGAAGCACACCACACTTTCCAAAAACAAACAAAAATTTGCATATCTCCACCCCCACCAGCCATGCTGGTCATAGTGACTGGTTTTGCAGCAGACAAATGACTTTATCAGTAATAAAATGATTCACATGAGAGGTATTTTATTGAGAAGGTTGGGAAAATGAGGATCTCTTTTTCCTGGGATAGCCAAGTAGGTAGAAGATAAGCCTGGAACTGTAGGTGGTCATTTTCTGCTAGGGAAAGTCAGTTATAGAATGAAGCCAATATAAAAAATCAGAATCAAGAGACTTTAAAGAATTAAGACTGATGACTTACTAAACACCTGAATTCAGTCATATTAGATTTAGAGAACCAATACATTTCCATGTTCCATAAGACAATTTTAGTCCATTTTTATTATTAATAAACAAAAGAATCCCAATTAATATAGCATCTTTCCTTATTCAAGAGGGTAGATAGTAGAGACAAATAGTCTGTGTCCTTAAAAGGAACTCAGAGAAACAAAGACAGATATATGATGTGAAGTGATTCAGAATTCAGAATTGCTTTTTTCACAATTTTTAATTTTCTTATAATGTTAAGTTTCTGTTAATCCATTTACCCATTCCTCAGTAACTGAAACATATATCATAACGTGTTGCATCTAACCCAACTGCCTGCCAAAATGTACTTCTTCCCAAATGTCCCCCTGCAGCTCGAATTTTCCTTTTCCTTTGGCAGTAGTTCATACTTTCTTTTAGTGTTGCTGGGATTTTTTTTCTGCGCCTGCTTTTAGGCCTCGGTGTCCGGCTGAATCCTTCACTCTTTTCATCTGTTTCCTTTTAAGCTGTTTTAAGGTTCATTGCTTCTTGACCTATTCAGCCTTGCTGGTCTTCTAGGCCAGTCTAATTCCCCAAGTGGGGTTTCAAGACTCTATTACTGCAGTGCTGTCAACAACCTATTTATTTTTCCTTTCACCAACTTTTGGTTACTCCCTGATCACATTCAGGGTGCAAAAATGCTAGGAGTGAACAGTTAACCAATCCCCAACCCACACCAGCAGCACATATGACAGAACCTATTTGGGATCCTTTTACAGGATGTGCTAGCTAATGCAGATAAGCTCTGTGGCATCAATTCACCCTCCAGAAGAAACCCAAATAGTAACACAGGATGAAGGTCAAGGATTAACTGATGCTAATAGAAATGTTCCCAGTGACAGTCCAGATAAAATATTGTATTCTAGCTGATGAGGCCTGCACATGATTACAATATTACAAGGTATGCTTCCCTGGGAAGAAAAATCTCCCTTTCGTTTGCAATATAGCTTCATAGTTCACATCATATCTGCCAGTTGCATTGACTGTGGTAAGAACTACACATCACAAGTAGAGTTTTTAATGGCAATATGAGCCACAAAGATGATTCTTATTCCACATCTAAGCCAACAAGCTCAATGCACTCTTTCATGGTTCTTCATCTTTTCCCACATTAGATTAGACTGTTCCTTTCAGTAGGAGTTTTAATGTATTGTAAGCCTACTTGGCAGCAAGCTTTAAAAGCATTTAATAAAAGGAATGTGAAGGAAATGTTATCAATGAGCAAGGTTTGCCTTAATGATTCCTTAACTTGTTTATTATTATCTCCTGCCTCCCAGAGGTGATGATTCAGCAGTTCTGTAGACCAAGCTGAAGAAAACGCTGAGACTCTTTGGAGCCAGAGATCCTTCATCCCTGCAGAGTAATGAACTGGCTAGCCTTCCATAATGGGCAAGCTGTGGTTTATTCTGTTTCCTAAAAGAAACCTACTGGAAGGAATCTTATGGCCATAGGTTTTGTGTGAGCATTAAGCCATTTGTGGCACGTATGGGAAGAGAAAGCACTTGCCCCCAAAGCTACTTCAATTTCCCTTCCTACTTGCTGCCCAGGGCTTGGCAGCCTCTTCAGAGATGACATTCTAAAAGTTATCTCTAGACAATACTCATTCACAGAACAGGCAATCCAGGCACTCTTGAGGGCAAGCCTGACCTCTCCTGTTCACTCAATCACTGGTGTGAAGGAACCTAACCCAAATGAAAGACTTTAGGAAACACACTTCCCACTCCCTGAACATGGACTGGCCTTGCTTTGAGGCTATCTGGGGAGCCGATGCCGTTACCTTCCTCATTTTCACTTGGCCCAATCCTCCCCTTTGGTAAACATACATTTCCACAGACAGAGACAGACTGTTGACTTCTCCCAGAAAGATCTACAAGCAGAGGTGAAGGAGAACTATATGGAACACATGAAAATAGAACCAGTGGGATAAGCTGCCACTTTATAGATGTAAATATGACAAACTTAGACCCACAGGAAATCGTTTTATGGCAAAGATTTTGTCCTTTCAAAGAAAGGACTAGGCATTTTATTTTTCAAAATGAAACCTTAGATTAGTGAACGTATGACCAGATGCCCGGTGGAAATAATATTGCCTGTAGGGACCTTCATGGTGCTCTCAGGTGAAGAGAAAAATTAACCTTCAGTAAATAAAAAAACTTTCAATTCCATGTCAGTAAAATTATTCTTACATTATAGTTCTCATCGAGGACTAATATATATACAACACTTGAAGTTTTTCCATTAAACTGTTTTTGAATTATGAGTAACAAAATCAAAAGTTTGAACAAATTGAAGAAAAATAAATGAAAAGACAGAGCTTATGTCCCTTAGCTAGAAAGCACGTTATTTACATCTCTGACAATACTTTCCTCACTCTCTCCCTACCTGCATGTAGCTGTGGGCAATGAATGTCATTATTTACAAGTTTGGGTAGAGAAACTTTTTACTTTAGCCTTTGTTTAATAAATATGTGCCCCTACTAAGGGCAGGGTTGTGTATTATGTGCTCAAAATGTGATTATGACACAGAATTAGGAAGTGTCTCTTTAGAGCAAAGCAAGCTTTATGTATTGAAGAATGCTGACAATTTAAATTTTGGAAATGTCAAGTTTAAAATGTCTGCAAGACAAACAAGGGGAGATATTTATCAGGCAGCTGGAAATTTGGTCAGTAGACAGGTGAAATTGGAGGCAGTGGAGTGGTAGACTTCCATATTATAGGATGGAATAAAAAATAGGTTTCCAATGAAACATGAGTTTAAATGACCACTAAGAAACTATTATTTTAATCTCTTATTTAAAATCTATTCTAAAGTGGTAAACTTTCCCTTGAATCATTTCATGATGAATATGTTCAATTCTCCCCACAAGCAGCCAAGTAAGTAAAGGGCTCAGGAAGTATATTAACTCTTTAAGGCACTCCAGGACTATGAGGATGACACAGGGCTCCAGAACACAGCAGTCCCTGGGACAGAGTAGGGACAAGTGGGGAGCTAAGGTATAGAATTGGTAGTGAAGAATTTTCTAAAGAGTTGGTAAGTATCCGAGATTTTTTATGCAAAGAATAAAATATTTTTGAAAAAACAAAAAAAAGGCAGCAAAGTGGGAATTGGTGGCTAATCTATTTAGATTTTAGTATATTGTTTTCTTGATTACCTTGAAAATATTTTCATCTCTGAAATTTAATCAGAAGTCATTTCTCAAAGTTGGGAATTTTGCTCTAGCAGAAAGAACTTAGACCGGACTTTGCTACCCTTTTGCAATGTTAATTATAAACCTACATCAATTTTTTGGTGTCTGATTCATTCGTTTATTATTTATTTAGATTTTGCACACAATTACTAATATAACTTTTCCTAAGGCAGTATTCCTATACAAAATGCCCATTAGGAGACAAACATTTTTCTTAAGGGAAAAGACAGAAGCTGATACCAGGCAAAAGCCTTTAGTAATCTGAATTAATGGGGTGTTGGTATAAACTTTAGCAGTAATATATTACGTATTTAAACAAATGTCTTAGTTTCTTTTTATAAAAATGAAATAATACTAGGCAGGAGAAATATTTTTATTTTCTTTAGAGTTTTAGATAGGTGATGCATTGCTACAAGTCAGTTTTATTTATTTATTTGAGAAGACATCTTGCACTGTCTCTGGGAGTTATAGTGCAGTGGCACAATCTCAGCTCACTGCAACCTCTGCCTCCCAGATTCAAGCGATTTTCCTGCCTCAGCCTCCCTAGTAGCTGGGATTAAAGGCGCTTGCCACCACACCAGCTAAATTTTTGTATTTTCAGTAGAGATGGTGTTTCACCATGTTGACCAGGCTGGTCTTGAACTCCTGACCTGTGATTCACCCACCTCAGCCTCCCAAAGTGCTGGGATTACAGGCATGAGCCACCGTACCTGACCCAGCATTATTGATGTTATTAGATAACATTAGATGACAAGCCCCCAACAAATTATCTCATGTCAAGCCAGTCATTAAGACTCAAAATAGGAGTTGGTTGTTCCAGTAAAAAAAAAAAATGGTCAATTTATCAAAAAGAGGTTACTCTGTACTACCTCAAATATCAAGTCAATTGACTAAAGGCATTGTTCACTTTTTATAACTTTGAAATCCTATTGTCTGAGTTCTGGTAGTTCTGTATTAATATTATGGGATATGGAGTCAGACATATTTGGGATTCCAGTCCCAGCATTAATATCTACATCATGCTGGACAAGCTATTTCACCTTTCTGATCCTCAGTATCATCATTTGTAAAGTGGGAATTCATAATATCAACCACACAAGAGTTGTTGTGGGAATTAAAGGATGCAGTGCATGAAAAGCTTTCAATGGAATCTGGAGAGTAACAGATACTCTATACAGACATGTGCTTACTTTTAGTAGTGTTGATCTGATTTTGATGTACATATCTGAGAGAAGTTGAAAAAAAATGATAATGATAATTAGAATTACATTCTCTCTGAGTGTGTACAGGGAAAAAATTCCTCTCCTTTTCCCCATTTCCTTTTGTTTCTTGCTTTTTTTTTTTTTGAGATGGAGTCTCACTCTGTCACCCAGGCTGGAGCACAGTGGCACAATCTCCGCTCACTGCAACCTCCACTTCCCAGGTTCGAGCAATTCTCCTGCCTCAGCCTCCCAAGTAGCCAGACTACAGGCATTCACAACCATGTTCCAATAATTTTTGTATTTTTAGCAGAGGCAGGATTTCACCATGTTGGCCAAGCTAACCTCCTGACCTTGTGATCTGCTTGCCTCAACTTCCCAAAGTGCTAGGACTACGCAGGTGAGCCATCTCACCCAATCTGTTTTTATTTTTAATAGGCTCTTTCCTTCTCTTCCTTTTGTATTACATCAAAGCTCACCTGCTAAGGGCCTTTTATTTTTTCATCAGAGCATTTTCCAAGACAAAATCCCGAATATCCTTTGACTCCTTAAGGGAATCAATCTATTCTAACTAAGAGAGCCAGCAAAGATTAGACATTTACCGTGTCAGTTATGGTATTTTGGCAACATGATGTCTTCACAACCTTTTTTCATTACACTGTTGGTGACAGCCTAACAGAAGGAAGTTATATGGAAAAGGCATGAAAACTTGGAGTGCAAAGGGGCTTTGTCACAAGTTCTTGGGATGCAAAGAGTTGCTGTGCAAGACGTCTTGCATGGAAGGAAGATAGTTCTTCTGAATGTCTATTTGGGTAACAAGGAACGTGGTCTGCTATGGTTTCATATTCCTGAGGGCCAAAGCAAAATTCCTTCCTGGGATTGACTTTGAAATATGCACTTGATTTCAGCTGAAATTTGCAGGAGATAGAGACCGAGGTTCACACAAGTAAAGAAAAAGGGAATACAGTTTATAGTGGGTCTGATTTTGGACTTTTAAATTTTTAAAGTCACATGTGTTAAGTCATAGGATTTTTAGAAACAAAGAGTAGCATTTGAAGGTACAAAAATTTGAATTGACCTATTTTAAAATAATAAGGCAGCAGGCATATATACAAGTGCTCATTCATTTTTTAGTGAGAAAATTATTATTGTCTCATGAATTGTACCTTTTTTGTCTAGCCCTAAATAATGCAACTTTAGTGAGAAAATCTGGGCTCTGAGACACATTACAAACAGTTACAAATATAGCAGTTACATTATTCTAGTCCTTACTAGCAGACATTTCCATTATAAATATGGATATTAAGAGGTTTATCATTCATATATGTACATGCTCTGATTCTTGACAGAACAGAGAAACTAACTCTGCAATATATGGACGAAGACATTTTATTTTCTTTCAGCTTTTCTAGAGACCAAAAAAGCATATTTCTTGAAAGCCTCTTTCTTGAGGACCAAGACTCTTTTAGAATATTTTTCTCATCTTCCTGGGTAAAGATGGTGACAGTAATCAAATGCCACCACTGTGTAGCATCTATACCTGTTTTTTTGTTTGTTTGAGATGGAATCTCACTCTGTCACCCATGTTGGAATGCAGTGGCATGATCTTGACTCACTGCAACCTCCACCTCCCTGGTTCAAGCGATTCCCCTGCCTCAGCCTCCAGAGTAGCTGGGATTACTGGTGCACATCACCATGCCTGGCTAATTTTTTTTTTTTTTAACAGAGATAGGGTTTCACCATGTTGGCTAGACTGGTCTCGAACTCCTAACCTCAGGCAATCCACCTGCCTCAGCCTCCCAAAATGCTGAGATTACAGGTGTGAGCCATTGTGCCCAGCCTATACCTGGTTTTTAATTGAACAAGTACTATGTGAATATATTGCCCTCATAGGAAAAAATTCAGATTAATTCTCAGCAGGCCTTTTCAACAGAACTCCAGTAGAAAAAAGCCTCTCAATACTTGCTTACACAAAGATTCCTGGTTTTTGAACATTCTGTGTGTTTGAAGAGCAGATTGAACAATTAATTGTCTATACACAGACTGTACAAAACAGATTATATACAGACTTTTGATAACCTTGTTTTCTGCCCCACTTGACATTCTGTTCCTCCTCTATACCTAATGATTCAAAGTTCTGAACCTATCCAAGTTTATCTAGAACAACAGCTCTCTGAATGTTGTCCCCAAACCAACACTATCAACACCAGCATTCCTAGTAAGTTCTCAGGTCCTACCCCAACCTATTGAATCAGAAACTATAGTTACACAGCCCAGAAATCTGTCTTTTAACAAGCACAGCATTCAATTCTGATGTACCCTAGAATATGAGAAACCATAGAGTTGGAGCAAATTGGCTCTGTTTTACGATATATCTGCTCTTGATGTGTTCTAAGCTCCAGTGTCTCTACCCTGTGACATCAATCATCACTCTTCCATCTGCTCTCCATATTTTAAATATGTGTTATGTTCCCTTGACAATCTCATTTCTATTCTCTTTGTCTATTAGCCTTTTAATTTATTTTCTACCATTCCATTGGTGAATCAGGGAGGGACAACTGATAGACATATGTTATTAGGCCATTATCTTTAGACATTTCTATATACATTTCTATTAAAATGTATATAGACATGTTCTACAGAAATTTCTGATCATATACATATTTGTACTTAGTGCTGACTTATCTTTCCTAAAATTAAAATTACTAATTGTGTGTGTGTGTGTGTGTGTGTGTGTGTGTGTGTTTGTGTGTGTAAGAGGGAGTATCTTTAAAAAGAGCAAATAGGCAAAATTTTGTCTTCCTTGTAAATTCTATTTTATTTCATTACTTTTTTTCATCTTTAGAACTCATCACTTTTTTGGAGGGGTTACTTTTCTTTTTCTAGTTTGAGTTGAAAATCTCATTTTTTTCTCTGTCTAACAAATGTATTTAAGATATAAATTTGACACTGTATATTACTTTGGCCAACTCTCATAGCTTTTGGTATGTACCTCCATTGTCATTTATTTCTAATGAAATTTGAAACTAAATAGAAATTTAGTTTGATTTCCTTATTATGTAAAGTTATTTGGAAAAGTTTTGTGTTTATTTTTAACTTTTTATTATTTTTTGATTGATGGAAAGTTTTCAAACTTTTTGTTTGAAAGTTATATGTTTTATTTACAATTTTTGACTTGTAACTTTGAAGTTTTAACATATTTAAAACATTTTTCAATAAGTAGTTAGAAGCCTGGTGCATTTAGACTTCTCTATTCTCACATCTTCCTCTACCCAACCCACCTTACCCACTCCCAACACCCATTTTGAGATTTTTGTTGTTTTACAACTAACATTTAGGCAACTTCACATTTTGCTAATTTCTTTGCCTGTCACTGTTTATTGTATCCTATATACCATTCTTGTTAATTTTTTATTTTGCTGAAATGCATTCTTCTCTTTCAAGGAGTCCTTGCATACCTATTACTGATCATTTGGCTTGTTTAGAATTTGGAGCTTAAAGTTATTTCCTTCTGAACTTTAATGTGCCCAGATTGTGTTTTTTATTCATTCTATTTGGCTCTGAATAGGACCATCAATATAAATATTCATACTTGAGGATTTATTAATTTTTACAATTATATTTGTTGTTTTGCTAATTCCTCAAAAGAAACTTTTTGTTTTGTAAATGTCCTCATGAGAAGATTTTCTTGTCCTGAGAAAAATATTAATAATACTTATACATTGCACTTGTGTTTGTTCTATTAATTTGGTTCCCTCAGCTATTAAATACTTTCACTTGCTTGTTGAAATTAGTATATTTTTACTCAAGATTTTGTGTTGGTCATCTATGAATGCTCTTTTTATTTACAGTAGCCTACTAAATTATCACTTTAAATTAGGAGGAATAAGAGGCACAGACAAGCTACCAGATGCTCTGTGACAGTGGATGAGTTTTTGGGGAAGCATACCCAGTTCCTCCTGCATGCCACATGACATGAGGGATACAGCCTTGCTCTCAAGCTTCTGCACTCCCACTCTACGTCCTGTCTGGAGGAAGAGTATTCCTCTCCATATTATCTTATTTACCACATTCTGAGCCAATTGTGGTATGCTTTTCTGACTTTAATAATGGGAAAAACTGAAGGCAATTCATTCTAACATACCACAACAAAATAGTGAAGGAGCCAAAAACTAATCTTAAATCTCCAGACTCCTTGATCTATAGCTGTTTCCCAGATCATGCCAAGCAGACCTCTTACCTTGGTCTGATTTTATTGACTACCTATTATGACAAGCTGGAGAATGGATTTTTAAAAAGTAAAAGCATGTTTTTAAGGAAAAAAATGAATTCTTTTTAATTTTTTTATTTTATTTATTTATTTTGAGACGGAGTCTTGCTTTGTCACCCAGGCTGGAGTATGGTGGCACAATCTCGGCTCACTGCAACTTCCACCTCCCAGGTTCAAGCGATTCTTCTGCCTCAGCCCCCCGAGTAGCTGGGATAACAGTTACATGCCACCATGCCAGCTAATTTTTGTGTTCTTAGTAGAGACGAGGTTTCACCATATTGGCCAGGCTGGTCTCAAACTCCTGAACTCCTGATCCACCTCAGCCTCCCAACGTGTTGGGATTACAGACATGAGCCACCATGCCTGGTCGTTTTTTAAATTTTTTAAATACTACACACTGGGTACAGTGTATACTGCTCAGGTGATAGTGCACCAAAATGTCAGAAATCACCACTACAGAACTTTTCCATGCAACCAAACACCACCTGTTCCCCCTAAAACTACTGAAATAAAAATAAAAAACAAAGAAGAATTTAATGTTAACAATAACTACAGGAACAAGGATTTTTTCTTATACAATGGGATTGGGCAAAACAATCACAGTAGAAAACATTTTTTAGGATGTATGTTAATTATAAAATCCAGCTTCATCAGTTGCCATCAAGGTCAGCCTGGGTGTTCTCTCTGCTGCTGCTAGTGCTACTGCTGTCACCATCACTATTTACTTTGAGCAAATAGGACCTCTGATCTGACCAAGGACAGGGCTAAGCTGTGAAAATTCAATCAAGTCCTCATGAAGTGGAAGCACTGGTGTGGAAGGTGACCCAACACAAGAAATCGCTCAATAACGCCAGTATCTTAAAAGAGAATTCTACATGTCTGCACACATATGCTAGAAAGAGAGTGTAGCTAGATCAACAATTTATACCATGGGAAATTTTAGGAATAACATATCCTAATGGAATTTCAGGCCCAGGCTAAGTAAGAAACGAATTCCACAGTTCATTTATTGCTGAGCTGTTTTATAGTGATACGAACATGGGATGATTTTATTTTAAATGTTCTTTATGATTTTCAAACAGCACATCATAGTGTTGTATCAGCTGGCTTCGGCTTCATAACAAACTATCTCAAGAGTTACCTGCATGAAACAGAATATATTATTCAGTTCACAGGTGTGGGCGGCAATTTGGGTCAGCTTTGAGTGATCCGAACTGTACTGTCTCCTGTCAGGTCAGCAGAGGCAAAATGAGGCTGAGCTGGGGCACCTCCGTCCTCACCATGCCCCCCACCCCATGAAGGAATGTTACACTGCTGCCATCATGATTTTAAAATTTTAGGTTTCTTTTTCTTTTCTTTTCTTTTTCTTTTTTTTTTTTTTTTTTTTTTTTTTTGAGACAGGGTGTCATTCTCTCACTCAGGCTGGAGTATAGTGGCATGAACTCAGCTCATTGCAACCTCGACTTCCTGGGCTCAAGTGATCAGTTCTCTTGCCTCAGCATCCCAAAGTGCTGGGATTGCAGATGTGAGCCACTGTGCCAGGCCTGGATCCCTTCTTTGTTGAAGATTAACAATGAAACTTCTTTTTGCCTTATAAGTAAATCTTTAATTACTCAGATTAAAATATTATCTAGAGAAAGTGATGTCAAAGTTTATTCAAGAAGTCTCAAGTCACTAAGTTGTTCAGTGTGGAAATTTTTCATTTTCCAATAATTTCTACCCGCTGTGCTGCCAACTCCCTTCACTAACAGTCTCTAAATCCAATTTCATTGTTTTTCTGTCATCTTCAGTTATTCACACTTGGTCCAGATCAACCTCCTGTCAGAGTCAAGGCTTTTCCCTGCTCCTCAGACCCATGAAGGCTGCTAGACCTTGGCTCCAAAGCCTGGAGTTGGGGGTGGGTGGAAGTCTTCTCTCCCACCTCCTTGCTCCTTATTCCTTGTAGTCTTCCTTTGGTGTCAGTGCTGGGAGGAAGAAAGGAGAAGATCCACCTCCTGACATGCCTATGCATAGCAAATGTCCTTTTCTTGATTGCCCTGACCTGTTCTTGCCTTACATGAGTGCCCACATGTGAAAAAAGCATATTATTGGTAAGAGGTGGCACTTGAGCAGAATCAGAGATAAGCACGTTTTCCAATCTCAGTAGTGGAAAGATCCTCACTGATTTTCTGTGCTCAGCCCCATTAATCAAGCTGCAGTCTATACAGCAGAAGTAGAGGAAGAGGTCCCAAGACCATTCTGTCATTGGACTCAGCTCCAGGGTATTTCCTTTAGAAATCTGAATACATCTTCAAAAGTTGATGTCACCTAGCTGCCATATTACATCCCAGCATGCATTGGATCCCAGCAAGCTTGCAACCATGTCTCTGTATCTCAGTTATATTTTGTACCCTCTCCTAGCCCATTTTTGGGAACCACTAAATACTTAAGAAGACTGATTCATGCCATCTTCATCTGGCCTTGGTGCACCCATCATCTTCCTTTAGTGCTCTTGCCCCTAAAACACCAGAGCAAATCTGCAAACTCTATTGCTCAGAAGACAGCAAGGAGAAAAACAAGTCTCCGTTTCTTATTGATACCGAGTTTCTGGTTTCCTACTCCCTTCAGCTTTAGAAAAGAAATCAGTAAGTGCCTAGGACAAGGCCCCTAAAAGTAACCTCCCAGCCCCTTTCCAGTCTTCTTTATACAAGCACCCTCTATGGGTGGATAGAGGAAGGAGAGAGGCTGAAAAAGTGCTTATCTCTGATCCTGCTCAAGCACCACCTGTCACCAAGCTTGGAGCTGGAGGCCAACACCTTTGCCTGAGGTTCTCTCTGAATTGGGAATGCAGTCTACATAGTGGCCTTTGCTCTCAACTTTGAGTTCTAGAAGCCAATACTTAGAAGTCAAAAATACTGCACAAGAGATTTTACACAATCCTGCTATACAGAAAAGCATTTAGGACAGGTAAAGATTTTAAAAGTCTCAGTTGTAACTTCACTATTGCTGTGAATGAAAATCGAAAATCATTACTTCTTCTTATGTGGCCTATTTTCCTTTATTCTTTTTGAAGATCCCTCTCTCTTTTTGTAAATCAAAGCAATTTATTGTACGAGTTTAAGAGTATCTTTACAGTCACCGATTAGTTTAAATATCACAGTTCATTCTCTTTCCTTCAGCACTAAGAAAACTGACATGATGGCCTGTCTTAAGTTGGCTTCCTTTATTGGTCTTTTATCTGACAAGACACCTTTGGTAAAGTAATGACAAAGGCTCATCAATATGCTACTTTTCATCTAACTGACACTGAAATCAATGGACTGCAGAAGAAGTCTCTCGATCAGCATTGTCAGAAATGATCACCATGCTGGACAAAGCATGCTACCTGATTTCTGGGAGCACTCATTCATTCCTGAAAGCTTTCTCTCAGCTATTACAACAGTGACCCTGCTTAGAGGTCACAGATAAAGATGCTGTACGGTCAGAGGATGCATGGTAAATGTGGAGAGGGGAGACTTTCTCAGAGTGTGAGATGATATAATGGTCTCTATATCTGGCCCCTGGGAGAAATCACAATTTCCATCTCTGGGACATGTGACCTGCAGGATCTGCACTTGTGGGCCTGGAAGCCCTAATTTGTCCATAAGTGGCAGTTGGGATTAGTGGTTATATTCAACATTATGGAAAGAATTTACCCAAGTACAAGTAAATGAATTGGCATGATCGGTTTTATGAAGAAAATTTAAAGTATTCATGAAAAACTTTAAAATAAAACATATACATGATTATATAAATCTTTTTATATATTCATGATTAACCAATGCCAATAATTCGGCAGAAGAAAAAACTTGCCAAATATCTTTTAACATATTTAGATAATTTTCTACCATCAGTAATAACAGGAATTATCACATCAAAAACTGAATTGCACTAGCAATCATAAACCTCATGGAATTAGGTTTCCCTGACTTAGAAGATTCTAGGCTTGTGCTCATCCTAAGAAATAGAATAATGTACTAGGAGCCTACAGCCATCACTCAGAACTCTAACCCAAAGTAGAAGATTGAAGACCACTGGTTTCAGATAATCATACCCAAATTATTCTGCCTGGTGAATAGCTAAATGAGCAAGGCACTTGATTATTCTCTGCTTGAAGAAATACAATAGCCATCATACCCTAGCAGGCAAGAAGGTCTTTACAAAAGAAAAAAAAAATGTGGCCTGATTAAAAGGCACTTCCTTTTGTTCCTCATGTTGACCAGTAATTATATACTCTTCCCCTTGCAAAAGAGAAAAAGTCCTGCTCATTATAAAATAGCAGTATGGATCCTTTTGAGATATTTCAAAAGGATATTTTCAAAAAGATATTTCAAAATCCTAGAAGCAAAGAAAATATAGTTGAAATCCAGGAAAGCTGAGAAGGTACATGGTAAATGATAAATCTGGAGACAACTGTCAAGAATTCCTCTGAGGAAGTGGGTAGTATGTCCTTCAATGACACCTTATTAATGCAATGGCCAAGAAAAATCCCAAACCAAAATTGAAAAGAGGATATGCGAGTATCTAATGCAAACCCTGCAGGAACACTGATCACAGTGTCAGGGGCCAAGGTATAGTCTTTCAAGCGAATATCCTGTAAGACCCCCAAAACACAGTCAAAGCATGGCTACAAATCTGAGGAAGAAGAAAGAGAACTTACGTAAAGGAGGCTTTCTGGAGAACTGGCTATAAGAGGGTCAGTGCAGAAATACAGAATGTGCTTAAGAGGCCACTGAAGCAGTCCAGGGAAGAGACAACTGACTTATAGTGGTTGGGGAGTGAGTAGTCAGATTCAGGATACACTAATAGCCTCACACATCAATATGCTGAGACAGGGAAAGAGGGAACATCCCTCCAGTGTCCCTTTTAACCGTCGATCACATCACCTACCTGTTCAAAACTCTTCAAACACTTCCCACATTATGAGAAAATTCAAGAGTCTTTTTTTTGTTGTTTTTTAAAATTATACTTTAAGTTCTGGGGTACCTGTGCATATCACTTAGGTTTGTTACATAGGTATACACGTGCCATGGTGGTCTGCTGCATCCATCCCCCCATCACCTACATTAGGTATTTCTCCAAATGTTATCCCTCTCCAACCTCCCAACCCCTTGCTACTCCTCCTCAGTCCCCCCACCCCCCAACAAACCCCAGTGTGTGATGTTCCCCTCCCTGTGTCCATGTGTTCTCACGGTTCAACACCCACTTATAAGTGAGAACATGTGGTGTTTGGTTTTCTGTTCTTGTGTCAGTTTGCTGAGAATGATGGTTTCCAGCTTCATCCATGTCCCTGCAAAGGAGAGGAACTCATCCTTTCTTATGGTTACATAGTATTCTGTGGTGTATATGTGCCACATTTTTTAAATTGTACCTTAAGTTTTGGGGTACATGTGCAGATCATGCAGGATTTTTGCATAGGTGCACACATGTCAAGGTGATTTGCTGCCTACATCCTCCTGTCACCTATATCTGGCATTTCTCCCCGTTATCCCTCCTCAACCATCCCACCCCCACTGTCTCTCCAACAGACCCCAGTGTTCCCCTCGCTGTGCTCATGTGTTCTCATTGTTCAATACCTGCCTATGAGTGAGAACATGCAGTATTTGGTTTTCTGTTCTTGTGTCAGTTTACTGAGAATGATGGTTTCCATATTCAACCATGTCCCTACAAAGGACACAAACTCATCGTTTTTTATGGCTGCATAGTATTCCATGGTGTATATGTGCCACATTTTCCTTGTCCAGTCTATCACTGATGGACATTTGGATGGTTCCAGGTCTTTGCTATTGTAAACAGTGCTGCAATGAACATTTGTGTGCATGTGTCTTTATAATAGAACAATTTATAATTCTTTGGATATATACCCAGTAATGGGATTGCTGGGTCAAATGGAATTTCTATTTCTAGATCCTTGAGGAATGGTTACACTGTCTTCCACAATGGTTGAACTAATTTACACTCCCACCAACAGTGTAAAAGTGTTCCTATTTCTCCACATCCTCTCCAGCATCTGTTGTCTCTAGATTTTTTAATGATGGCCATTCTAACCAGCATAAGATAGTATTTCAATGTGGTTTTGATTTGCATTTCTCTGATGACCAGTAATGAACATTTTTTCATGTTTCTTGGCCTCATAAATACCTTCTTTTGAAAACTGTCTCTTTATATCTTTCACCCACTTTTGAAAGGATTTGTTTGGTTTTTTCTTATAAATCTGATTTCATCTTTTATGTGCTAGTTTCTTCCCATCTTCGGATTTGTCTATCTTTCATCTTTGAAGTTGGTGTCTTCTTGATGGGTTCTCTGAGTGGACGTCCTGTCTGTTGATATTGAAGCTATTTCTTTCTGTTGATTAGTTTTCCTTCTAACAGTCAGGCCCCTCTGCTGCAGGACTGCTGGAGGTCCACTCCAGAGCCTGGGAATCACCCACAGGGGCTGCAGAATAGCAAGAATTACTGTCGATTTCTTCCTCTGGTAGTTTTGTCTCAGAAGGGTACCTGCCAGATGTCAGCCAGAGTTCTCCTGTATGAGGTGTCTCTTTGGATTTATGGGGGTCAGGGAACCGTTTGAGGAGGCAGTCTGTCCCTTATCAGAGCTCAAGTGCTGTGCTGCGAGCTCCATTTCTCCCTTCCGAACTGCTGGGCAAGGACGTTTAAGTCTACTGCAGCAGAACTCACAACCGTCCCTTTTCCCAGGTGCTTTGTCCGAGGAAGGTGGGGTTTTATTTATAAGTCCCTGATGGGGGCTGCTGCCTTTTTTCAGAGATGTTCTGCCCAGCTAGGAGGGAGTTTAGTCATGGTCAGCCTGCAAAGGCATTGCTGAGCTGCCGTGAGCTCCGCCCAGCTGCTGTATAAACTTCCTTGTGCTTCTGTTTACACAGGTAAGGTTAGAACCGCCTTAGTAATGGCAGAGTGCCTCAGTAATAGTCGATGCCCCTCCCTACACAAAGCTCAACTGTCCCAGGTCGAGTTCAAGCCGCTGTGCTGGCTGTGAATCAAGCCAGTGGGTTTCAGTTTGCTGGTCTTTGTTGGGGTGGGATCTGAAAAGCCATATCACTTGGTTCCCTGCCTTCAGCCTCCTTTTTTTTCTGGGGGAATGGGCAGCTCTGTCTCACAGATGTTTCAGGTGCTGGCTAAATGGCTGCCACCCAGTTTTGTGCTGAAATCCCACGGCCCTTGTTGGCCCCAGCAGGAATCTCCTGATCTTTGAGTTGTAAAGACCATGGGAGAAGCACAGTGTCTGAGCCAGAGTGCCAGAGCATCCAGAAAAATCTCCGATGGCCTCTGTTGGGTGGGGTGGGGGGTCCTCCAGCCCGTTCCCTTCCCAGGTGATACAGTGGCCACCCTGCCTCCATTTGCCCTCCTTGGGCTACACCCACTGTCCAACAAGTCCCATTGAGATGAACCTGGTACCTCAGTTGGAAATGCAGAGATCACTCACCTTCTGTGTTGCTCTCACGGGGAACTGTGCTCCAGAGCTGTTCCTATTCAGCCAACTTGGCAGAAGTCCCGAAAATTCAAGATTCTAATTATGGCTAGAAGGTTCTTTTGATCCAATGTGCCTCTTCTGAGATCTCATTTCTTGCCAATTTCCTTGCTCACTTCTTTCCAGCCATATTTACTGCCTTGCTGTTTCCCAAATGCATCAAACATTAGGGGCTATGAACTTGTCTGGAAGCCCTACCTTAGGGGCTTTGAACTTGTCTGGAAGCCCTTCTCCAGACGTTCCCACAGCAGGTTCCCTTCCTTCATTTAGATCTTATCTTGTAAGCCAAAGACTTCTCTGATAACTATTTATAAAGTAACAGCTCCAGCCAGGCTCAGTGGCTAACACCTCAAATCCCAGCACTTTTGGAGGCCAAAGTGGAAGAATCACTTGAGCCCAGAAGTTGGAGACCAGCCTGGGTAACAGAGAAACTCCATCTCTACAAAAAAATGCAAATATAAGCCAGGCATGGTAGCATGCGCCTGTAGCCCCAGACACTTGGAAGGCTAAGGTGAGAGGCTCACTTGGGCCCAGGAGTTTGAGGCTGCAGTGAGCTGTGATCACACCACTGCACTCCAGCCTGGGTGATAGAGTGAGACCCTGTCTCCAAATAAAGAAAAAAAAAAAAAAAAGGAACAGCTCCTTCAACACTATTTTACCTTGCACAGCAATACTGTTCTTCATAGCACTTTTCACTACTAGAAATATGGGTATCATCCCCTCCCGTTATTTGCACCTCTGTTTTATTTAGAATGTAACTTGATGAAGGCAGATAATTTGTGTCTTATCTAATAATAGAGCAGGAGATCTATTTGGAAACTTATGACCAACTTATTCCACTAGGTCCACTTAGTCCCACTGTATTTCCAGTACCTAGAACCTTGGCACATAATATTCACTCAATGAGTAATTGTGAAATAAATGAATAAAAGTCATACCTAGAGCTGCTACAGCCACCCTGTAACCAAAAGAAATTTCTTGACATGTGGTGGAAGGTGTAGCACAAAGACTGAAAGAATCCAGACCCACAGGGAAGCCCCTGAGTTGTGGAATCCATCTTTCAGTAGAGCCCTAGCTTTTCGTTGTCACGTGAGACAATAGGTTTAGCCACTTTCATTTGGAATTGCTGCTTACTCTACAACTAGGACTGCCCTAACTGCTGCATAATTTTAATCTTCTAGAAAAATGTGACGCTTCCATGTCTAGGATATATCATCCAAGAACATTTTCCTTTCTCATTTCTCATACAATCTGCATAAATTCAGCCAAATAGTTTGTAGGACTTCTAGGATTAATTCAATAAAGCTTATCACATTTCTTATCCACCATGATTCACTATTATATAGGCATTTGAATTTCTCCCATTCAAAGAATGATGCAAAAACAATTTTCTTGTGCAGCTGGGCAAAACTGAATTACAACATTTTAAATGACAAACAAAGAAAAAAGCAAATCCAAAATGTTGCCTCCCGGAATACTTGTTTTCGAACATCTTTCTGATAAGTGTTTGAAAACTCTTATAAAAATACTCAAGTAGAAAATGCTTTTGGAAGTTGACCGTATAAGGGAAAGGAATGTGTTATAGTTATCTGCTAAAGCCTAAATCACAGACACACTGCATCCTTCAGAAGTGTCTCTTATATTCACAAACATCTTGAGCTATTTTCCAAGAGTTCAATCTTTCATTTCCACACATTTCCCTATGAATCCACTGTTAACTAAGTATAACCACATTATTACCACTAGAAATTAATTTTTCATTTATTTATTGAGTGCTTGTTGCAACAGACTTTTAGGCACTAAAGGAAACGTCTATAAGTAAGCAGCTATGGATCCTAGTCTCAAGGGGTTTTGCTTAAAGAGGAAGACCTCTCAAAAGTTTTTGTAGGATAATATGCAACATAATTCATGCGAAGATTTTTTCCAATTCATTGGCCTGTTGCAAACTTCCTCTCCCATGGTCTGAGGCACGTGCAGTGAGCTACAGAGTTGGTCAACAGAGAGCTCTAGTCACACAGTAGTTTATGTGACTGTTTCTATCAGAGGTCCCCTTTAGAGTTGGGCAGTGTCAAGGCAGCTGCCCCAAAATGGGCATTGGTCCATTCCAACTGTACCTGACCTTATCATTTGAGATAGATTTGGAGACATAGGACTGACTTATCCTACTGAGTCTCATACTTCTGTCATTCTTGATCAGTGGCCAAAGTGAAAACCTCTCTAGACATCTTTCCTCTCTGTGCCTTTTACAATAGGGTGTTTTGTTTCTCTTACCCCATGTTATGGGTTAAAATGTGTCCTTCCAGAAAAGATGTGTTGAAGTCCTAACCCTCAGAATGTGGCCTTATTTGGAAATAGGACTGTTGCTAATGCAATTGGTTAAGATGAGGTCATACTAGAGTAGGGTGGGCCCCTAATTCAATATGACTAGCATCCTCATAAAAAGAACTCCAGGTAGAGACAGAGACACAAGGAGAAGACCATGTGAAGGTGAAGTCAGAGATCAGAAGGGTGCATCTACAAGCCAAGTAATACCAAAGATCAGCAAAACCCTGGAAGCTAGGATAGAGACCTGGAACAGACTCTCCTTCACAGTTCTCAGAAGAAACCAATCCCACAACATTTTATTCTCAGGTTTCTAGCTTTCAGAACTGTGAGACAATGAATTTCTGTTGTTTAAGCCTCCCAGTTGGTGGTATTTTTATTTTGTATGGAAGCCACAGCTAACTAATACATCCCATCTGTTGCACCCATTCTGATTTTTTAAAAAATCTTCTAACTGTGACCTTGGGAACTCCCATTCCACGCTAAAGAAACTTCCCAACATCTTTATTTTCTTCACCAAACAGCCTCTCTCTGCTTCTAGCACTGTCTTGAAGACATTGCTTTACATGTGGCTCTCTCAAGAGCAATTCATCACTTCACTGAGACAGCCAGGTGGAAGGGGCTCCCTGGCAAAACTCCAGCCAGCCTGTACACTAGGGTGGAGTGTCGGACAGTTTGAGCCTTTTGCAGCAGAGGGGAAAGCCCGGCCCCTCCTCTTCCTGTGTGGAACCTGGGGTTCAACCTGCAAGGCGGGAAGCACAAGAGCAGGGAATTCTGGCTTTGCAGAGGGTCCCTGTTCTGCACTCTTTCCTTTCCACCCAATAAAACCCTACTTTACTCACCCTTCGAACTATCTGCAAGCCTAAATTTTGATGGCGTAGAATAGACAAGGACCCCATCTTTAGCTGAACTAAGGAAAAGTTCTGTAACAGTACTAAGTTGGCATTCTCTAGCTCCCTATTGCTATTTCCAGGGAATTACTTTCCAATATGTTGCAAAACTCCCTCTCACTCTGTAGTTCAAGCCATTGGATAGCTTCTGCCCTCTCTCATCACTGCTGTGTTCTAACATATTCATAGTGAATACGTTGTCCATGAATATAAGATGTCTTCCATCATATTTATGGACACACTTGACACCTGCTTCATACTCTTCAGTTTTACCTCAAGTCCTGCCCTCATCTCTGGCATCTTTTATGGCCACATGAATAAGCTGCCCACCTCCCCAGCCCAATGACTTCACACTCAGTGCCAACAACAGCTTTGTGCTTCATTCACTGATACTTAGGTATCTTACTCACCTGTCTCACCTGGATCTGTTCCACATCAGAATACTTACATTCTACTCTCTAGACAATCTCCAGTCCTACATTTTTCTCATGGTCCCTTTCCTGTCAAACTCATCCATTTTCATTTTTTGTTTTTGGCTTCATAAACATCTCTAAGCTCTCAATGCCTCCATATTTTCTCAGGTAATGAAACCATTCCTGGTTTTACCTTCCTGTCTAGACCAGACTTCTTCACTGATCACCAAGCAACGTCTCTTCCATAAAGGCAGTCTACAAACATCATAGATGATTCCAAGGACATGTCATCAAAGATGTGCCATTGTATGATGAGCTGAGAAAGAGCTAGTAGAATGCCAATGACGGGGTAATGGGGCCTCTCTAATCCTTTTCAAAATGATTCAAAATGTAATAGTTATTTATCTATGTAATAATAAGAAATACAGGTTTTGTCTCAACATCCATTTCCTGGTAAACAGTTCCTAAAACCAAGTGGTAGGTGTCTTCTGTGTGCTAATGGGATGGCTGGTGGCAGGGGTTCCTGCATATCCTCAAGATGAGGGCTGGGTGCTGGGAGAACCAACCAAGTGATTAGACAGTTGGCACTTTCAGCCCCATGCTACCTCCCACCCCACCCCTCAATCTCTAGGCAGTAGAGAAGGGCTGAAGGTTGAGGTGATCACCAGTGGCCAATGATTTAATCAATCATGCCTATGTAAGGAAGCCTCTATAAAAACCAAAAGGGCAGGGTTCAGAGAGCTTCCTTCCAGGTGGGTTAACAACAAATCCACATGCTGGGAGCGTGGTGCACCCCAAACTCCACAGGGACAGAAGCTCCAGTGCCCAAGACCTTCCCAGACCTCGCCCTGTACATATCTTCATCTAGCTGTTCATTCGTATCCTTTAATGCAGTCTTTGTAATAAAATGGTAACCTAGTAAGTAAGCCATTTTCCTGGATTCCATGAGCCATTCTAGCACATTATCAAACTTGAGAAATGTCATGGAAACCACCAATGTGTAGCCAAGTTGGACAGAAGTTGTGGGTAATAGAGGTAACCTAGGTACTCACTACTTGTGATTGGCATCTGGAGCAGAGGTATCCCGTGGGACCAAGCCCTGATTTGATGTTACCTCCAGGTACATAGTTTCAGAATTGAGATAAATTCTAGGACACCAGTTGTTATCTACAGAGAATTGGAGAATTTCTTGGTATGGGAGATGCCCCCACACACCTGGTAACAGGCATGTTCTGTGTTGAGTGTGATAATAGAGAAAAGCAGTTTGTTACTTCTATATAGGTTATTTTACCTAAAATTTGGTTATATTACTTTGTTTGTAGTTCTTCAAACTTTCCTCATCAGTTATAGAACTGAGTTATAGCTCCTTAGACTGGCTTCCGAGGCCATTAATAATGACCTTGCCTCCCCACTTCCAAATTACTTTCCCGTACTTTCCACCATTCACATTGTGCAATTTTGAGTTTTTTTTGCTTTGGAAATGCTTCTGCCCACAATCTTATCGTCTTTTGCTTAGGTAATCCCACAAGGAGTTCTCTCTCCTCTTCATCTTCTGGTGAACTCCTAAGCATCCTTCAAAACTCACTGAAGACTTTACTTCACTTTCATATCATTCACAGATTCCTTAGAGAGAATGTGCAAGTCCTGCCTTTAAGACACTTCTCCATCTCACCCACACTTCTACAATTGTACTATCTTCACTGTGGTGCAGGGTTTCTCAGCCTCAGCGCTGTCGACGTTTGAGGCTGGTTAATTTTTTCTTGTGGCAGGGGCAGGCTGTCCTGGGTATTGTAGGATGCTTGGCAGCATCCCCGACCTCTGCCCAATAGAATCCAGCAGCATCTCTCCAAATTGTGACAATCAAAAATGTCTCCAGACATTGCCAAATGTTCCCTGGAGGATAAAACCGCCTCCAGTAATAGTGCAAGCCACTCCGGGGTTGCACCTTACCTTTTTCATCATGTTAAACCCAGAAACTAGCAGAGTGCCTGCCTCATAACGTACAACTCAGCCAACGTTTAATGAATTGATCTGAAACTCAGAAAGTGCAACACTTCCAGCAAAACGCCACAGAGAACCCAGGCAGTGTCAACAGCATTCTTCCAGGTACTTCTAATGAAGACATTTTCTAGTTAAAAAATAATGTTTCACTCCTAAGACGGACAACAGCATTCTGGGTTTTCTTTCTGAAAGCAAAGGGCATATCTGCAAGTTTCCTGAGCACCATGGCCCAGGGCTATTTCTTACTGTGTAACTCTTGCAGATTTGGGGCCTCCCTCCCCGCCGGGTCGGCTTTCTCACGCTCTCACAGCTTTTCTGCCTGCCCCCACTTCCCCAGCAGCTTCATTCAGCAGGTTGCTCCCACACACAGCATTAGGCAGAGACCCTCAGTGGGCATTCACCGCTGCCCAGAACCAGACCCTCCACAAATGTGAATGGCTCCCAAGGCAGAGGGCCAAGTTCACTGTCTGCCTGTTTCCTGTGCCAAGGCATTTAGCTCCTGTCTACCTCGCTTCTATCTGCATTTATCTTTTCAACCAAATGAATTTAAATTATGTCCTTCCGTTTTATGACTGGGGCTGCTTGAATTCTCTGCCTTAATATGACTTCCTACTAAAGCCCATTTCCTTCTCTAACAGAGAGTTATAAATACTGCGAGATGGGAAATGGACCACTTCTAGAAAAGCTGTGTGAGCCCAGCTTGGTGTATATGGGAAGAGTTCAGACTTCCTAGCACTATGGAATAGGACTCAAGGAGGGTATTTCATTTTTTTTTCTTTTTTCTTTGAGATGGAGTCCTGCTCTGTTGCCAGGCTAGAGTGCAGTGACATGATCTCAGCTCACTGCAACCTTCACCTCCTAGGTTCAAGTGATTCTCCTGCCTCAGCCTCCCCAGTAGGTGGGACTACAGGTGTGCACCATCACACCCAGCTAATTTTTCTATTTTTTAGTAGAGACGAGGTTTCACCATGTTGGCCAGGATGGTCTCAATCTCTTGACCATCATGATCCACCCACCTCGGCCTCCCAAAGTGCTGGGATTACAGGCGTGAGCCACCACGTCCAGCAGGATAGTTCATATTTAAGGCAAAAATAACTTACGGCTTTCCACCCACTTACCAAATGCCAGGTCTTTTGGCCATTCTTCTGTTTGCATGGAAAATTATAAAAAGGCAAAGAGACTCTGGAGAACTTTACATGGTAAAACCAGGTGGAAACTTTTCTCCATGAAACCACTGTAGAAATTAGAAGAGAAGTCCCTAACCAGCAGCTGACAGGCCACTGTGACAGAGCCATGCTCTCCTCGCCTGATTGTGTTTGCTTTTTGCTCTCTTCCGCTGGGCTTTGGGAGACATTGATTTGGGGCTCTTATGTTTAAAACATTACGGCAGACATCGTAGGTTGACTAGCCCAATTTCCTTTCTCAACTCCCTTCTTCTGCCTCTAACTTAGAAGTGGGTAAAACCCAACACTCACTTTCCCCTCTTCCTTTGAAGCATGCATTGGCATGTCACCTATTTCTGTCCAATAGCACTTAAGATTTTTTTTTTCTGGAGGATTCTGGGAAAGTGTTTGCTTTCCTGATAGGAAAAATAGATGTTTCTTGGGCTGGCCCCTGTGCCCTTCTTCCTGCTTTGAGTGTGGACATTGCCTGGAGCTGGTACCTAGAACTGCAGCCCCTTCTAGGGTCTGTGAAGCATCTCTTCTGACCACAGGCAGCTGCACCGTTCTGCTACATGACAAAATAACCCCATTTCTCTAAGCGTGGTAGACAACTGTTCCGTTGTTTGCTGCCAAAAGGTTTTATAATGAAAATAGCTGTATTTCCACTGTTGTCAAGTCACAAGTAAGTGCAGTTGTTTTACCCATTCATTCCCCCTTCCCTATGCACTCTCATCAGAAGTTCACCAGGATACAATGTGCTTCATTGAAAATCCGCCTAGGATTAAGCATTAATCTAAGCTAATAATGGTGCTATATATTTAAATGAAATGAAGGCAGAACTTTTGTTTTATTCATCATTATAGTTTCCCATGTCTACCAAGTACCTTCTGTAAGGTACTTCAAAGCAGTATTTGAACTTTTGAAAAATCAACTTTATGAATCTTCCAGCATTAATGAAGTATCTTTACAAATAAATACGCAGCTGTTCTTCTAAAATAAAGTCATTCATTTTTGTCTGATTAACATGTTTAAATTGTTACAATTTTTTTAATTTTAGAGATACCCAAAATGAGTCATTTTATTAAATATTACCCTATGTACAATTAGAATTTTCAAAGAATTTTCCAGGATTTATATTCCTTTTTGATTTTATTTCCAGCCTTCTTATCCCACTACTCAGTGGGATCAAGGGAGGGTAGAAGTACAATGCTGGGTGGTAAATAGAAAAAAAAAAAAAAACTTCCTTTAAGGACTACTGTAGGGCAGGTGGCAGAAATCAGCTCACTCATGACAGTAACTCTCTAACAGCACAAAGAGGTTGAGAGAACTACTCAGCTGTCAGGGAAAAGCATTTAAGGAGCAGAGGCCCCGATTTCAGACCTGGACAGATAAAGCTTTATAGTCTAATAAAATAGGCTATCTAAGAGAAAGACTCAGATCACTGCAGTTAATACCAGCCATATAGCAAAGTACGAAGAGCATAGCAACACAGTATCGGATGACAACCAGAGCCAATGTGAGCAGGAAAAACTTTTCTCAAAACAATGGCTAACAGCCTGGTCAACTGTACGAGACACATTCAGTTGACTTAGGTTTTCACAGACCACAGCATTACTGTATTTGTAAGTAATGTTTTTCCTGCAGTCAATGTCCTACTGCTTTACTACACCTCTGATACAGTGGCCTATTCCAATTTGAATTGTTGGATGGCTTAATCAGAGAACTAGAAAGTAACAGGAAGAAAGCCAGCCGTCATACACCTAAATTCCCTCTGTGTCCAAGGTGTGTCACGCTTTCCTCATTTAGAGCTCAGCACAAGCCCGTGATGCGGGTGTCATGGGTTCCATTTTACAGATGTGACTGTTGAACCTGTAAGTTCGCACGCTTTCACCAAGCCATGAACTCTGTGTGCTGGAAGTGTCATTGTGTCTAGATAGAGCAGGCAGAGACCTGGTCATAAATGGATGTGTAAGGAGTGAATGTTCATTTGCTGAGCAGAGCGAGGTTGTATTCAGATGGCTGAGAACTTTGCAGCTCTGCACTCGCCATTTGAAACAAGGCAAAGAAAATAATTCTTATTAAATATCTACTCCTCATGACAAAACTAGTAAGTGGCTGATGCTGAAGAAAAATTTAACCTAGGTCAACAAACGTAGCTGGGACAGAGGCCATCAGCCTCAAGGTTCTGAGCAAATTGAAAGATGCAAATGAAGAGACTTTGGTGAATATTTACTTTTGCTTGTAATGAGTTCTAAAGGATGCTACTGATCAAATATAAGGGTGACCATTTAGAACAGAAGAGATCCAGAAGAGGCCTTTACGCTCTACCCCCAGACAAGAAAAGCTTGGGGAGCCTAAAATAAACCCAACACTTGAGAAAAATATGTAGGAAAGGTAATTATTTCTGTAAGGGGGTAGAGTGAGGAAATTATAATTTTTTCATTTACTGAGCTCTCTGAGGTGGGAAATAAGCAATGTCTAGAAGCCTGCCACAGTACTGAGGGCAAATGACTCGTGATCGAATCAGGAGATGGCTGCCGGGGCTTACAGAGGCTTGGATTGGCTCTGTTCTATTAAGTCACCAAGTCAGTAATCAAGGAAATCAAGGACTCGCAATTTTAAAGAGTGAAGTCATCTTGAACATTACCTAGTTTAATCCATAAGCTCATAAGCTTGAAAACTACAGTCCAGAAATGGTTTTAGAACACCAGGTTCTTGACACCCAGGCCAGCATTCTTCTGCTACTTCATGATATTCTACAATACATCCACTACCATCAGTTATCAAATATATATAACATAATATGCAATATACCCTCTTCAAAAGTGCTTGTAGATCAGAACAAAAATTACCTCAAGCCTCTCCAGGGCCAGAACGGAGCTGCCTTCAGCACGCAAAATGTGCATTACAAATACCAAAATGAGGTTTTTATTCTACAGCAAATTTTAGCAGCATCCAAAAGCAGTCTAAAAATTGGCCACAAGATAGAATCTTCATCTTTAAATAAAATATTGGTCTCTCTTCAATAGAAATATAATTCCAGTTTTATTTATTCTTGCTTTAGAAAAAATAAATAAATCTGGAGAATTGTGGAGATGGTGTATAAACTGAACACAAGCCAGTTATTCTCTTAACTCTCAATTTCTTGCTGGAAGTGGAGGACCCCTTTGAAACTTGAGTGAGTTAAGGACATATAAAAGGAAGTATTACTTTACACAGAAAATAATAAACGTATGGAGCTCATTATCACAAAAGAGGCACAGGCAAGGAATATAAATTGATTCATAAAGGTTTTGACCAAATTTATGAATGTCAGAGCCATAAATGGCTACTGAGAGTACACCTAACCTTTAAGGTTAATGTCAGGGAGGAAAACTATGTCCTTCCCTGGCTAATCCCTTGAGGCCTCTGTTGTCAACACAATATTAGGTTGGATGGAACATGGGCTTTTCCAGCAAAGCAGTTCCGAAGTTCCTTTTAGCTAACGGGAAACAGGACCAGATGAACATCCATCTCTTCAATAGAAGCATAAATGAAATGGATCCATTTTAAACAGGAAGCTTAATGAAATGATACTGTTGAACTTTGTTATTTATATAATCAAGGTGATATATATATATATATATATATATATATATATATATCCAAAGTGTGTGTGTGTGTGTGTACACACACACTTTGTTAGTTATATAAACAAGAGAAAAGATTTAACTTTTTGGAATTGGAAGAAAGTCAATGTTTGAATCCAGGCCCTGAAGCAAGTTACTTCCCATTCTGTGCCTCCGTGTTCTCACACGTAAAACGGAGAGAATAATACCCATGGTAAAGGCATTTTGTGAGAGTCATGCTAAAAAGCACTTCGTAAACAGAAAAATAAAATATACATATTGTTGCTGTAGCAATAGCCAGCTTTAAGTAAATCTCAGTCATTTTAGCAGAAGGTTTGTGAGACCCATGAGATTAGAATGCTACTCACTTTATTTTTCCTGGGAGAATTAATACAAATATTCAAAAAGTACTCAAGACCCAAGTTAAATGCCCTCTCACAAAAGCAGGGTTTCTTTCTCCTGTAAATGTCCAGAACATTTTAGTCATGTCTTAATTAGACTATGTGTATTATAACTTATCTGCTTATTCACCTCCTTCATTTAACTATTGAAAGGCAGTATTCGGGACATTCTGAAAGCAGAGAGAGAGAGAGAGAGCACACAAACACTGCACAGAAGTCTCAGGATTACTATATTTAGCACCAAAATGTTTTAAATCTTTCTTTCTTGACTAGTATTCCATATTTAACTATGAGATCCTTTAAGTCAGAGGCCTTGTCTTATTCATCTCTGCAACCCTAATACTTATCATAGTTCCTTATATATAGTTGGCAATTAATAGAAGTGAAAAAATCACATAATGTGTTACTAATCCTGTTGTCTCCACTTCACACTTCACAGTCATGGAATAAAGAAACGATCCAACTGTAAAATGCAATAAGCCAATTGTGGCTAATGTACAAAGTCAAGACCCAGCCTATGCTTTCTTCATTTCTAGGCTCCAGTCCCTAACTCCCTTATTGTGGAAAGAATAGCATCTTGGTTCTGTTTGCATGAAAAATAAAAAGCAAGACCTGAATTACAGGGTAGTGAAATCTTCACCAAGTGCACATGCTTAAAATCCTAAAATCTCTTTACTTTCCTAAAAGTACAGTTTGTAGTTTTAAAAATAAGATGAACACTATATAATTCTGACATAGCATCACATTTTAGGTAAGTACACCATTGCAGAGCATCTGATGGTCACCTTCATGATCCACAAATGGAAAACACTGTTGTTATCTACAGAATTCAACACAGGGGTCAAAATGAATGTTAAAATACAGCCTGCACATTTAGTACATCATGTGAACAAACAGTTATAGGTATTTAGACCTAGTGCCTGGATTGGAAATGCTCAACTTTATCCTCAATGGCCAATTTCCAAGTATACTTCTGGTGCGAGGAACTTAACTCAATGTACTAAATGCTTTTCTTCTTTTGCCATAAGTTAGGGTGGTTCTGCTTTATCAGATGCTTTTTAATGCCTAGAAAAGGTTCTCCTCTTGTTCATGAAGTTAGAAGGGCAAACAGGAAAGAGACTGCTGCCATTAAATAAATATGCATGTATATAGATGCACATGCATATGTATGCTCATATGTAACCCTTTTCTCACTTAACAGCAGTTGAAAGAATGAGATTGAAATGGGTCAATAAGCCACTGGACACCAGCATTTTCTTCAGCGTCCCCAGGGGCCAGCCCTGTCCTACTGCTGCCTTTGGGAGGGCACTCTCAGGCCAATTTTGCTCAGCAAATCTCATTCAGCAGTTGGCATTCTGGTTGTGAAGCTGACCTTCTCCTCCTTTGAATTCCAAAAAGCTATCCACTAATATAATAGTTTTTCTTGTCAGAGAGTCTGTAATGAAGGTTTATTTCAGATCTATACTTCTTGGCTTATCTATAGCCAGACTGACTTTGCTGCCTTCAGATTTCAGCTATTTTATTCCACAAGGCCAAATTTACATTGGTAATTAATAATAACAATTAATAATTAGTACTTCTGACCAAGTACGCACACACACACACACACACGTGTGTGTGTGTGTGTGTGTGTGCGTACTTGGTATACATATGCGTAGAAGCCAGGATATTATTAACAATGTAAATTTGGCTTTGTGGAATAAAACACACATATATATGCGTACTTGGTCAGAATAAGCCAGAGGTAGACGATATATAACTCTCTGCATCATAATGCATCTTACACTTATCTTATTGTCATTATTTCCTGCTGTCAATCTCATATTGGAATATGCGACATTGCTCTACTTTGTCATGGTGAAAAGTTTATCCTGCAAATGTTCAGTTTCTTAGGTCTTCCGTGAATGGCTGTGCTTATCTCATGTGTGCTTCTAGGCATCTCCAGGGCTCTGCATTTAACTTCATACTTCTAAAAGCATCTGTACAGAGGTAATATTAATGTTAGAGCAACAGACAGGCAGAGCCTCATTTCTCTCTGCTTTGACTGAAAATGCCTGTTCATAGTGAAAATGTGCAGACATTGGCATTTTTGTTTGAGTTGGAATATGTATGGGTCCAGCCATTGACAGCAGGAAGAAATAAGACACAACTGCCAGATGGCTTGGTTTTAAACAAAACAAAACAAAATACCACTCAAGATTTGCTAGTGATCCATAACCATTAAAATTATTTTCCCAAAGGATTCTCTATTCTGAGGCTGAAAACAAATTCCTGAATTCATTCTCAGTTCTGAGATGGGGTTGCTTGAAAGAGTGGGTGATTTAAAGATCACTTATCTCCCAGAACAGGTACTTAACCTAGACATGTTGGGTGTTAAAAATTCTGGATACAAGAATATGACTGCTATCATCCTTAAGATCTGATTTAGAATTCATAGTAGGAGGGCCGAAATTAGTAGAATGATGATTGAATTTGGAGGTCAGTTCTAGTCTCTACCATTAAGTGGTTATACTGAGTGTCTCCCTAAGCCTCAGTTGACTTCTCTGTATGATGGAGATAAAACCTGCACTCTCTAGATCTTCGCCATAGTATTATTTAAAGATCTTAAGATTAAAATGCACAGAAATGAACTCTGTAAACCATCCAGTGCTATGCATCCAAGTTGCTATTATAAACTAACACAGAAGTTCCTGAGTGGGGAAAAAAAAAACTAATAAGAAACCTATTAATGTCCCTGGTAGCTTTTTCAACCTGGGTTTTCTTAGATCATCCAAGCTGTAACTTTCATGTTGTTGGTTTGATCATTAGCTGAATTCGCCTTATATCATTTTCTCATTTTTATCCCAAAGCTGAGTTGTAACAACAAATAATAATATTTAGGGAAAAAAATCTGGTCTAAAACAATGGTAACTATTATAAACTTTTTGCCATGCATACTGGAAACAAGAATTTTAGTAAGAAATAATTAGCTTGTTGTCATTGCATTCATTTAAGTTAAAGTGATGGTTACATGGAGCCATTTCTGATTCTTCACTTACCACTTCCACCCTTCTCCCCTAAAGAGAATTCCACCTTCCCATCAAGTGTGCTTCTTCTCTTCTATCTGCAGACTCCATGCTCTTTGCAGTCACTGCCCTTTTCTCTCTATTTGGCTGCTGGATGCTGTGTACCCACTCAGTTACCCGACTATAGCAGGAACTGGGCGAGCACTCGCTGTATGAGTGAGAGACACTAGATGCCTCTTCTCCTTTAAAGCCCATATAGGAAGGCATCGTGCAGTGAGTCAAATCTCACAAATGACCATCACTAAATTCAACATCCCCAAATTCCTGTGCCCAGTAAATATGATGACTTTTTCCTAAGATTCAATCAAAGAGTTAATAAAATGGAATGTCATCTGTCCTGAACAATCCTGTTCCCAGGGTGAGGCTTCTCTAACATCTTCTGCATTACAAACTATTGAAAGGCAGCATTCAGGACATTCTGAAAGGAGAGAGAGAGCATGAGGAAGAGAGAGAGAGAGAGAGAGAGAGAGAGAGAGAGAGAGAGGGCAAATACTGCATAGAAGTCTCAGGATTACTATACTTAGCACCAAAATATTTAAAAATCTTTATTTCTCAACTACTATTCCACATCAAAGAGAAGTTCACATTTTAACAGAACACTGGCACAACCTCTAGATGAAATGTAAGTCTATAGCCTTTAACTGTGCTACTACCATATTAGGTAATAATGACTATGGACATATATTTATTGATTACAGCTTTTAAAATAATCATGCTATTGAGTAGCCATGAACATAAAAACTATGAGGTTATAATAGAAAATAAATTATGTTCCGAGCATATAAAAATTTCAATAAAAAAGTACAATAAGAGACACTGTTCGAGAATTCTGGTTTTTTGGTTGATCTTTCACCATTCATGTTATGCAGCCTTCTGTGCTACAAAACCTGGGAATAATTAAGAAAAATGTGCAGCATCAAAACCACAATAATGCCACTAGATATTACATTATTGAAATAAAACCATATACTTTTCATTTCAGATTAGACGATCTGTTAGTCCAGTCATGTGAAAGGGAACAAGTCACTTTGTTTATATTCAGCCTTTTGGTCTATACATTGAACCTCCTGGGGTACTGTGGGGTTGAAAAATGTTGATGATGGAGGGTGTCAGTCTTTATAAACTCTGAGTTTCCAGTTCTGTTTTTAAAGCATTGCTTGGATTCAATCAGCACATGGGTTTGTTATTTCTGTTATTTTGTGACTTTGGAAGGCTGAGCTCTTCATCTCTGCTTTTATTGTAATGACTATTACTAAAATTGACATTCATAACCCAATTACCCACCACAAGGATCACGCATTCTCTTCAGGTGTGTGTTGCTTTATCACCAAACTTAGTCACTTTACTAAAGTAACTTCAGACGCGCTTTAGTTTTCAGGACAGGCTGTAAAACTAACAAGGAAAAAGCAAAATGTAAAGATATGGACATGGAGTGATGGGTTGCCTGCCTGATCGTGTATTCAGAGGCTGAAAGCCCAGAGAACCTGGGCAATTGCTAACCTGCAGTATCTGGAGCAACCAGCAATCTAATGTGAAATTCCTTTCATCTTCCCTCCACATGCCTGTGAAAACCAGGAGGATTTCTGAGAGGCACAGAGATTCTCAATCGCTGCAACGAGGCAGCTTTCTTGTAGTGTGAGTTCATGAGAGGAAGGGCAATTTCATGTTAAACATACACACAAGATGACAGGGAAGGAGGCGAGCTGATAGCCCGAAATACATATGCAAACCCTCCCTTGGAAGCTTGCTTTTCACTCTCTTGTACAAAGTTAATGGAAACCAAGGAACTACCATTCCAGAATTGTCGCCCGCTTTAATCCTTAATAACCAAATAAAAATGGGCAGCCCGTATTCCGGAGCAGCTCTAGCAAGCAGACCTCTAGGAAACAAGGCTCCCTATAGACTTTCCCTTGATCTTAAAGCTTAACTTGAAACATTTATATGCACGGAGCACCTGGCCAGGAGATGTGAGAAGGCCTTTTTTTTTTTCCTTTTTTTTCACCTTGACTCTATTTCTTTCTTTAATAATGAATTCTCAGTTTTCTTTCTTCCCTTCTTGGAAACTGATTCCATTCTAAATAATGTTTTTTGTTCTTTCTTAATAGTTTAAGAAAAGCAAGACAAACTTGAAAAACCCCCATTAACATCCATCGGGCTCCCCGCCTGCCGATCGGTATCATCTTCACTTTAGGAAAGATGAAGCAGAAAGTCAGTGCAGGTTAATTCCAATCAGGTTGAGAACTTCTTTTGTTTGAATTCAAAGGACTCGGGTTAGCCTATTATGCAATTTAGTACCCAGTGGCTGCACAAATCTTCCTTCACATACCTTGCTGGGTGAAGAGGTGATGAGCGCAGGAACTTGTTCTGACTGCACCAGTTTAAATACACAGGTGTCTGAATTACGAAGTTTAACAGAGGAAGAAAGCTCCAATCTGTCCCAAAATGGTAACGCCATCTGGGTCACATCTTCAACAAGGCTACAGTGCACTTAATGGTAAAAATATATACAGAGTCTGATATAAGACTTTCCCTCAAATCAGGTCAAAACTAGGACAGATGCTTTACAGTTATTTTGAAATAAATATATGTAAAGAAGGGAGTACCAGCTTATGAGTATCGCCAGCCTCTCTCTGCCTTTCTTCCATTTATCATTTCTTCTTTCCTCCTCATTTTTATTTCACAAAAGATTTTTTTTTTTTTTTTTCTTTTTTTTTTTTGAGACGGAGTTTCGCTCTTGTTACCCAGGCTGGAGTGCAATGGCGCGATCTCGGCTCACCGCAACCTCCGCCTCCTGGGTTCAGGCAATTCTCCTGCCTCAGCCTCCGGAGTAGCTGGGATTACAGGCAAGCGCCACCATGCCCAGCTAATTTTTTGCACCTTTAGTAGAGACGGGGTTTCACCATGTTGACCAGGATGGTCTGGATCTCTTGACCTCGTGATCCACCCGCCTCGGCCTCCCAAAGTGCTGGGATTACAGGCTTGAGCCACCGCGCCCGGCGCACAAAAGATCTTAAAGACATACCTGAAGACACACAATACACAGGGTATAATAAATAGTTGAAATTGGAGCAAAAGGGAAAATAGGTAAGAAAACTAATGCTGAAAGAAATATTCCAAAATATATAGAAATGCAAACCATTCACTCCTGTATGGCTACTGGAAAGTGGAAGACGGAACTTTGGCTGGATGGGTGCCCTGGCTCTAGTCCCGTCCCTGGTACCAACACTCAAGGGATACCCAATTCATCTCCTCACCTCCCACCTTGTCATCCTCTAATCTCAGTCTCCATACCTCAGTGATGCCTCTAACAAGCAAATCAGATGAGGTTTTATCATTGCTTCAACATGTTAATAACTACCCCCTATACTTGGGATAAAGTCAGAACTCCTCAGTGTGGCTTATAATACTAGCGTGACCTGGCACCTCACTGCTGCCCACCTCTCCGGCAGTCTCAGCCCCCAGCCCACTACTCTGCCCTCTGGCCACAGCAGACCTCATTCAGCAATTCTAATATGTCCTTTCCTGCACAGCTTTTTCACTGAGGCTCCTCTGCCTCTCCACCAGCTGAACTTGCACTTAAACTTCCTCCAGTTCTGGGTCATGCATCTCAGACTGGAGGAGGTGCTCCTGAAGCGTGTTCCCACCTGTCCTTCTTCGTCATGGCATCTGTCACACTTCATTATTTACTTAGCAGCATGCTTTTTGCTGTTGAGAAAGCACTCTCGCAGAGGAGGAGTTGGGTCTAGATTGCCCTTTATTTCCAGCATCTAGCAGAGTGCCCGACATCTCGCTATTGCTTATCTATGTATTATTGTTGGTCACATGCATAAATCATAATAACAATTGACATCAAAATATTCAGCATGGGCCAAAAAAGATGCACCATGTTTTACCTTCTTTATCTTCATATAAAAATAAACATTTATTCTTCATAATAAAGCCATTATCTGTCTTCTTAGTAAGGCTATGAGGTAGGTTATTGTTAGATTCATTTTACAGATGAGGAAACTGAGGCTGCAAGCAAGTAACAAATGACGCTTCCCAACGGCCTAAGCAATAAGTGGACAATGTTCAGTTCCAAAATTCACAGTAGAAAAAGTTCACAATTGTTGGGGAGAAACATGACTTTTCCCAGATTATAAAACTTAAATATTTCTTCCCACAGGTTATATGAAAGCATTCACCAATGGCCTGATTTTATGGATGGCAGCCTGGGGATCCCTAGTGGACAAAGTAGCAGGCTTTATAAGGCCCCTTCCAAGTGTCTCTCAATACAAGCAATGGCACAACATGAAAGCACAATTCACCAGGCTCCATCCTACCTCAGGCAAAGCACACAGCTCTCCTGTGGCCTGGGTTAAACCAAGGGGTTAATTCACCAAAATAAAACCTAGCAAATATTTGTGTTGTGACTTTGAGTTGGTCTTCCCCCTGAGAAGAGGGAGGAAAAGAGAGTCCATAGTAAGGAAAGGCAAGGACAGGTGACTTACTCTAAAGAGAAGGGCAACACAGGTCTGCGGGGGAGCTGCCTTCGCCAGCGTGGTCTTCCTGACTGACCTCCGAAAAGACACGCTGACCTGGGCCTGATGCCTCCTCTCCTCCTGGAGGCTTTAGTCTCAGTGGCTCTAGGAGCCTTTCTGTTCTCACGGCCCCTGAATCTATGTCTAGGTTACAAATGCCTGCTCTTGGGGAGGGAGGGAGGGCATTTTATTTCGTTGTATTTAAAAGTTACAACCCTGCTCCCAGACCAAAGCTTTGGGTTGGTTTGGGGGTAGATCATGAAAACAAAGAGTTAGTCAAGCAAGGCAATTCTGACCACTTCCTCCTTATTATCTGGGTGCCACCGAGATGTAAAGCCTTTGGCAGCAGAAAACCCATACACACATACGCGCCTGCACAGGCATGTGCCCACAGGCCTCCTTTGGTATTGGTTGCAACTGCCCACTTTAGAACTCTGTGCCATTTACATGTTTGTTTCTGAGCCCAGTGGAAAATTTTTTCCCTGAAACAACCGGGCTTTTGCCAATTATTGCCAATCACAGTCTGTGTTTCACTATGTTGGAAGCATTCTCCCTACAGCCCTACTGTGGTTATTTTACTCCACTCCATCTACTGCAATATGAATAGAAATCTTAGGCCGTAGGAATAGAGAGGTCCAAAGACAGCAAATTTTCTCTTTAGTTGCAATAGTGTGACATCTGAAAAAATCAGTTATATCTGTTAGCATTTTTCTATTACACCCATGTACCTATGCACCTGTTTTTAAAATATAGACTAGTCTTTCAGACATTTGCTGTGTTCCTCAACCCTTAAACTGCCTTCAGGAAAATGACTCTAACGTAGATCATGTAAATTTGAACACTATAGACTCCCTTTTCCCTGGAAGACATAAAGAATAAAATATTATCTGTAAAAATCTGGAAGTTGTAGGTTTAAAAAAATGCTAGAATCTTTAGCATACTTATCACCCACCTATTTGTTTCTAGGACATTTTGTAAATCAGTGAGTCCAGTTCTATTAAGTGCAAGAGAAAGCTGTCCACTTGTATTCTTCCTACTAGACAGAATTTGCCCAGTCTATCGGGAAGTAAAGATTAGAGGAGATAATATCATCTTCGAGGATGGAGGACACAAACATTGTAAATGTCGTCCAACCTGGAAGAAGCATCGAATGCAGTTAATGATTTCTGGAGGACAGTTCCTTCCAGCCCTAAGAATCGGCAGTTTGCCTACCATTTACTAAATAGCCTTTACTTACTAGAGGGTAGCCTAATGCTTTAAAAACACAAACACATCTATCACAGCCCCTGCTCATTAGTACTATGCAGACCTCAAGAATCTTTGGTGCTGTCTGAATGCCAAGTACTCTCTCACTTAACTGGTACAGCCCATAAACATATTCCATTAGAGATGGGTAAGGAGAGGCACCAGTTCTTTTTTAGCAACCAGGTTTTTTGTTTTTTAAATTGCCCATCCTCCTTAAACTTTTCGATAGCTTGTCAAAATAAGGGACAGTGAAAGCACACAACATTACAAAATATAAACACCAAACCTAGTCCTTGCGAGAAAACTCCCTAGCTTTCCCTACCCTGTTCAATCACGCTGCTCATTAAACAAGTCATTTTAATACTCACTGTCAGCCCAATCTTCTAGGTGCCAGGATTTTCTTTTGAAGACAGAAGGTACTTTGCGGGCCAGCCTTGCAGAAGGGTACACATTTGGAAACCAGGACAAGGTTTTCTGGTATTTAAGATCTGGCATCATCTAAATTTAGGGGCCTTCCCCCTCACTCTTTTTGGGCTTAAAATATTTTTAAATTTTATTTTATTTTAATGTTTTAGTTTGCACAGATACAATGTGCTGTGAAACACACCTCAAGTGTCTTTTAAAAATTAAAACAGGGTTGATGTGTAGTGTCAATGATTCCTGCTAATCAAAATCACTGACAATTTTTCAATAGGGAAGAGATATGGTTTGGCTCTCTCACTAGAGAGCATTGCTTCACTTTTCTGTTTTGATCTAAATCTGAATGTTTTCCTACAGATAATTCTCTTGCATTTTTTAAAGGGGAGAAACAGGCAATAACATTCTAAGAAAATAAATGTTCGTTTGGACACACAGATTCCTATCCCTGACCCCAGGTACATGAGCGGAGCTTCAGGTCCCTCTGCTGGTCCAGCTCAGTGGGAGCTGTGAAGGGCAGGTTCAGAGACTTCTACCTCTAAATGAAAACTTGTAAAGAGAATGTTGTGTTTACTCTTCTCCTATGGCCAAGGACCATCACTGGGGTGCAGGGAATGGTAAGTGTCGTCTCCAATTATGACAGCAAAAACAAGCAGCTGCCCAAACAGAATTCCTCTAAGTTGTGTATCTGACTCAGAAGCCAAGGTACATTTCAATGCATGCTCCATTTCCTAACCATGCTTTTTTGCAACTGTCTTTTAAAAATTAGAAGTGGTTTTCGTAAACTAGAAAATTTATAAGAAGCTCCTCACCTTTAAAGTCAAGGATTTCTTTAAAACAAAAACAAAACAAACAAAAAACAAAACAAAACAAAACAAAACAAAACTAGAAACAAGAAGAAAGAAGGCAAGAGAATATGACAAAGCAATAATTTTCCCCAGACTCTTAACTTCTAGCAACCAAAAGCCATGTAAGTACAGTTTTGTGAGCAGTAGATTTAATTCTTTTAAACTGGAGAGTCGTGCTATGGTATTCTGGTTTTTTCTATTTGATTCTTTCTTGAATGGGTTTACAATTAAGCCACACATACTATTTAAACATAAAATAAAATAAAATAAAATAAAATAATTCTTTAATGTTTAAATAGTATGTGTGGCTTAATTGTAAACTCATTCAAGAAAGCACCATTCTCCTTAATTATCATTATGAGGGCCTTTATACAAATTCATGAATTAACACCAGAAAAGGATAGCGCTATTTTCTAATGCTAGTCTTCATTATATGTTCATATTGTTTTTAAATACAAAAAAGATAATATTAGAGAAAGAAAAAAAAGTAATGAGGTCACTTAATTCAAATGGGTCAAAGCAAATAATATTTAAACAGTGATTAATTGGTCTAAAGCTATCACCTTAAACCAGAATTAATAATGACCCAGATCAAATAATGACAGAAATATATATATATATATATATATATATATAGAGAGAGAGAGAGAGAGAGAGAGAGAGAGAAAGAGAAAGGGAGAGACAGAGAGACAGACACAGAGAAAGAGAAAGAGAGAAAAAAAGAGGGAAAATGAGAAATGACAAAGAAAAATACTACTTCACATAGCTGATGGGACCCTCAAAATTGTCCAAAATGATAATGACTTTTAAAGTTACACATCCTAGTATTTAATAGAATAACAATAGAGGGACATCCTTCTGGAATGTCTGAAATTATTCCTGCAGAAATCCACCCTTCCCTAGTGCAAGGATCTCCCATTCCGAGAAACACACGGGAAGGGCAACCCATGTTCAAGCCATCTTTCTCATCACATCAACTCCAACGCACACGCAGCTCTGATCACCTTTGTTTTATACACAGGGTGAATGAATGTTTCAATTACTAGAGCCCTACTTTTTTTTTTTAACAGAGAATTTAACTTTCTAGTAATTGAGATATTTGAGTATTTTTAGTGAAGACCATTTGCTAAGAAAAAAAAAAAGCAGGTAGCAATTTTAACTTGACTTAAAATTCATATTATTTGGAGAATTCTGTTGCTGGAGGAATTAAGGACACGAAGACCACTCCCAAACTTGCCGATAATCAGAAACAGATGGAGGTATTATTAAAAATACAGATACCCATGCCCACACCAGAGCTATTAAATCAGAATCTCTGAGGACTGATTCTTGAAATCTTTCTTATTTATTTAACTTCGAGATTTGGAACCCACTGCTCCAGGATGTTGCAAAATCTAGAGATGTTAAATGATTTGAATGAAACATATTCCAACATCTGGGCAGTTTCTCGCAGCCACAAAGACTAGAAGCGCCGAGGCCACCCTGTCTCCTTAAGCACCAGGTATAAATGTCTGTTCTCCAAACCACAGAAATTGAATACTGTATAGAACCCTTTTTAGGTAAATGAATTGAAAATTCATAATTTAATATGCTCTACCTTGTTCCCATTGTACAGAGTGATGTATTTAAATTACTAGCTTTTGCGTTTTTGCTTTTTAAAATTGGTTGTTGGAAAACTAAATCTATCTTGTTTATTGGGAGCCAAAGCTGCAACATAAAAGAACAATGTTGCCATCTAGTGGTCCGTTGCAGACATTAATGAATCAGACCACTGCATGAAGTTTCAAGCTGAAGGAAAAGAAACCTCAGGAAAGAATGTAAATAAATTTCATAAACCTAAGCCCTGAAACTACAAATATTTTAGAAGATAACGTTAAGAAAACCCTTCTAGACATTGGCTTAGGCAAGGATTTCATGACCAAGAACCCAAAAGCAAACGCAGTAAGAACCAAGAGCTATTGCACGGCAAAAGGAGCAGTCAGCAGAGTAAACAGAAAGTCCACAGAGTGGCAGAAAATCTTCACAGTCTAAACATCTGACAAAAGACTAATATCCAGAATCTACAACGAACTCAAATCAGTAAGAGAAAAACAATTCCAACAAAAAGTGGGCTAAGGACATGAATAGACAATTCTCAAAAGAAGACACACAAATGGCCAACAAACATATGAAAAAATGCTCAACCTCACTAATGATCAGGAAAATGTAAATCAAAACCACAGTGTAATACCACCTTACTCCTGCAAAAATGGCCATAATCAAAGAATAAAAAAAAAAAAAACAGTAGATGTTGGCATGGATGCAGCCATCAGGGAACATCAGTAAACATTCTGTTTACTCTGCTGACTTCTATACTGCTAGTGGGAATGTAACCCACTACAGCCATTATGGAAAATAGTGTGGAGATTCCTTAAAGAACTAAAAGTAGAACTACCATTTGATCCAGCTATCCCACTGCCCAGAGGAAAAGAAGTTTTTATTTGAAAAGATATTTGCACACATAAGTTTATAGCAGCACAATTCACAGTTGCAATATCATGGAACCAACCAAATGCCCATCAATCAATGAGTAGATAAAGAATGTGGTAGGTGAGTGTGTGTGTGTGTGTGTGTGTGTGTGTGTGTGTGTGTGTGTGATGGAATACTACACAGTCATAGAAAGGAGTGAATTAACAGCATTTGCAGTGACCTGGATGAGACTGGAAACTTCTAAGTGAAGTTACTGACCAATACTTTTATTTTAGAACTAGAAGGTAGCATAAAGGTGAAAGCGGTCTGGTGGTAGTAGCATCTGTAGTTGGGAGAAATCCCCTCAATAATAGAATTTGTTTTTACTGAAATTTTTTAACGACTGTAAAAACTATTTTGAGAATAAAAAAACCTATGGAGTTCAAAATGCATGACAATAATACAAAAGATGAGATGGTGGTGAATGGAGTTACTTTGGAAAACCAATTATCTATGTTCTCACTGTGGGAGCTGAGCTATGGGATGGAAAGGCATAAGAATGATACTACAGACTTTGGAGACTTTGGGGGAAGACTGGGAGGGTGGTGGGGGATACAAGACTATAAATATGGTGCAGTGTATACTACTCAAATGATGAGTGCACCAAAATCTCACAAATCACCACTAAATAACTTACACATGTAACCAAATACCACCTGTACCCCAATAACTTATGGAAAAAATTTAAAATTAAATAAATAAATAATAAAATAATGACTTCCACCATTTCCCTGATGATGCTAGGAAATTTTAGCAGTTTAACTCCATTCACCACCATCTCATCTTTTGTATTATTGTCATGCATTTTGAACTCCATAGATATTTTTATTCTCAAAATAGTTTTTGCAGTCGTTAAAAAATGTCAGTTAAAAAAAAAATTCTATTATTGAGGGGATTTCTCCCAACTACAGATGCTACTACCACCAGACCCCTTTCACCTTTGTGTTAGCTTCTAGATCTAAAATCAAAGTTTTGGTCCATTGACAACAAGGTTGTGTTTCGTTTGACTCTAAAAATAGTATGATAAATACTCTCGTGTTTGTGTGTTTGTAAAGGTTCTAAGGTAGACGTTAATTCTGGGTGTTTCTCAAATCATCAGTGATACTACCCTTTAAAGCTGCGGCCGAGCTACTAGTTTCTTCCAAACTCAAGCTGCCAAGGAAGTTCTGAGCCTTTGAAAGGGAGATTTCAGCCCCTTCCCCACCTCTGACATAGGGGGTCACACTGCTTCTCCAAGTATTCTCTCTAGAAGCCTTCCTAGACTGAGCCTGCCCATGGTTCAAGGACTCAGCTGTGTGAAGAAGTTGGCCTCCCAAGTCATCTGGATGAGGGGGACTTTAATGTCTGCATATGTATGCACACTTGACCTAAAAATTAGTGCATATATGATCAGCAAGTTAGGAAAGAAATAAATCAAAGAAAGAGGCATATTACTAAGTAATTTTAGTCATTTTAATTTTAAATAATTGGTTTTATCTAAGTGCTCTCAATTAAGTCATGATATGTCTTAAGTTGAATGTTACTCTAACTTAAATTTTGTGTTTCTTTAGAGTTGACTGGTATGGGTACAGTCATCTTTAATAGGTGGTGTGTCTTTGAAAGGTGGAGTGTATAACATATTTCTTTTATTTACTTATTTATTTATTTTTTGAGACAGAGTCTCGCTCTGTCACATAGGCTGGAGTGCAGTGGCACAATCTCAGCTCACTGCAAGCTTCTTTCTGGTTCAAGCGATTATCCTGCCTCAGCCCCCAGAGTAGCTAGGATTACAGGCACATGCCACCACACCCAGCTAATTTTTTTTTTAAATATTTTTAGTAGAGCGGCAGTTTCACCATGTTAGCCAAGGATGGTCTCGATCTCCTGACCTCGTGATCTGCCCACCTCAGCCTCCCAAAGTGCTGGGATTACAGCTGTGAGCCACAGCACCCGGCCCATTATATTTCAAAAAGCAGCAAAATAGCTCTCTTACACACTGAAACAGGGTCCCATAGTACAGCAGAGGTTCCTAAGGAGGTTCTTAGAGGGAAATCCCAGTCACTACTAATAGTAATCTATTCCTTGTATTTTTCACTTAACGGGACCTATTTCTGTGTTTACCTGAACAAAAAGCTTTCTTATGCAAGATTTGTTTCTTGATTAATTTAGGCAATCTACATTTTCTATCTAGTCCCTTGGAAATGAAAAGGCACATGACCAGTGTGAGAGAATGGGTTCATAGAAAATCTCCCCTAGCTCTGTTGAAGGATTTATGGGTAGCCTGAGGCCAAGGAGATACTGTAAGGCTCTCCTGCTCTAATATGTGCACATACAGGAAGACCTGCCAGGAGAAAATATCACCCAGAGAAAGGGTGATAGAGAATACAAGGCTTATAGCAGGCTTCCAGCTTATATTGCAAACTCCTTGCAGGTAAGGCTTTAGATACTGAGTTTATTGTGTGATTACATGGCCAAGGGAATGGGGTAGGGGGTGGCTTCTATGTGCCAGAAACTCCTTAGAAAAGTTCACACATTTAATCCTTGAAGGTAGGTAGGATCATTATCCCAATTTTATAAATGAGGATATAAGCTACGTTTCTTTTATCAGTTTATTGTGCTTCCATTTTGGTCACTCTCTAATTTACGACATTGGAGCAGAAGGAAAAACAGGCTTCTTTGAACTTCTGGTAGTTTGGCCATCAAATGTATAAATACATACACGTATGTTTAGTCTGCAAATACTTTTTGAGCACCTACTATGTGCAAGGCATTTGGTTGATACTGTTGAAAATGGGAGGATAAATGCCAAGCAGCAGCAATCAAGATGCTCACAGGCAATACAGGAGATTAAAAAATAAATACTTAAACTTCACTGAGATAGTGCAATAATGTAATTGATTATTTTAAAAAGAGAGAAATGGAGCCAGTGAATTCTGTAAATCTCTGTGAACCAGAACTCATCCACAGCTTGACCCTAATAGATAAACAGCATTTTTGGAAAATATCCTTTACTGACTCCCAGCATACCATTCCCTGACCAGATCTTAGCTTACAACTCACCACGCAACCACAGGAGAATGGTAGAATCAGCCCAGAGGATGCAACTCCAAGAATGGAATCGTGAGGAAGATGCACCCAAGAAGAGCAGCTGCACCCTGCTCATGAGCGCTGCCACAGGGCCAGGGCTTTTACCCCAGTCCAGTAACAGGCGTGGCTTCTATTATGCTCACAAAATGGTCAGAGGTTCTCCTGACTTCATTCTGATCTACGGTATCTTCTAAGAATGGTCTGGAATGCCGCTTAGCTTCTCATACATTCGTGGAGAAATGACTGCACATTTCCCCTCTCTGGATCTGATATGGAAGACTATTGGACAGGCGTGGCAGCTAACTCCTGTAATCTCAGCATTTTGGGAGGCTGAGGTGGGAGGCTTCCTTGAGCCCAAGAGTTTGAAGCTGCAGCAGGCAATGATGGCACCACTGTACTCCAACCTGGACAACAGAGCAGAGCCTAGCTAGCCAAGCCCCTCTCTCCACATCAAATGGTACCTCCACCTTACTCCCGGTCTTAGACCTTTTCACCACTGAGGGTTTTCTGTCCCTCTGTAATTGCTATTTACTCCTGTGTCAGTTAGGATCTCATAAAGATTACTCAGGGTAAGTTATTTGAAAGGGCTCAGGAGACTTCACAAAGCACACTCACCTAAGACTTGAAATAATGGCAAAAGCTCAGGTATACCAAGACAAAGAGATTGCCCTCAAGCACTGGAAATCTGAGACATCTCCAGGCACAACTGTCTAGGATTCTTCTGATTTGTATAAGGAGGTAATTGCTCTCCAGATTAAATAACCAAGACTTGTGATATGAACCTTGGCTTCCCAAAACCTCTACACAGAAGTCCCCCCAAAACCTGCACCCCTGTGTTAGCCAAGTTAGGCAACTGGTCACACCAGGTAAAAGCTATCAACAAACATTCTGGCCCCAGGTTTCGCCAGGAGACTTCAGGACTGTAAATGGTGTATTACAAATCACTGGTTAGTTGGTTAGTTAGCCCGCTGACTTTAAAGTGACCAAGCGTCAAAGCAAAGCATCCAGGCATTCATGGAGGTCAGCATGGAGCTGCCCCAGTCCAGCTGTAAAAGCAACTGTATGACACAGGTGTGAGCAAAATAAACTGATTCTGATTAACTTAAGCAGTGGGGAGTTAGTTAAACTTGGGAGCAGGCACACGGTAAGGCACACCCTGGACAAGGTAGCAGGAATGACAAGGAGCTGCCAGGACCTGATGGAGTTCCAATCAGTTTTTCAGTTCTTTTGCCTCTATTAAAAATTTAAATTCATGGTAAAAAGGACATTTCAATAACTAGATTTGGGTTGTATACCTGTCCCCAGGCTAAGGAAGTATGGGGGTCCTGGTAACACTTAAACTAGACTGAGTGAGAAGTAATTTCCGGAAAGAGAATTGTTGTTAGAAAGGCAAAATTGGCCAGGCTCGGTGACTCACACCTGTAATCCATCACTTTGGGAGGCCAAGGTGAGCGGATCACTTGAGGTCAGGAGTTCGAGACCAGCCTGTCCAACATGGTGAAAACCCATCCCTATTAAAAATACAAAAATTAGCCAGACATGGTGGTGGGCACCTGTAATCCTAGCTACTTGAGAGGCTGAGACAGAAGAATGGCTTAAATCCAGGAGGCGGAGGTGAGCCAAGTTCGTGCTCCAGCCTGGGTGAGACTATCAAAAAAAAAAAAAAAAGAAAGAAAAAGAAAAAGAAAAGAAAGACAGACGAAGGAAGGAAGGGAGGGAGGGAGAGAGGGAGGGAGGGAAAAGAAAGAGAAAAAAGAAAGAAAGGAAAAAAGGAAGGAAGAAAGAGAGGAAGGAGGGGAGGGGAGGGAAATGGAGGGGAGGGGAGGGGGGAGGGAAGAGGAGGGGGAGGTGTGGAGAGAGAGAGAGAGAGAGAGAAAGGCAGGCAAAATTGCATTCATGGTTGCCAAAATCCAGCCAATGTTCACTACAGCATGTGACTAACTGCAAATGAGAAGTCTTGGGCAATTTATGTAGAATACTTTATGTTTAAAGCAATAGTGCCAATTTCTTTCTTCTGAACATACTGTTTTTCTCTACATTCCTCTTCGTACATTACACCCACCCACCCACCATACACCACCAGCCACACACAGCTATTGTCATTTTAGAAGACTCTGTGTACTAGCTGATGTAAAAATGGAAACAAACAACAACAACAACAAAAAAAAAAAAAACTGGTGTTTTTAAAGTAGTTTTTACTATAAAATGTATATACACCATTATAGAAATTTGAAGAAAATTATAATGAAAACCATAAAAGTCATTTCTAATTGTACTACATAGAGGTAGTTTTCTATAAATATTTGGTTATATTTCCCTCCAGGTTTTACATTGCTGTTATAGTTTTGCCTATGCATTTGTATAGTAATACAAACATGATCTATTCCTATAATGTTACAATACATAATTTGGACCATGTAGTCTATTCCGATTTGGTGGGGGGGGGGGGGGGGCAGTGGCTTCTTTTTTCAAACTTTGTTTCATAATGCATATTTTTTACTCAAATTCATTATTTTCCCTATGTATACACACATATATTTAAAAGAAATTTGCAGTTTGAGCTGGGCATGATGGCTCGCACCTATAATCCCAGCACTTTGGGAGGCCAAGGAGAGTAGATCACAAGGTCAAGAGTTAGACACCAGCCTGGCCAAGATGGTGAAACCCTGTCTCTACTAAAAAATCGAAACTTAGCTGGGCGTGGTGGTGGGCTCCTGTAATCCCAGCTACTCGGAAGGCTGAGGCAGGAGGATCACTTGAACCCGGGAGGCGGAGGTTGCAGTGAGCTGAGATCGTGCCATCGCACTCTAGCGTGGGCGACAGAGCAAAAGAAAGAAAGAAATTTGTAGTTTGGGTGTCCTTTAAAAAACCATGTGGAATAACTTTGCCTAAGAGTCTATGAAGAAACAAAACAACTGTGCGACCTCATGCAACCCCGGAAAAGGGTGCCCACGAGGGGAAGCGATTGGAAATCAGCCCGAGAGCTTGCCAGGAAGAAGCAAAGAGGGTGAAAGCCAGCAGAAATCAAAGGATTTAGCAAGGGGCATGAAAATCACTCGGAGCCAAACAACTGCCCAGCATTCCCTTCTGAGAAAGAAAACACTGTAAATAGCAGAAGTCTAGGTTCTGGCATCAATTTAACCTGCATCATAGCCTGTCTCCACTTTCTGTCCTCAGCCTGCTACCCCACCCAGAACTGCTATATTTTCTGGTGTCTCCATGCCCTTCCCAGTCCTACTAAGAATCTATTTATAACTGCAGGAGCTCGCCTTGGTCCACTGTCACACGCAGGCTGCTTTGCTGGGAAAGTTCTGCCTGACTCACTGGGGCTGCGTGAAGGCTGGGGAGGGAGTTGGTGAGGTGAGCTTCTAGCGTGACTGTCCTTAGAATGTGCACTGCGTTTCCTCAGGGTTCACTGCTCCCGGTGACTCAACCAGAAATGCAGAACATGCATGAAAACTGTGTGAACCACGGGCATTTGATTTGGTGGGCGGGGGGCACAGGGCTCCATCGAATTTGTAACTATGGAAATAGTTTTTTCTCTGTAAATTTTCTGCCTCCCTTAATCTGTAGTGCTACCTGACCTTTTAACGTTGTCCATGAACAAATCACAGACATATTTTCCTTAAAAGATGAGTGAGAGAAAATTCTAAAAATTGGCTAGGGAGCAATGCTTTTAAAATTGCAGTGTATTAACAATATCAAAGAACCAAATATTATTTAATCATACCAAATCAGGGGGAAAGGCTAAGTTTTTTATGAGATTCCAGTGCAACTTGCTTAAAAGTAATATTTTAACATTGACACCCTGTTTTCCTACGAAAGTTCCATGGTCTCTTAATTTACCAGTGAAAATTACTGAGCTACTTTTGTTTGTTAATGAGAAAAACGCTAAACACAAATGTAAGTTAGGCTTGATATTGTGAATGAAGCCACTATAATATGCAATGTCAAAGCCATTTCTCATCAAAAAGCACTGCCAGTGTGTCATGTCTAGATCCTGGGGGTAAACTCTTGGTTAAAAATAGCACAGGAGAATCATAAATTTATTCACACTATAATTATATGTAAAGAAAATACAGACTGCCACTTCCTCTTGTAATTGAGTCTATCTTTCTCATAAGCCTCTACCAAGTGAACAACGAAAAGAAAAAAAAAAACTTAACATAGTCTGACTCAATAATTTAAAATATCCCTTCGGTAAATGCTCCATCTCTGAGGTCATGAATGAGGTCAAGTTCAGTCTCTTAAATGTCATTCTAGATCATCTCTGGCTTTATTAGCAAGGTATGTGGCTTATATGATCAGATGGTGACAGAGGAAACAAGAGACATCCTCTGGACCTTTGTGGGCTCCTTAGGCACAGTGACTTGTTCAGGCTGAATTTAAACACTAAATTTTGACTAGTCCATCTCTGGGCTTCCTGCTGGCATCCGTTACTGAAAGGCTATGGTGTTTCCTGGCTTCATATGTGGGATTCTGTGGAGCTCCATCATGTTCCAAGCTTGGGTTTGCCATGAGCAAGTGCTGCACCCTATCAGAGTCTCCCCCTCCTCTTCCACGCACCGTTGGCCAAGGCTGTGCACTCAGCTGTGACGGCATCCCTGACCTTTCTCCTACTGCAGATCCCTGGCCCATTCACTGGCTCTCCTTGGAGGTCTATGGGCTTGAGTTCCACTCACATCCCAGAGGTGTCAAGAAGACCTGGGAAAGCTAAACCTGGCTCTTCTTCTGCTCAATCCTGCTCTGCCACTCACTGTCTGCGGCCATCCTGCCCCCTCCACCATCCTATGTTGAGATGGTCATTCTATACGGAAGCTCCTTACAGGGTTCCAAACTGGGCAAATTATTTTCATCCTTCAATCCAGCACTTGTCCTTCCTTGGCTCCTGACCAGAAAGAGGAAAAATGGGGATATTTATGTCTCACCCAGCCTCTCCCATTTTTCTCTCCTTCTAATAATCTCCTGGTAGTGGGGTGGGTTGGGTGAAGATTCCCTTAGGTAAACTCCACAAACTGCCAGTCTTGCCTCCTGAAATTTTAAAGAATCTTGGTTATTAGAAATTCCTCACCTGGCAGAGACACAACAGATAAAGAAAACTTCAGGCCAATATTTTTGATGAACACCAATACAAAAATCCTCAACAAAATAGTGGCAAACTGAATCTAGAAGCACATAGAAAAGCTAATCTACCATAATTAGGTAGGCTTTATCCCTGAGATGCAAGGATGTTTCAACATATGCAAGTCAATAAATGTGATTCATCACATAAACAAAACTAAAGACAAAAACACATGATTATCTTGATACATACAGAATAGGCTTTTGACAAATTCAATACACCTTTATAATAAAAACTCTCAATAAATTAGGTATTGAAGGAACATAACCTCAAAATAATAAGAGCCATCTATTACAAACCCACAGCCAACATCATGATACTGAATGAGCAAGCTGGAAGCATTCCCCTTGAAAACCAGCACAAAACAAGAATGCTCTCTCTCACCACTCCTGTTCAACATAGTATTGGAAGTCCTGGCCAGAGCAATAGGGCAAGAGAAAACATAAAGGACATCCAGAGGAAGCCAAACTATTGTTGTTTACAGATGACATGATTCTATATCTAGAAAATCCCACAGTCTTGGCCTAAAAGCTCCTTCAGCTGATAAACAACTTCAGCAAAGTCTCAGGATACAAAATCAAAATACAAAAATCACTAACATTTCTAAACTCCAACAATAGCTAAGCTGAGAGCTAAATCAGGAATGCAATTCCATTTACAACTGCCACAAACATAATAAAATACCTAGGAATACAGCTGACCAGGTGAAAGATCTCTACAATGAGAATTACAAACCACTGCTCAAAGAAATCAGAGATGACACAAACAAATGGAAAACACATTTCATGGCTCATAGATAGGAAGAATCAATATCATTAAAATGATCATACTGCCCAAAACAGTTTATAGGTGCAATGCTATTCCTATCAAACCACCAATTCCATTCTTCACAGAACTAGGGAAAAAAAACTATTTTAAAATTCATATAGAACCAAAAAATAGCACAAATAGCCACAGGGCCACAATAATAAAAACAGCATGGTACTGGAACAAAAACAGGTACCTAGACCAATGAAACAGAATAGAGTCCAGAAATAAGGCCACACATCCACAACCAAATGATCTTTGACAAAGTTGACAAAAACAAGCAATGGAGGAAAAATGCCCTATTCAATAAATGGTGCTGGGACATATGCAGAAGATTGAAACTGGACCCCTTCCTTACAACATGGACTAAAATCTTAAATGTAAAATCCTAAAAAACCCAAAATCCTGAAAGACAACCTAGGCAGTACCATCCTGGACAAAAGAACAGGCAAAGATTTCATGACAAAAACAACAAAAGCAAAACTTGACAAATGGGATGTAATTAAACTAAAGAGCTTCTGCACAGCAAAAGAAACTATCAACAGAGTAAACAGACAACCTACAGAACAGGAGAAAATATTTGCAAACTATACATCTAACAAAGGTCTAATATCCAGCATCTATAAGGAACTTAAATAAACTTACAAGAGAAAAAACAAACAACCTCACTCAAAAGTGAGCAAAGAACATGAATAGACACTTTTCAAAAGAAGACATACATGTGGCCAACAAACATGAAAAAGTTCAACATCACTGATCACTAGAGCAATGCAAATCAAAACAGTGAAACACCATCTCACACCAGTCAGAATGGCTATTATTAAAAAGTCAAAAAATAACGGGTTCTGGCAAGGTTGTGAAAAAAAAAAGGAACTCAAATACCGTTGGTAGGAGGATAAATTAGTTCAACCACTGTGAAAAACAGTGTGGCAATTCAAAGGGCTAAAAACAGAGCTAACACTGGACCCAGCAATCCCATTACTAAGTATATATCTGAAGGAATATAAACCACCCCACCACAAAGACACATGCACATGAATGTTCATTGTAGCACTCTTCACAATAGGAAAGACATGGAATCAACCTAAATGCCCATCAACAGAAGATTCAATAAAGAAGATGTGCCACATATATACCATCAAATACTATGGAGCCATAAAAAGGAATGAGATCAAGTCCTTTGCAGGAACATGGATGGAGCTAGAGGCCATTATCCTTAGAAACGTAATGCAGGAACAGGAAATGAAATACTGCGTATTCTCATTTTTAAGTGGGAGCTAAATGATGAGAATACATGAACACAAAGAGGGAAACAGCAGACACTGGGGCCTACCAGAGGTTAGAGGGTCAGAGGAGGAAGAGGATCGGGAAAGACAAATAATGGGTACTAGGCTTAACACTGGGATGAGGAAATAATCTGTACAACAAACTCCTGTGACGTGAGTTTACCTACATAACAAACCTGAACATGTACCCCTGAATTTAAAATAAAATTTAAAAAAAAAAAGAATTTCTTAGTCTTGCTCCCCACAACCTGGAATTCAAAACCTTTGGCTTGCTTAAGAAGTTAAGAAAATCAGCTTTGAGATTCAGCGTCTCTCTGGGCCATTGATGACACGTAAAGAGAGTGACACCTCCCACTAGGAGGTATTTTTGAAAGTTGTGGGGTTATTTTGATTAAGATTTAGAGGGTAGGGGCTACTGGCATTTAGTAGACATGTGTCCAGAATTATCAATACAGTGTAATGAGGGATGCAGTTCAACAATGAAAAATCATTCCATGCCCAAGTTTGTGTAGGCAAAAAATCTGTTTATAATTCTTTTAGCTCAGAACCTTAACTCTAATGGTGTTTCTCTAGGGTTTAAATATAAACCATATATTTACTTTATATAAACCAGTATAAAATTCCCAGTAATGAATCTACCACATATTTGAGGGAATATCACTATGCCTTGGTTGATATATTACAATGATTTTTCCCTATTTGAAAAAGTCACCAAGGTTCTACCTCTTTTTGAGTCACATAGCTGGATAGTTCTGCATGGCTAGCTGCCATACTCAGGATGATTGTGGAAGCATGAATATTGTGTCTTCTGGTGTCATTTATACCTAAGTATTAAGTTGAAATGCTTGTTATTTCACTATTTGCTAATTATTATGGAATGCATATTATTTTTTCACCATTTGCCAATTTTTTCTATTTATCCTTTATGTTATAATTAGAGCACTCCAGGGATATTTAAATAATGTAGTAAGTATCTTGTGTTAGCTCTAAAATTTCTTTCTAAGATAGTAAAGGGAGAAGAAAATATAAAACTATTTGTTGGAGGAGAAGGGATTGGGGAAAACATTAGTCAATGGACACAAAATTCCCAATTACACAGGAAGAATAAGTTCAAGAGACCTATTGAACACCATGGTATCTACAGTTAATATATTGTATACTTGAAAATTGCAAGGAGTAGATTTTAAGCATTCTTACCACAAAAAATACATATTTGATATCATGCATATGTTAAAGAGCCTGATTTAGCCATTCCACAGTGCACACATATATCAAAACATTATGCTAGATACCGTAGGTATACGCAATTTTTGTCAATTAAAAATACATAAAGAAATATTAGTTATATAAAAGGTTGGAAGCAGACAAGCTTAAGAGACCCTGTTCTATGCAGTTGCCATTTTTCCCCTTTCTGTATTGAGCACTTCCTGTGTGCCAGATGCTAAGTGTTTCCCAGACTTGATTTCCTTCACTCTTCCCAACCTTTCACAGATGATGGAACTGAATCTAAGTAAGCCAGTAAGTGGAAAATCCAAGATTCACATTCAAGTCCACCTGGCTGCAAGGCCTGGCGTCTTAACCATTCCACGTATTTCACTAATAAAGAAAAAGGTCATCTTTTGTCAATGTTACTATCATATTTTTTCTATTTATGTAGTTTAGTAACCTACTTACCGAAAATATTTATCTAGCAATTAAAAAGAGCAACAGCTAAGCACTAGAGCCTTTTGTTTTAATGTACCCTTTGTGTAGTTTTTAATAAACTCTGTAACCTAATTGCCTTACTTAGCATATCTCTGTGCTATTATAACTTCTTTAATGTTTTATGTGGAAAAAATACTAATCCTTACAAAGTAAGTTATTAGCTACAAAAACGCAAGATTTCTGTAGAGTCCTTTATCCAGAAAACCCTAAGTACTTTAGCAACACTAGTCCTATATGGAAAATAGTCCCACTCTCTAATTATAAAACATGACAATGAGTACATTGCCATCCAACCTGCTACCTCAGAGGGGAGTCAGATCACAGAACACCTATAGAGTGCAACAGACTCATCTGGTTTCAGAGAAGGGTTTTGCTCATTAGCCATTGTTACATCTAGGTCAAGAGAGAATATCAGCTGATAAAAATAAGGACAATGATGAGTGCCTAGGATATGACCAGCACTTCAAGTATATTACTAGGTTGGTGCAAAAGTTACTGAGATTTTTGCCATTGAAAGTAATGGCAAGCCAGGCACAGTGGCTCACACCTGTAATCTCAGCACTTTGGGAGGCCAAGTTAGGTGGATCACCTGAGGTCAGGAGTTCAAGACCAGCCTGGCCAACATGGTGAAACCCCATCTCTACTAAAAATGCAAAAATTAGCTGGGTGTTATGGAGGGTACCTGTAATCCCAGCTACTTGGGAGGCTGAGGCAGGAAAATCACTTGAACTCAGGAGGCAGAGGTTGTGGTGAGTGAGATGGTGCCATTGCACTCCAGCCTGGGCAACAAGAGTGAAACTCCATCTCAAAAAAAAAAAAAAAAAAAAAAGGCATGGCAAAAACCACAATTACTTTTGCACCAACCTAATATTTCTTAACCCATGAGTTACGTATCCTCACCTTGATTATAACAACTGAAGTCATCAAGAGGTTTGACTTAAGAGACTCCAACCACAGTGTGCACAAGCTGGGATTTGGGTCTAGTATGTTCCATTTTGCTAATCTAATCGACTTCATGTATATGGGGATTTGAGGCAGTTACAAGGGAATCATATTATGGCTGAGGGGAGTTTTGGTGCAGGTTATGGATTAATCCTCCAGTTAAGTCTTGCCTACACTTACAAAGTCTAATAACCAGTGAATGTTCCCAACTGTCTCTAACATAAGGATTTCACTGGATTTAGGCAGTTAACATGCCACTTCAAGGATGGGAATGTTTCTTGGGAAATCCAACGGTGACAGGAAAGCTTGAGAATACTCTTTAATCGCATGCAAATGATGGAGCTGGAAATTCCCAGAACCGTTATGCCACCTTCCTGCACTCTCTCTATTTTTGGCATTGCTATTAGATTGCTCTTATGTCCTAGGAAAGTCACATCACTGCCGAGAAACTGCTTCTTTAAAGGCATCTATAACTTCCATACTCTCATCACCTTCTTTCATTTGTTTTGGGGCAGAACTTTAGAAAGTTAAAATGAAAATTTTAAAAGTAAATATAAAAACAGCAGCCACTGGGTGTCACTGATTTACCACTTGAATGTACCTTGTCCCACATTTCTATAGAAGGAGGAAACCTGGCCTTTTTAGTGGAATATTTCAAAGCACTTCATGCTCTTGAGTGCTATAGATAAACAGAAGAATTTAAAATGTTTAAAACATGAATCTTGTGACACTGCTATACTCAATGATCATTATTCTACGCTCTGTTCCAGGTATTTATAACTATAAGTAATATTATTCCCATTTTAGAGGTGGATACACTAAAGCAGAGCAAGCTAACAAATTGAGGATGGCAGAGAACACACTCTTGAACCTTATTAAACCCAGGACTTTCTGGCCAAGTGCGGTAGCTCATGCCTGTAATTACAGCACTTTGGGAGGCCGAGGTGAGTGGATCACCTGAGGTTAGGAATTTGAGACCAGCCTGGCCAAAGTGTTAAAACCCTGTCTCTATCAAAAACACAAAAATTATCCAGGTATGATGGCGGGCATCTAATCCCAGCTACTCAGGAGGCTGAGGCAGGAGAATCGCTTGAACCAGGGAGGCAGAGGTTACAGTGAGCTGAGATCATTCCACTGCACTCCAGCCTGGGCAACAAGAGGGAAACTTCATCTCAAAAATGAAAAAAAAAAAAATCAGGACTTTCATGTTGTATTTTTATTTAAAGATAATTCTGTAAAGCCAGGAACACAGTATCCATTATTTCATTCTTGCTCATACCCCACCCCCAATTCTGTATCTAAGATGAAGAAAAAGAAATCATTTCACAACATCTCCAAAGAATTTCAGGATCCAGATTATGTCCCAAGTACCTAAAACATGCTATTAAGAGCCATCATTTATCATATGTCTATTCTGACATTCACAGCAGTATCTTATCGAATCCTCACCACAAAACAGTAAGTAGGTTATCGTTATCCTCAGATGAAAACACTATCTGGGCTCAGAGAGAGTAACTTGTAATAAGATCACAAAGGGAGCAAGATGAAAATTTCAGATTTAAGCCCACATCTTTGGCAAAACCACTTAATGTTGTGCCAAACCTTTGGTTAACCAAGTAGTAGATGATAAAAATATTAAATGCAGACAATTGTCATTTTAGATCATTTTAAGATGACTTTGTCACTGAAGATTATTTTCCAGGTAATTCCATTTGCCAGGGGAATCAGTTACAGTCTCTTATCCCCCAGTGACTAGGAAATTTCCCCAGACTCCTCAGGGTGAAATCTGGCCTGGGATTTGGTGTCTCTAGATCTTCTGCTGTCTAAACGGAACGGCTCTTATCTCTTTCTATAGTGCATGTGTTTCTGCTTTCTCATTTTTGGCTTGAAAATAGCCATCTATCTGGAGAAATGTACTCCTTATTTAGGCTAAAGGGTGAGGAAAAGCCTTGGAGTTATTTTTTTATCTACCAAATAGGTACAGGGAGAGCCCAGCAAGGCTATAAAATCTTAAGCATCCTGATTTTCCCTTGCCAAAAGGATTAGGCTCAGAGCTGGAGGCCTTTCTCAGGAGAAGATAAGATAGTGTGTCTCTGTATTGCCACTCACTCCTGCCAAGTTCGTGCTCTGCAATACTCCAGCTTTCCTGCTGATGGCCGTCTCACTTCTCTCCTGGAGTCACACCTTGATTGGGGTTTTTCCTGCTTTAACCCATAGTCAAAACGTTATGAGTTGTTTTTCACTCACTCTAGATCCTTGGGTCTCTCTTCAGATCTGGCTAGGGTGGTATTTTTTCCATGGACCCCGTATAGTCTGACGAACAATCTCATTATTTTATATTTGAAAAAGGAGATGGTTTGTAAAAGACAATGTTCTTTTAGTCTTTCCATTTTTAATTTTAAGGAAAATGTAATATTTTTGTCATCACGCTCAGCAAGTCTCTGATATTTGGAGGATCATAGGTATCTTCTTCTCCTGCTCCTTTCAAACATATTTTTATAACATCAAAACACACCTGGAAAAATGATACAAAACTCAAGCTCCCTCTCTTAATGATTATTTCCACACAGAGATGAAATGAATGCACAAGAGATGCAATCTAACTGAAACTCAATTGTATTTATTAAAAATATTATAAATTTTATCTTAAAAACTAGATTATTTGTAGAAAAAAAGCCCACATGTAATATATCTTTTTAAAATACAGGCCTCTCTAATGCTCACATGACTTTTGTTATTAGTGAGAGTACTGGGGTATGGCTGTTTAGGAGTTGTGGGAATAAATTTTTGACATCTTGTGATACACTACACACTAAGTTATCTGCAGAAATGCAGAGAAATCATTCAGTCTCTTTTTGTCCCCAATTTTTAATGGAGCATCTCCCATCATTTTCTGCCTTCAAGTCACCTGGCCCTGCCTTAGCACCTGCTGGCTCTACCACCACTGTCACACAGTCCTCACCTTCTCAGTGGACCTCTGCAGGGGCACCATCCTGACCCCAAGATGTGGATGCACCATATTCCTTGTCACTTCCAAATCTAGCACACAGGTACTAAGAGACACTGTGTGCCAGGCCCTGATCCCACAAAGCTGATGCTGCTATATCATTTCCCTCCTTCTTTAGTTATTGCTGCTAAGAGCATGGTCAGTTGAGAAACTGGCCCAAAACCCATAACCAAAAATGGACAGGGGAAGGCTTCCAAGCAAAACTGAAACTCCTAAGCAAACATGATACTGCTTCTGAGGTTTACCATAATTATGTTAGGAGAGTTTTTCCTCTCCCATTCCTGTTCTTTCAGTTCTTCATCTAATACATTTCCCAAGAGAATAGGTAATAGAAAATAAAATAGAATAAGGTACCTTAAGCTAGTAGATATTCTAAATAAGGCATTAATGCAGATGAAATGGGTGTCTTGCTCTTGTAAAACTAATAAATGCTACATAAAATGTGACATGTAGCTAAATATAAATATATCATGATACAAATACATCAGAGTCTGTATTTATATCTACATGAGCTTTTATTCCTTTGCAAATGAACTTTAGCTGTTGGTCATTACAAAGGTCAGTGTAATTATCTTATAGAAACACTTTTTAGGAAAATGTGTTCTTTTGGAGTACATATTTCCAACAAGTAGGCAGCAGGCCTCCCTCATGCCAGCTGGGATTGGGATAGTAGGGGAATAACTAAATATTCCTTTTAACAAGGTTACCACCAGAATTCTCTCACTCTCACAATCCACATTAACAATTTTAAAGGCGAAATGTTTCCAAAGCTGTGGTTATACAAAGGCATTGTCTGCTGAGGAATAACGGAAAATTCTGCCTACATAAAGAGAATTAATGAAAATCAGAATTTGCATTTTAGAGAATATATTAGAAAAACTTGGCAGAGGTGAAAATTATTATCTGTCCCCTTATTACAATGTTATGGCCATCATCTCACTTTCTGGTGCTTTGTAAAGGAACAGGTCCCCCTGACATGTATGCTTTGCTCTTGTGTCCTCATGATGCTGCAAATGTGATGGTGAAATCAAGACATTCAGTTTATGGGAGGTTCATATTAAAACATCACTGTTCAGTTTCTCCAGCAAGACACCTCCCTGTCTCATCCAGTTGTCAGTCATAATGGCCAGAACAAGTGTGGCAGGTGAAGACCACGCTGTGGAATTCCTGCCACTCAGGGCTCTGCTGCCAGATGACTGCACCCCTGCTCAACAGATTACAGCAGTTTAGATGTTCATCCCTGTTTCACCTGACCTTCCCCATCCAGCATCACTTCTGCTTAGAGAGCAGAGAAACTGCAGAAGTTGGTTCTTGTTGAATGCTGTGGGCCCCGACTGCAATGGCCACTGTTCCTTAAAATACCATAATCTGGTAAGAACAGAGCCATGTGCGGCACCTTCCAGCAGGCTTGCTTCTATTCTTCCTGACATGAGCTTGCCCACATAGTCAGAAAACCCACTGCTGACAGAACAAGGCTTTTTTCTCTCTCTCCCACTCCAAAGATCAAAGCAACAGCCTCCATAAAGCAGAAAATGTAAAAAAAAAAATTGATTATGACTTAACTAACTAGAAGAACAATAAAGAGGTATTGTCAACTAGCAGTATCATAAGCCTTAACACAACGGTAATACTAACTTTATGCTGCTAGCCAATTCAGCTGGCTGCTAAAATGTACTTGGGTAACTATCCTGAAAAAATGTATAAAGTAAATTTTTTTGGGGGGTGCAGGGGGGACAAAGTCACATTCTGTCCCCCAGGTTGGAGTGCGATGGTGTGATCTCAGCTCACTGCAACCTTCACCTCCCAGGTTCAAGCGATTCTCCTGCCTCAGGCTTCTGAGAAGTTGGGATTACAGGCGCCCACCACCACACCCAGCTAACTTTTGTATTTTTAGTAGATGAGGTTTTGCCATGTTGGTCTCAAACTCCTGACCTCAGGTGATCCACCCGCCTCAGCCTCCCTAAGTGTTGGGATTACAGGCATAAGGCACTATGCCTGGCTTAAAGTAAACGTTTTTATAGACTGTTCTCCAGCAAACAAACAGTAACCTCTTTGTTAAATATCTCAAAATTTTCTGTTTAAACATACTATTTCAAACATTATATGCTGTGATATGAGATTACAACAAATAGCATGAGACCCAGCGTCTGGATTGACACACCTCAAGGAGCAGGGAGCTTGCAGGTGATGCGTTCCTTAAAGATACAGGAAGTGTCAGAATGGCTGTGATCAAAAAGGTGAGAGGTGAATGAATGTTAGTGAGGATGTGGGGCAAAGGGAACCCTAGCATACTACTGGTGGGAATGTAAATCAATACATCTATTATTCAAAATAGCATGTGGGTTCGCTAAAAGACGAAAAATAGAACTACCATACAATCCAGCAATCCCACTTCTGGGTACATGTCCAGAGGATCTGAAATCAGTATGTCAATTAGCCATCCACACTCCCATGTTTATTGCAGCATTATTCATAATAGCTAAGTTATGGGATCAACTTAAGTGTCCACCAATGGATGAATGGATAAAGAAACTGTGGTGTACACATACAAAGGAATATTATTCAGCTGTAAAAAAGGAAGTCCTGTCACCTGTGACAACATGGATGAACTGAGGAACACTATGTCAAATGAAATAAGACAGCACAGAAAGACAAACACCATATTCTCACTTACATTTGGAATTTAAAACACTCAAACAAAGAGCAGAGATGGTGGTTATGAGAGACTGAGGAGTCAGGGGAATGAGGAGATTGATTCTCCAACAGTTAAGCCTGGCTTTATTCCTAGAACTTAATGAGATGGTTTTTAAAAAAGTTATCCTGGGGCTGGGAATGGTGGCTCATGCCTGTAATCCCAGAACTTTGGGAGGCGGAGGTAGGCAGATCACGAGGTCAGGAGTTCAAGACCAACCTGGCCAACATGGTTGAACCCCTGTCTCTACTAAAGATACCAAAAAAAATTAGCCGGGCTTGGTCACCAGTGTCCAAAGGGTACAGTATTTCAGTTAAACAGGAGGAAGAACTGGTAAGTATTCAAAGTGAACAGAGAAAAGATAAGCAGTGCGTCTCCTGGCTTTGTTTTGGGTTTTTACTCTCCCTTACTCTAGTACCTAGCATTGGTACCTTTTGTGCCCTACCCTGAAGTGGAACAAACAAGGAAAAGTGAAGAGAAGGCAGAGCAGGAAGGATAAAATATTTTTCTTTCTCTACGGCAGTTTTTTCTTATTCTACTTAAGAAAAGAACCACTTGGAAAGAGACATGATGCTAGAGAAATTGCTAATTGAGCAATTTGAGTATTCAAAGAACTCCTACCCTGGGACCTTGAACTATGGGATCCTGGAAGGACGCCTAATGCCAGATTGGCCTGAAGCAAGTGAAAAAGAAGCCTGAGGAAGTCTGGCCCCCTCAAGAATCCAGGACAACCATTTTTTTTTTTTTTTTTTTTTTTTGAGGGGAAGTTTCGCCGTGTCGCCCAGGCTGGAGTACAATGGTGTGATCTCAGCTCACTGCAACCTTCGCCTCCCGGGTTCAAGCAATTCTCTTGCTTCAGTCACCCGAGTAGCTGGGATTACAGGCGTGCACCACCATGCCCGGCTAAGGTTTTTTTTGGGTTTTGGTGTTTTTTTTTTTTTTTTTTTTTTTTTTTTGTATCTTTAGTAGAGACAGGGTTTTAACAGTTGGCCAGGCTGGTCTCGAAGTCCTGACCTCGTGATCCGTCTGCCTCGGCCTCCCAAATGCTGGGATTACAGGCATGAGCCACCGTTCCCAGCCCCAGGATAACTTTTGAGGGAACCCTCTTATTAAGTTCTAGGAATAAAGCCAAGCTTAATTAAGCTGTCAAAAATGGAGAGAAGTTGTTCCTTAGTTCTGATTTTCTCTTAAAAATATGTTCTCTTGAGCTCATCTTTGAAGCGAGAACCTTATAATACTGTTTGAGTTCAACTAAACTCTGCTGGAGTACAGACCTTATTTATTACTTTAGGATCTATGTGTGCATATGTGTGTCAATATCCTTTTCATTTTTAGGAAAGCAGAGCTTATTTACAAACACTTATATTTTAGGAAATAAAACTTTTGTAGGTTACGTGCACAACCATAAACATTTAGAATGATGCTGAAATTCGAATCTAGTCACCTGCCTGAATTATTTGTTCCAATTGCTGTACTTTGATAAATATAGCTGCGATACCTACTCGGTTTTCCAGATTTGTTCACTTCCCTCATGATAAGATTCAATTCAACATGTCCTAAACCTGAAAGAATTCTTGTTGCCAAGATCAAACAACATATTCTAGTTGTTTCACAGGAAAACTGATGTATAAACAAATACACATCAGTTCTATATTTTATATTGTATAATCTGGGAATCAAAATAATATAAAGCACTAGACCAAGTAAAAAAAAAACTACTGATGGGCCAGGCATGATGTCTCATGCCTGTAATCTCAGCACTTTGGAAGGCTAGAGGGTAGGATTACTTGAGGCCAGGAGTTTGAGACCAAACTGGGCAAAATAGCAAGACCCTGTCTCTACAAAACAAAACAAAACCCAAACTACTGATAATAATTACGATTAAAAAAAAAAAAAACAATAAATCAGAGCAGAAGGAAAACAAGGAGAACCTGATGCAAACCAATCCCCTTTCCTGGTTAGGTGCAAAAAATAACAATATTTTGTACATGAATAGCCTCCCCCAATAAGTAATTTTGTTTCTTTTTATAAAAAGGTGAATTATCTTTGTAAAAATATTCCACAGATTTGTAGTTACTCCCAGATGTATGTGATAGGGCCCAATATTGACTGTGCTTTAGAAATTACAATCTCATAAAGAAAGTGACTTTGCTACCAGTGAGACCAATTTCTTAAAATAGCCAGCTCAACTACTGTTGTCCAGATGTATTTTTGTCTTTGTCTATCTCTACTGTGAATTATTTAAAACAGCATATTCTGTAGTTTGAATGTAGCCCAGATTTCAAATTAAGTTCACAAAATTATGCACTCAATATACAATTTCCATTTAATAGAAATAGTTGTATAAATCCATAATATTACTGAAAGGCAATATAAGCTAAACACAAGAATATTTCTAAAACCCCATTTTATTCCAGGAGAAATTAATCTTTGAACAAAAATATCATGCAAATATTTATCTGCAAAGAATTCTGAGCATGATTTAGAAAACCACATTTATAAACAAACTCATTGGGCTATTTTAAAAGGCTCTCCACCAACATGGTTCTTTCATGTTGTTTTAATTACTTTTGTAGAAATGTTTTGTGTATGCAAAGACCTACATGCTTTTTGGCTGGATAGGGCAGCTGTTTTTAAAAAGTAAAGATGTGTTACAGTATTACTACTATAGTAATTTATTGAGGTCAAATTCTCCCCATTTCAGCTACCTCCTACAGGGACAAATTTTCTAGAAAAACAAATGGAGCAAATGGAGAAAGAAGGAAGTTTAGATCATAGCATTGGAAACCTAGACATTCACCTCTGACCTCTCTGAATTACAGGAAACATTTCAGGTCAAACAATAATTTATGGGCCCTCCTAGTGGTCTTTGATTTCATGATACTGGCTTATAGGTCTCTAAATCCATTCCAAGGCAATTCTAAGAAAAATTTAGAAGTATACCCTGTGTGTTTAAAATCGTCCGTATCACTTTCCTTGGCTCCACTCTAATCGTCACTTGTTCAATAACCTGGTAAGAATTATAACAGCTGCCACCTAACCAACACATGCCCCCGTGCCCAAACAGTTTACAAATAAGTACATATTTGTACCTACATACATATGTTAGACTTACTCTGCTATATTTTGACAGTGTGGTCTTATGATGTTATATGGATTGATGTCTCCACTACAGAAAGTTTATATTTCTGTGACAATTATCTGGGGAAAAGGAAGCTCCTCAGACAGAAAATCCAACCTTGGAAGACAGACTTTAAATGCATTCATTCGCCCATTCATTCATTCAATGAATATTTATTGAGTTCTTACTACCCAGCTGGCAGTGTTCTCCAGCCCAGATAATTGCCCAAAACTAGAAACTATATATCCAACTGTGCATTCAGTGTTTCCACCAAAGTACCTAATGGGCATCTTTAATTCTACATGTGCACAACTAAACTGACCTTCCAACCTCCCACCATGTGCCACCCACTCTTCCCCGTGTCAGCTGGCGGCAACTCTATGCTTCCAGTTGTACAAACCAAAAGACTTGATGCCTTTCTTCCTAAAACACCTGATGCCTTTCTTCCTTTCACAGTCCGCATCCTATCTGTCAGGAAATCCTGTTGGCTCTACCTTCAAAATAGATCCAGAGACTGACCTCTTTTCACCACTGTCACCAAGTTCTCATCCACCATGGTCCCTACATCAGCACCTCAGCTTTCACCTTACCTCCCTAGAGTCCATTCTCAGCACCACCCCACAGATATTTCTGATAAAATTTAAGTTCAAATCATGCCACTCATCTGCTCGAAACCTTCCAGTGGCTCTGCATTTCACTCAAGAAAAGCTAAAGTACTTATTATGGCCTTTCGGGTTCCCATGACCCCTCATCCCTCCTCCTTCTCTGAGACCATCCTTTCTATCACATTTATAAATAAACTTCCATGCCCAAGCAATGTAGTCATTTGAAGAAATTCTCTCACTTACCTTTGTAGCCTCCCCAGAACCTATTACAGTGCCTGGCTAACTAGACGCTCAATAAATGTCAACCTAACATCAACCCTATATCCACTCAGCCAACAAAGTCAGAATACAGAGCTCACATTTTCTCCTCATACACCCAAGGTGTGTCGT